>NC_048227.1:24625670-24635161 GCF_002007445.2 Ailuropoda melanoleuca
TTCCCTCCCTCCCTCCCTCTACATGTAAGTAATACCATACAGAATTTATCTTTGGCTTATTCACTTACCATACTTCTCTCCGGGTTCATGCACGTTGTTGCAAATGGCAGGATGTTCTTTCTAAAGGCTGAATAATATTCCATTATATATATGTATATGCCACATTTCTTTTGTCCATTCACCCATTGATGGACACTTAGGTTGTTTCCATATGTTGGCTGTTGTGAATAATGCTGCAATGAACATGGGAGTATAGATATCTTTTCCAGATAATGATTTCCTTTCCTTTGGCTGTATACCCAGAAGCAGGATATGGTGGTTCTACTTTTAATTTTTTGAGGCACCTCCCTACCATTTTCTGTAATGGCTGTACCCGTTTTCATTCTCACTAACAGTGGACAAGGGCTCCCTTTCCTCCACATCCTCACCAACATTTTCTCTCTTCTCTTTTTTGATAACAGCCATTCTGACTAGTATGAGGTGATACCTCAGTGTGGTTTTGATTTGCAGTCCTCTGAGAAAAGTGATGTTGAGCACATTTTCGTGTACCTGTTGGCCATCTGTATGTCTTTGAAAAATGTCTATATAGATCCTTTGCCCATTTTAAATCAGATTTTTTTTTTGCTATTGAGTTTATGAACTCCTTATATTAGATATTAACCCCTTATTGGATAGATAGTTGGCAAATATTTTCTCCCATTCTTTAGATTGCCTTTTCATTTTGTTGATTGTTTCCTTTGCTTTGCAGAAACTGTTTAGTTTGACGTAGTCCCACTTGTTTCTTTTTGTTTTTGTTGCCTGTGCCTTTGGTGTCATATCCAAAAAAAATCACTGCCAAGACTAATGTCAAGGAGGAGTTTTCCTATGTTTTCATGGAGGAGTTTTACTGTTTTAGGTCTTACATTTAAGTCTTATATACATTTCATGTTAATTTTTGTGAATGGATAAGAGTCCAATTTCATTATTTTGCATATAGCTATCCAATTTTCCCAAAACTGTTATTTCCCCAAACCTTTCCCCATTGTGTGTTCTTTGCATCATTGTCAGAGATAAGTTAACTATATATGTGGACTCTTTATTCTGTTCCATTGGTCTTGTGCTTGTTTCAATGCCGGTACTGTACTATTTTGATTACTATAGCTTTGTAATAGAGTTTGAAATTGGAAGTGTGATGCCTCCAGCTTTGTTATTTCTCAAGATTTCTTTGGCTATTCAGGATGTTTTGCGGTTCCATACAAATTTTAGGATTCCTTTTTTCTATTTTGTGAAAAATGTCTTTGGAATTTTGATAGAGATTGCATCAAATCTGTCAATTGCTTTGGGTAGTATAGACATTTTGAGAATATTAATTCTTCCAATCCATGAGCATGGGATACCTTTCCATTTATTTATGTCTTCTTCAGTTTCTTTCATCAGTGTCATAATTTGCAGTGTACTGGTCTTTCACCTTCTTGATTAAATACATATATCCCTAAGTATTTTATTGTTTTGATGCAATTGTAGATGGGATTTAAAAAAGAAGAGATTTATTTATTTATTTATTTTAGAGAGGGAGAGAGTGTGCAAGTGGGGGGGAGGGGCTGAGGGAGAGGGAGAGAAATCCTCAAGCAGACTCCCCACTGAATGTGGAGCTTGATGCAAGTCCTCCATGCAGGACTTGATCCAAGGACCTTGAGATCATGACCTGAGCTGAAATCAAGAGTCAGATGCTTAACTGACTGAGCCACCCAGGTGCCCCTCAGATTGCTTTCTTAATTTCTATTTCAGTTAGTTTTTTTTATAGTGTATAGAATGTAATTGATTTTTATATATTGACTTCGTATCCTGCAATTTTACTGGATTTGTTTATTCTAACAGTTTTTTGGTGGGGTCCTTAGGGTTTTCTATATATAACATCATGTTATCTGCAGACAGAGACACCTTAATTTTCCTTCTGATTTGGATGCCTTTTATTTCTTCTTGTCTAGTTGCTCTGGCTGCAGCTTCTAGTACTATATTGAATAGGAGTGGTGACAGTGGGCATCCTTGTGTTATTCCTAATCTTAGAGGAAAAGCTTTTAGCTTTTCACCCTTGAGTGTTGATGTTAGCCGTAGACTTGTCATATATGGCCATTATTATGTCGACTTATATTTCTTCTATACCCAATCTGTTGAGAGTTTTTATCATGAAAGAATGTTGACTGTTGTTGAATGCTTTTAATGCATCTATTGAGATGATCAGATGATTTTTATCATTCATTCTTTAATGTGGTGTATCTCATTGATTGACCTGTTTATGTTGAGCTATCCTTACAGGCTAGGGATACATTCTACTTGATCTTGCTGTATGATCCTTGTAATGTTCTGTTGAATTTGGTTTGCTTGTATTTTGTTGAGGATTTTTGAATCTATGCTCATCAGGCATACTGGTGTGTAATTTTCTTTTCTTGTAGTGTCTTTGTGTGGTTATGGTATCAGGATAATGCTGGCCTTAAATATAAGTTTGGATGTGTTTCCTTCTCTTCAATTTTTTTTGGAAGAGTTTGAGGAGAATTGGTGTTTTAATTCTTTAAGTTCTTGGTAGAATTTGCTATTGAATCCATTTGGTCCTGGATTTTTCTTTGTTGAGAGATTAAAAAAAAAGATTTATTTGTTAGTGAGAGAGAGCAAGAGAGAGCATGAGTGGAGGGAGTGGGAGAAGCAGACTCCCCACTGAGCAGGGAACCTGATGTGGGGCTCTATCCCAGGACCCTGGGATCGTGACCTGAGCTGAAGGCAGACGCATAAGTGATTGAGCCACCCAGGTGCCCCTCTTGAGAGATTTTTGATTACTGCTCAGTCTCCTTACTACCTACAGATCTGCAGATTTTCTATTTCTTCGTAGTTCAGTTGTAATAGGTTGTATGTTTCTAGGAATTTATTTCTTCTAGTTAACCCTGTTTGTTGGCATATAAATGTTCACAGTAGTCTCTTTGATCCTTTCTATTTCTCCATTGTAATATCTTCGCTTTCATTTTTGATTTTATTTATTTGATTCCTTTCTCACTTTTTCTTAGTCTTCTTTTTCTAGTTCTTTGAGTTGTCAAGTTATTTGAGGCTGTTGTTTTTTTTCTTAATGTAGCCATTTAATTGGAACGACTTTTGCTGAATCCTGTAAGTTTTGGTATGTTGCATTTCCATTTTTGTTTCAAGATAGTTTTTTTTTTTCTTTTAGTTATTTATTTAAATAACCTCTACACCCAATGTGGGCCAAACTCATGACCCTGAGATCAAGAGTCACATGCTCTACTGACTGAGCCACTGTTTCAAGATATTTGTTGATTTTCCTTTGTTTCTTTAACCCATTCGTTGTTTAGGAGTAAATTGTTTAATTTTCACATATTAATTTTCCAACTTTCCCAATTTTATTGATTTCTAGTTTTGTACTGTTATGGTTGGAAGAGATACTTGATTTGACTTCAGTCTTCTTAAATTTTTTGAAGACTTAGTCTGTGACCTAATATCTGATCTATCCAGAACGTTTCATCTGCACTTGAGAAAAGCATGTGTTCTATTGCTGTTGGATGGAGTATTCTGTAGATGTCTGTTAGGTCTGTCTGGTCTAAAGTGTAGTTCAAGTCCAGTATTTCATTTTGATTTTCTATCTGGATGATCCATTCATGGTTGAAATGGAGGAGTGATACCCCCTACTATTGTTGCATTGCTGCCTGTTTCTGCCTTCAGATATGTTACTATTTGCTGAATATATTTAGGTGCTGTGATGTTAAATGCATATATATTTATAGTCATTATATCTTCTTGATGAACTGACCCCTTTATCATTATACAATGACCTTCTTTTTACTTAAAAGTCTCTTTTGTCTGATGTAAGTATAAATAGTTCTGCTCTTTTTTAGTTTCCATTTGCGTGGAATGTCTTTTTCCATTTCTTCACTTTCGACTTCTGTGTGTCTTTAAGGCTGAAGTGAGTTTCCTGTAGGCAGCATATATTTTTTTTTCTTTTTAAGTCCATTTAGTCACTCTGTTCCTTTTGATTGGATAATCTAATCCATGTACATTTGAAGTAATTATTGATAGGTAAGGACTTACTATTGCAATCTTGTTGTTTTCTTTCTTTCTTTCTTTCTTTCTTTCTTTCTTTCTTTCTTTCTCTTTTCTTTTCTTTTCTTTTCTTTTTTCTTTTCTTTTCTTTTCTTTTTTCTATTGTTCCTTTCTTCTCCTGCTGCTTTCCTTTCTGAATGGATGCTTTTAGTATACTGGTATGCTTTGATTCCTTTCTCTTTTTCTTTTTTGTATCTACTATAGTTTTTTTCTTTGTGATTACCATAAGGTTTATATGTTATACTTGTAACCATCTTTATACTTCTAACTGCCTCTTTTAAGCTAATAACAACTTAAACTTTGATTGGATACAAAAACGGCCCTTTTATTTTTTGCTATCAATTTACCTCTTTCTGTTTGTGTATCTGTTAACAAATTATTGCAACCATAGTTATTTTTAACTGGGTACCAAGGCATCTAGGCCAGCCAGAAAGTCAGGCTACTCACTCGTGGTGCTTCATGGGGAAATTGGTGCACATGAAGTAGAGAGCCTGACCGTTTTCATAGGCAAATCACCCAGGGATCTATCGTATTTGTTAGATAACCAGCATTCTGTAACAGAAGGTTGCCTATTATTAACCACAAGTGCCTCTTTCGCTCATGTTGAGCTTGCAGAACTGACTGAATTATTGTTGGGTCCCTGGAATTGGGACTCTTTGGCAGGCCCCAGACTGATAGAAACTGCTTCAGTACTTGGCTATCCCATTGCCAAGCTGGGAACCACCTAGCTTTGGTGGGGAGGGGGCCGAGGCCCGAGTTAGCTTAAGGCAGGTCTGCTGTGGTAGAACATTTCTGGTGTGTGTGTATTTCAACATTCGTCAGAACGAGGATGAAAGATTGGGGTCTGTGCCCTTCAAGAGAAGTATAATGTCAGCCATACGTGTAGTTTAAACATTTTCTGATCACCCTATTTAGAAAAGTAACAAGACCAAGAGAAATGAAAATACAGGTCTCCACAAAATCTTGCACATGACTGTTCATAGCAGCATTACTCAAAATGGCCAAAATATGGAAAGAACTCAAATGTTTACTAAGTGATGAATGGATAAACAAAATGTAATCTATCCAGACAAGGGAATATTATTTGGCAATAAAAAGAAATGAACTACTGACACCTGCTATACCATGGATGAAGTGTGAATACATGCTAAGTGAAAGGAGCCCGACACAAAAGGCCCTATATTGTATGATTTCACTTGTATGAAATGACCAGAACAGGCAAACCCATAGAGACAGGAAGTAGAATAGTTGTGGCCAAGGGCTGTGGGAAAAAGGAAATGAGGAGTGACTGCTAATGGGTACCTGGTTTCTTTTTGAAGTGATGGAAATGTTCTAAAATTGATTTTGGTAGTGGTTGTACAGCTTTGTGAATATACTAAAAATGAGTGAGTTACACACATCTTTAAAGGTGTTTTTTTTTTTTTTTTTTAGAGAGCAAGAGGGGGGGGGGGGGGGGGGGGGNAAAAGCAGACCCCCCTGCTGAGCAGGGAGCCCAATGTGGGGCTCAATCCCAGGAACCTGGGATCATGACCTGAGCCGAAGGCAGATGCTTAACTGAGCCACCCAGGCACCCCTAAGTTTTTATTTAAGTAATCTCTACACCCAATGTGGGGATCGAACCCATCACCCCGAGATCAAGAGTCAGACACTCCTCTTACTGAGCCAGCTGGGCACCCCGAGTTACACACTTTAAATGCGTGGATTGTATGGTATGTGAATTATATATCAACAAAAACAGCTTAAAAAGAGAAAAAAGAGGGTATCTGGCTGACTCAGGTGGAGGAGTGTGTGGCTCTTGATCTTGGGGTCAGGACTTTGAGCCCCATGTGGGGTTTTGAGATTACTTAAATAAAAAAGGAAACTTAAAAAATAAAATGAGAAAAATGAAACAGGTAAAGTTAATTTTACTAATATATTTAACTCACAATGTCCAAAATAGTATTTAAAGATGTAATCAATGTAAACCATTATTAATGAGAGATTTTATATATATGTATATTATTTTGGTAACAAATCTTTGAAATCTGGTGTGTGCTTTATAGTTAGGTCCCATCGCTTTGGACTAGCCACATATCAAGGGCTCAGTAACCACATTCGGTCAGTGGCTTCCATATTGGAAGCTGCAAATCCTGGTAGTTCTTAGCTTCCTACCAGCAGAAGTCTCTCTGTCTTCCTGCTCTTCCTCCTTTACAAATAAGAACAGGCCTGGGTTCAAATCACTTTTTGCAATTACTAGGAGTATGACTTTGGGTCTGTTATTCAATCTTTCTAAATGAGTTTTCCTTTCTGTGAAATGGGCACAATTAAAGAAGGGTTGTGGTGAGGGTTAATTGAGATAATCATTACAAAGTTATAGAATGGTGAACTGGGTTCCATCAGTGTTAGTTGTTATTTTTTTCTCGACCTCACAAGGTAGGAGAGCCTGTGTACTCAGGTAGGAAAGACTTGGGACCAGAGAACTTGGCCTCAAACCCTTGGTCCCGTCACATACAAGCTGGCTTGTGGAGGAGCCTGTTACATCTGCAGACCGGCCACACCCACAGCCCCCCCCGGAGAGTTCTTTACTCACAGTTACCCCACTTTGCACCTCAGGAGCCAGGATACAGTTGATTAGACAGGAGTGGACACCCACACTAGGGGCAGACAACGTCGAGGCTGGTCAGAGTTCTGTGAGGCAGCCCCATGTGAGAAATCCAACCCACAGGGAGACTGGGGACCAACTGAACAGTTCTGATCCTTTCTTTTGCTGAATTTTTTTATGTTCTATTTTTTTAAATTTAAATTTTGTTAGTTCACATACAGTGCAATATTGGCTTCTGGAGTAGACATCAGTGATTCATCACTTTCATACAACACCCAGTGCCCATCACAAGTGTCCTCTTTAATCCCCATAACCTATCTAGCCCATCCCCCCCACCTCCCTCCATCAACCTCAGTTTGTTTTATTGTTAAGAGTCACTTATGGTTTGTTTCCCTCTCTCCTTTTTTTTCTTTTCCCCCTGCCTGTATGTTCATCTGTTTTCTTACATTCCACGTATGAGTGAAATCATATTGTATTTGTCTTTCTCTGATGGACTTATTTCGCTTAGCATAATATACTCTAGCTCCATCCACATCGTTGCAAATGCAAGATTTCAGTCTTTTTGATGGCTGAATAATATTCCAGTGTCTGTGTGTGTGTGTGTGTACACCACATCTTTTTTAAAAAATATTTATTTTAGAGAGAGAAAGTAGGGGGAGAGGCAGAGGGAGAAGAAGAGAGAGAACCCTCAAGCAGACTCCCTGGTGAGTGCAGAGCCTGATGGGGGGCTCGATGCCGGGACTCAGAGATCATGACCTGAGCCAAAATCAAGAGCTGGACTCCAAGTGAGCCACCCAGGTGCCCCTATACTTCATCTTTTTTATTCATTCAGCAGTCAGTGGACATTTGGGCTTTCTCCATAGTTTGGCTCTTATTGATAATGCTGATGTAAACATCGGGGTGCATGTATGCCTTCGAATCTGAATTTTTGTATCCTTTGGGTAAATACCTAGTAGGGCAATTGCTGGATCATAGGGTAATTCTGTTTTTAACTTTTTGAGGACCCTCCATACTGTTGTCCAGAGTGGCTGCACCGGTTTGCATTCCCACCAACAGTTCTTTTGCTGAACTTGAATATGAGACATAGAGGAAAGATTAGTGTCAGTATCGGGGGCAGAAGCAGCGAGACACGGAGAAGGAAAGTTCTAAATAGAAGTCTTAGGTCTACATAAGCCATGGGAGAGGAGGAGCCATGAATTAGCAGGAATTCTGAGTCAGCAGAAATTGAGACAGAAAACAAGAGTGGGGACAACAGAGGCAGAGGCCAAGACCCAGAGATGCTGAGTCACTGGGATAGTGGAACCCCAGAGCACTGGCCTGGGACGCCCCTGGTGAGGGGCATCCAAGAGTGTTGCCGCTGAGTTACAGAGTTGCTGTAATTCCGGTGACTAGAGCTACTGCTGTAACCCAAGGCTGTTCCAGCCTCTAGGGGGTTGGGTGGCTAAGAGTTTGGTCTTTCCAGTCTCCTAATGAAACCCGAGAAATGTTTCTCTTCCTTGCACCACGAGAACCTGACTGCCAACACCAGCCACCTCAAAACTCCTCTGAGACTGTTTCCTTGCCTGTGGAAGGCTGTGGCCTTTGGGTTCAGCAATCCCTTCCTTGGGGGCAGTGACTTTTATCTGACAGTTTGCAGCTCTGGGCTTGCCAGTCATGGGGCTCCACTTCAAGCTGGCCACGTAACCCAGGCCGGCCTGGACAGTCTCCATTGCAGGGATGTGTTTCTCATGTAGAGACCCCTCCAGGGTGTCTTGAGCTCCTGGGTGCCTCTGGCTGGGATCTTCCCATTTCCCAAGGTCTATTTATTTAGCTCTCCTGTTCTGGGACTTTCCAAATGGCCTTTACAAATCCCCTTTTCTTTTTATAAAGATTTTATTTATTTATTTGACAGAGAGAGAGAGACAGCCAGCGAGATAGCAAACATAAGCAGGGGGAGTGGGAGAGGAAGAAGAAGGCTCCCAGTGGAGGAGGGAGCCCAACGCGGGGCTCGATCCCAGGACCCTGGGATCACGCCCTGAGCCAAAGGCAGACGCTAAGGACTGAGCCACCCAGGCGCCCCCTCCACTTTTGTTTTTAAAGTAATAATGCTAACTGGACACACACCTCACAGGGTCGTTTTGAAGTGACATAGGTGACTCCATGACAGGTAATGCCTTCCTGCCCCTGGTCGTTCCCTCTGCTGCCCTTTCCTGTTCCACCCCACCTGTCTGCGCACCCTACCTCACATCTCTGCGCCCAGTCTGCCTGAAACAGCCCAGTGTTTTTCTCTTTTGAAGGAGGATTCTAAGTCTAAACCAGCTCCCAGTTTACCACAGGCTTTACCAAGTCCTTGCCCAGCGCCTTTTCAGGCGTCATTTCTCTTCATAGCGAAAGTGTACGTGAGGACTCCTTTAGGATCTAAATCAAATGGTTTTCCATATAGAGTATCATGTCATCTGCGAAGAGAGACAGTTTGACTTCTTCTTTGCCAATTTGGATACCTTTTATTCCTTTTTGTCTTCTGATTGCTGTTGCAAGGACTTCTAGTACTATGTTGAATAATAATGGCGAGAGTGGGCATCCTTATCGTGTTCCTGATCTTAAGGGAAAGGTCCAGCTTTTCCCCATTGAGAATAATGCTTGNTTGTAGGCTACCCTATGATCCAACCATTGCACTACTGGGTATTTACCCCAAAGATACAGACGTAGTGAAGAGAAGAGCCATATGCACCCCAATGTTCATAGCAGCATTGTCCACAATAGCTAAATCGTGGAAGGAGCCGAGATGCCCTTCAACAGATGACTGGATTAAGAAGCTGTGGTCCATATATACAATGGAATATTACTCAGC
>NC_048227.1:24635575-24662049 GCF_002007445.2 Ailuropoda melanoleuca
TGTCCACAATAGCTAAATAGTGGAAGGAGCCGAGATGCCCTTCAACAGATGATTGGATTAAGAAGTTGTGGTCCATATATGCAATGGAAAATTATTCAGCTATCAGATAGAACGAGTTCTCAACATTTGCTGTAACATGGATGGCACTGGAGGAGATAATGCTAAGTGAAATAAGTCAAGCAGAGAAAGACAATTATCATATGGTTTCTCTCATCTATGGAACATAAGAACTAGGAAGATCGGTTGGAGAAGAAAGGGATAAAGAGAGGGGGGGTAATCAGAGGGGGGAGTGAAGCATGAGAGACTATGGACTCAGAAACAAACTGAGGGCTTCGGAGGGGAGGGGGGTGGGGGAATGGGATAGGCTGGTGATGGGTAGTGAGGGCACATATTGCATGGAGCACTGAGTGTTATACGCAACTAATGAATCATCGAACTTTACATCAAAAACCAGGGATGTACTGTATGGTGACTAACATAATATAATAAAAAAATATTTAAAAAAAAAAAGGGATCTAAATCAAATGGGGCGCCTCTCTGCAGTACCACCCTACTCCCTGTAGGTGGCAGCATGTCACCGCAAATGTCCCGGAATAGTGTATCCATTGCTCAAGAGCAGACAGGAGACAGCCTGTGAGATGCTGGCGTAGAGCGCTTGCTAGCCATAGGGGAGAGGAGGATGCAGGAGGTAGGAGGAAGGAAAATGACTCCCACTGGCCTTGAGACAAAAGAGAGTTGAGGTCTGGAGGGCAGGAGTAGTTGGTGCACCCAATCCATCCACCCGTCTGTCTATCCATCCAACAACTATTTTTGAGCACCTGTGCCAGACTCTGGAGATGGTGCAAAGAACAGGACAGGCATACGTAGTCCCTCCCCTTACTAAGCTGGCACTCCGATGCAGATATCACAACCCCCCAACAGCCTTTATGTAGCACATCTCCTTGCCTTCTGGGCTTGTTTCCTCATCTGCAAAATGGGATTATAAACCACGTACCTCACAGGTCCATGGTGAGGCTCAGGTGCCGGCTCCCGGTCTGTGTTTCTGCCCTGGCCCTCAGCCCCACCTCCGCCTTCACAGGAGCTGAAAACTGCTGAATGCTGCAGTCATCTGGGTGAGGGCTCGGTGTCCTCTCTGTATCCGAGGGCAGCACCAGCCAGTCCACCCCTTCTGCAAAGGCTAGTTAAGCCTTGAACTTGAAGGAAACCCCCAGGCCTGTGAGAAACCCCAGAAGCATCAGAGGTTTGAATTTGATGGTTTGTATCTGTTTTAGGTTTTGGTGAAGAAATATTTCTAAGGAAAGAGGCTTGGAGACATTATTCTATTGATATTTATCATGCACACTGATATACATATACATGTATACACATCCATATATATGCACACTGATACATATTATATACACACATGCTGGTATTTATCATACGTGCTGATATACATGTATACACACCCATATATATGCACACTGATACATATTATATACACACATGCTGATATTTATCATACATGCTGATATATACATACATGTATACATATCCATATATACACACACACTGATGTATATCACATATGCTGAGATACATGTATATGTATACATACACATGTACACAAATATACTCCGATATATATACATATACACACTGATATGCTGATATTCATATACAGATACACATTGGTATACATAATACACACACTATATACACGTATGTACTGATATCTATATACATACATCTATGCTGATATATACATACACATATACACACTGGTATATATCATGCAGACATACATACTGATATGTATCATATACACACATATACACATGCCGATATGTATCACATGTGTCATGTGCATGTATATGCACATATACATACATACTGATGTATATCATATATACTGACAGACATGCATGCAGACATATGATGTGTATCATACATATACACATACATATGAGAATAAGTGATAGGATCTTTTGCTGAGTGTCAAGTTTGCTTTTATTCTAGATGTTTGTAAAGACTTTGGGCCTATCTGTCATGCCCCATTACTAGCATTTCTAATATTATTACCCTGTTTCTGTTGTTATTATATCCTGCCCCTTCACTTTTTAATGTAAACCAGATGTCATCTGGGGGCTTTTTGTGCCTGTGATCTCAACAAGATTACCCTGACGGTCCCTTCTTCTGCCCCCACCTCTGTCCCATTTGTGAGGAGGTCTCTGGGGCCTCTCTAGGATTTCTGCTAACTCCTGGCTTTTTGTGCCCCTGGGGCTCTGTTTCCTAGTGGGCTGCCTCGGACTTGCAGCATATCACATTCTTAAATTTTTTTTTAACAGCAATAACAACCACAAAAATTTATTCACACAATTCACCCTAGGCCTCTGTGAGTCTAATGGACTCTAAGGAGGCTTGTGGGAGTTATTCTGAGAGGGATCACAGGTCAGACACCTGATGCCCTCATACTTGCCGCTGTTCATAGCGTTGCCCACCATCTCTCACCTCCCGTTTGCTGATTTGCCCCAGGCACACAGCGTCCTTCTCCATCCATTATGCCAGTCGAATCCCCAGAGGACTGAGGATTCTTTGAAGCTGGGGCGCCAGCTGGCAGCGAGCCCCCTGGAAACTCACATGGGGTGATTAAATGCACATGCTGTATCGTCAGATGTTTGACCTGAGAAAGAGGGAAAATGGGGGAGAAAGAACATCAAGTGTTGGCTTTGATCACTTTGAGTTTATGATACCAAGTCAAACCTCCACAGGCCTGGGTCTGGCATTTAGGGGAGAGGACAGAGTGTGTGGTGGGTGCAGATCCGGGAGTCTGTCATCGTGATCAGCAGGTATCTGCGGCCTTGAGAATAGATTAGTTTCTTAGAAAGTAGCGCCTTCTGACCTCCAGGCCCTGGCACATGGCTTGTCTGCAGGCCCCTTCCTCTCATTGTTTCTCATCAACCTGGGCTGGATTAGGTGTCCTTGTTTGACTCACAAGAGGTCCAAGACCTCAGGCAAATGTGCTTTCTTTCTTAGATATCTCGGAGGCAGGGCTGCTTGAAGACCAAGCATCTCCATGACAGTATCACTTTGCTTCTTTTCTTCTCAGTTAATTGACTTAGATCTTGTGCTAAGGGACCCTGCCTGCGGGTCCTGGAGCCTGTTAGGAACAAGGCAGAGTAAGACAGGTAAAGACTCTTTCTCTTCGCCTGGCATGTGGAATCAGGAAATCTAGGAATCATGTTGTCTGACTTGGGCCCTGTTGGAGTACTGAGACCCAGCTGTGAATGCAGAGTAGTGGTTTGAAAGGGAAGGCTCAGAGAGGTGAAGTGACTTGCCTGAGGCCACCCAGCCAACTGGGTCAGAGCTGAGATTTGAACCCCAGGCGTGGCTGACTTGGCACTGGGTTCTTTTCAGTATAGGAGTCATCCAGCCTCACATACCTATTCTAGGAGAAGGGAAGTGGTGAGGTAGGTGCCTGCTATAGGGAGAGGAGCTTGTCGGCTGGGACTGCAAGCTGGTACTAGATCCCACGGGACCAGGGGGTGAGGAAGTGGCAGGGGACACTCTGAAATTGAGATGCAGGCCCAGAACTCCAGGAGAGAGGAGCTGACAATGAGAAGGCCCTGGTCTGGGGCACTCACCTGTGGGCCTGTATAAAGGGGCACAGGGGGTAGGTGGGAGAAGGGAAGTGGCACTCAGTTGGGACCACAGGAAATTCTAGATTTTGGTTTGGAGTTGGAAAGTACCAGCAGTTCCTATTTTAACTGAAAACCAGAAGGAGATAAAGTTTTTCCTTTATAAAATAGAGATGAATGCAAAATTTGTACAGGAAGCAGTGATCTGCAGAGTGGGGCCAGAAGTCACCAAATAAATGTGGTACTCTCCAGAAGAACATCTTAAAATTCATTTGGAGTGGATCAGAAGCCAAAGCTATTTAAAATGGGGACCTCCCAGAAGAGCCACCAGGGTAGAAGAGGAAGACTTAGGTGCTGGGCAAAACAAAACAAAAAAAAAAAAAAAAAAAAAAAAAGAAGAAGAGGAACCTGGGTGGCTCAGTTGGTTAACTGTCTGACTCTTGGTTTTGGCTCAGGTCATGATCTCATGGGCTGTGAGTTCAAGCCCCACATCAGACTCACTGGGGAGTCTGCTGGAAGATTCTCTCCCTCTGCCCCTTCCCCCAACTTACATTCTCTCTTCCTCTCTCTCTCTAAAATAAATAAATAAGTAAATCTTAAAAAAAAAAAAGAAAACCCAAACTCCAGTATGAAAACAAGAAAGCCCATCGCAACCATCATTATCAACAACAGCAGCAGCAGCAGCAGCAGCAGCAGCAGCAGCAGCAGCAGCAGCAGCAGCCGCCACCGCTAGAGTGATCTTCTGAGCATCCGATGACTTCCTATCTCCTTCAGGGTCAAAGCCATATCTTCTCACTGGCCTAAAAGCCCCATGCACTCTGGCTCTGCATTGCTTCTCTGACCCTCTCACTACCTATTACTATCCCCTCCTCCCTCCCTCCCTCTTCCCAGCTGCACTGACCCTTGGTGTGGCTCCAACACATCAGGCTCCCTTGGGCCTCAAGGCCTGTGCTCTTGCTCCTCTGCCTGGAATGCTCTTCCCAGGCATCCTTATGACATCTTCCCTCACTTTCTGCAGGCTTTCTTAGAGGTCCCCTTCTCAACAAGACTGTCCCTGATGACATGTCTAAATTTGCAATACTCCTTCTCCCTCCTCCACTCCTGGGTATCCTTATCTGCTTCTGCATCTAAAAGTTTCCCTGCAGGACTTCTTGCCATGTTTATACCATGTATTTCTGTTCTCTTGTGTATCTCTTTCCACAGGAATGTAACCTCCATGAGGGCATGGGATTCTGGAACAGTGCCTGGCACGGAGCAGGTGCTCAGTATTTGTTCTTGAATGAGGGAGTCATGGATGAGGGTTCATGCTTCAGAGCTGTGGGCTGAAGCAACGTGTCTAATATGGCTGATGTTTGGGAGTTCTGTTCTGAGAGGGTCTGGCTTTGAGGGTCCCCAAGACCCAGGCTGTGACACTCCACTCCTTGGGCAATATCTGGGACCAATACCTGATTGGCAGGAGGCAGGGGAGGTGGGGACTCAGTCTCAACCTAATGATCCCATCCCTGTGGAAATCACCGCTAACAGGGTGAGCAGAACTGCTTCTTTAATCACTAATGAGAATATTCTAGTCCTTGTAAACAAACAGCTCAGTTTATTCACTGAGAAGAAAGAAAGATATGTGGAAAGAAGGAGGCACTGTCATAGAGGGAGGAGTGTCAGAATGTTGAAGTTGAGTTCTTCAGAGTAATTGATTTACGATGCTCCCGATCAAGGAAATTACATCCAATCAGGAGTTGTCTACACAATTTCCCACTAATTGTCACCAGGTGCCATGGTAGGGTAATGAGTTTTGGGGCACAGGGGACTTGGATGTGGTGAGCCAAGAGGATCATTTTGGTTTTTGATCTGAGGTAGGTTGAACTTCAGTCCTTCTTGTTACAGAAGGAGGAGGCTTATTCTTTGGCCAGAGTTGTATTGATCCAGAGGGTGCTGGGCCAGGGAAAATGTGGAAGAATGCAGACCTAGGATTGGGCCACCAAGCCTGGACCCCAGGGGGCTAGAAGTTGCCTAGTTGAGGGACATATTCTTGGACTCCTTACTCCTTACGTAGAATCTGTCACCAAATCTGTCAGTTTTGCCTCAAAAGCACCTCTTGTCTCTGTCTACTTCTCTCCACCTCCACTGCCACCATCACCTCTCACCTGGTGACCACAGTGGCTGCCTTGCTGGTCTCTCTCCTTATTTCCTCTTCTCCTCCTTCATCCCCCAACCCTGAGAGGTTACACTGAAGGTGACAGTCCCCTGCTCTACACACTGTAGTGGGTCCTGATATCTTGAGGATAAAGACCAAAGTCCTCAGCATCATCCCACACCATCTGGCTCCCACCCACTTCTCAGCTTGGTCTTTCACCACTTCCTCCAGCCCAACTCAGTGACCCAACTTCCGTGTAGTTCATGACCTCATTTTTTACTCTAGGACTTTGACCTTGTTTCCTTCGCAGGGAATCACCTTCCTTGTCCTCTGCCAGGCTGGCTCCTTGTCCTTTAGTTCTCAGCTCAGGTGTGTCATTTCCAGGAAGCCCTGTCTGACATCACCCTCCTTTCTGGCCCAAGGTGAGATTAGTGTGGCAGATTGCATTTTCCAAAGTTGGTGGCAACACTGTCTCTCATCCCACATGCTCTTACAAGGTGACCTTGACATTCCTCCTACCGAGGGGCATGGGACTTATGTCCTGTCTCCATGAATTTGGGCGTACCTTTGTGACTGCTTCCATCCAGAGATTACAGCAGAAGTGATGCTTTGTGACCCCTGAGGCTGGAGCGTAATATTGGCACACACTTGTGTCTTCTCTGGGGGCCCAATTCCAGGGTGTGAGGAAGCCCAAATGACCCCACACGGAGAGACTTCCTGGAGAGGTTCCTGGAGGTGTTCTGGATAGTAGACCAGTGGAGGTCCTAGCCAACAACCTGCATCAACCAGCAGATGTGCCTGAGGATGCCTCCAGATGATTCCACAAGGTTGACCAGTACCCCCAACACTTTGATTCCTCAGCTGAGGCTTCAGACATCGTGAAACATCCTCACTGTGACCACGTCTGGGTTCCTGACCCAAAGTGTCCATGAGCATAATAACACGACTCTTTTATGCCACCAGCATTGGGATAATTTACTCTGCAGCAGTCACTCACCAGGACAGTTAGGGGCTCCTCCTCACATCTTCCACAGCTCTTCCCTGATCACAGGACGAAAACATAGTATTCCAGTCACTTTATTTTTTCTTCTGGACCGTGTCTTCTGTGAAGCGTCCTATTCAGGTTCATTTCAAGGGCATCTAGATCAAACAGAGAAGGCACTGAAATAGTTTAATTTTTTTTATTTAAAAAAAATTTTTTTTAGTTTATTAGAGAGAGAGAGAGGACAATCAGGGGGAGGAGCAGAGGGAGAGAGAGAAGCGGACTCCCTGCTGAACAGGGAGCCCGACGTGGGGCTCGATCCCACGACCCCATGCCAAAATCAGAGTTGGATACTCAACTGACTGAACCACCCAGGCCCCAAAGATTTTTTTTTTTAATTTTTAAGTAATCTCTACACCCAATGTGGGGCTGGGACTTACAGTCCTGAGGTCAAGAGTTGCATGCTGCACTGACTGAGCCAGCCAGATGCCCCTGGAATATTAAAATATACTCATTTTTAGAATCAATTTTAATTACTTGTTTAAAATATATATTCTTGGGGTGCCTGGGTGGCTGCATTGGTTGAGCCACTGCCTTCGGTCATGATCTCAGGGTCCCGGGATCGAACCCCGCATCGGGGGCCCCCTGCTCAGCGGGGAGCCTGCTTCTCCCTCTTCCTCTGCTGCTCCCCCTGCTCATGCCGTCTCTCTCTCTCTTTCTCTCTCACAAATAAATAATAAATAAAATCTTTTAAAAAATAAAATACACATTCTCCTCCTCAAAGAATACAAAACTAAAGTCCCTTTAGCCACCATCCCTACTTCCCACCCCTCACTGTTATGAATGTGGTTTGTGTCCTTAAACACCTTAAAATACTTGAAGGGACATCTGTACACGCTTTTAGTATTGTTTTAAAAAGCCAAAACGATGCACGGTGTTGAAATGCTTATTTCTCAACTTGATTTTTTTCATTCAACAGTGTGTTTCGGAGACCAGTCCTTGCTGATGCTTATAGATCTAGTTAATTTCTCTGAGCTTCTGTATAGCGTCTTATTATTTCTTATCTTGTTTCAAGCTATTCCTGTGCATCTTCTTCCTTGCTTCTACAAACAGCACTTCAGTGAGCCTCTACAGGCCTCCTCATGCCTACCTGCCTGGCGGGATTCTGGAGGCCAGCAATTCTCAACGTGGCCGCACATAAAACCACCTGGAAGCCTTACAATCACAACAGTGCCTCACCCTCTAAGATCCCTCATTAATTTCCTAAGATTTTAAGATTTTCTGAAATCTTGAAAGATTTCAGTTTCCTGATCAGGAAGTGGTTCTGGAAGCTTCCAAGTGGTTTGAATGTGCATCCACAGTTGTGACCTACTGCTCAGGGGTGTACCGGGGTGAAGGTGGTAGAATCGTTCTGTCGAATGGGACGCATGAGCCCATCCTTACTAGGCACTGCCCCATGGCTTTACCAGGCGGCTAGCCTATCTGCATCCTGGCTGGCCATGTGTTGGCCAACAGTGATTGTTTTTACACGAATAGATGAATACAAGTCACTGTGGCACGGGGAGCCAGAGCCCACCACCACTGTATAAATGGCCTCTGAGTGGCCCATGCCTTGGCGACAGCCCACAAACGTCTGGGCTGCAGCAGGCATGCAATGCCTTGTGTCCTTAGGTGGCAGTGTGGGACAGCTGCAAAGGCGCAGGGCTGGCAACGAAAGCCTGGATTCTAGTTTAGACCCAGACTCTGCCCCCTTGTGTGTGGTTACCCGGTAGGTCCTCCTGCTAAGCCTCAGGGTTCCTGCCCCCCCAAGGAAGGAAAGCTTTGGCACTGCCGCGTCAAGGTTGCTCTCACGCTCCCCGGTGGTCTGGGTGGAGAGCTGTAGCCAGCCAGGTGGTCAGAGCACGGGCTCCCGAACCTGGTTCTTCATCTTCCCTGTACCCGGACCCCTTCTCAGAGTAATGTTTTTAATATAGAATCCAGAGGACTACAGAGGCAATCAGGTGTGTGTGTGTGTGTGTTTGTGTGTGTGTGTGTGTGTGTGTGTGCGCGTGCGCATGTATAATTATACACACACGTTTTTAAGGTTTATTGAGGTTTAATTGACAAAAATTAATTGACAAAATGTTTATTGAGGCTTGATAATTAACATATACAATGTGATGATCTGATATTTGTAAACACTATGAAAGGATTTTCACCATCCAGTTAGTTAAGACATCCATCACCTTACATATTTACCACCCCCCCCGCCTTGTTTTGTGAGAACATTTAAATTCTACTCCTAAGCGAATGTCAATGATAAGATACCATGTGTTACCATGTTATACAGAACTTACTCATCTCATGACTGGAAGTCTGTACCCCCTCCCCCTTCCCTATACCTCCAGCCCCTGGCAACCACTTTTCTATTTTGTTTCTATGATTTTGACTTTTTTTTTTTTTTAATTAAGTTCCACATGTAAGTGTGGACCATCCAGTATTTGCTTTCTCCGTCTGGCTTATTTCAGGCAACCAATTATGGTGAAATACAGTTATCAAAATATTACAAAGCCACACTGTGATATAGCAGTAGGCATGCTTCTTTATTAACAGACCACATAATAAGACCTGGTGGTGGGTCGGCTACATTATTATGATTGTAATTGCAAGGCAGTGATGAGTGTAAATGATAGCCCAAGATACCCGCAACAAATGTAACGGGTCATGAAGCTGTCTTTGGTTCCAATGGGTGACAAAGTCGCCGGGGCTGGGGACAGAGCTGCACTTTGCTGCTGACCTTCACAACGGAAAGAAATGCAAGTTTCAGTTAGATGTTAAGAAAATTAAGTGGCGATACCTTTCCTCACCCCAGTTCACCGACCCCAGATGAAAAGCCCCTGTTGGAGTTAGGTAGACGAGGCGCCAACCCTGGCCCTGCAACTTCCCGTGCGGGACGTTTGTGTGAATTGTTCCTTCTTCCTGTGCCTTAGGTTTCTCATCTATAAAATGGGTGTGAGACGAGTGAGCTCACAGAGCTGCCAGGAAGAGCACATGTGATCAGCCAAATTCAGCCCACACTTATCTACTTAAAACTTTATTTTATTTTGCTAAGGACATTTCACATGGCATCTACCTTCTTGACAAACAAGAAGACGACAGATCTTGACAAGGACGTGGACAGATGGGGGCCCTTGCTCATGGTTGGTGAGAATGCAAAATGGTGCAGCTGCTATGGGAACCAATTTGGAGTTCCTTGAACAACTACAGTATGATCCGGGGATCCCATTTTGGGGTATTTGTCCAAAAGAATCAAAATCAGGACCTCGAGGAGATACCGGCAGCCCTGTGTTCGTGGCAGCACCATCCACACTAGCCCAAGATGTGGAAACAACCCAAGCGTCTGCTGGCAGATGAGTGGATCACGAAAACGTGGTGTATATATACCATGCAGTAGCACTCAGCATTACAGAAGAAGGAAATTTGGTATGCCATGATGACAGGGACGAGCGTGCAGAACACTTACTGAGAACTGCTATGTCCTTGGGCTGTCTTACAGGGCTGGGACTCTATACTGAACGAGAGAGGCAAAATCCCTGCCTCATGGGGTTTACATTCTAGGGGCAGAGACAGTGAACTAGCAGACAAATGTACAGGGTTTCCGGTAATAACGAGGGCTGAGAAGACAACAGCACAGGTGATATGACAGAGAACAAACACCCAGTGCAGGCGACATTCGATCAGGTAATCCGGGAATCCTAACCCACACGAATGATATTAATGCATCGGAGGAGGGACTGTATTGGAAGCACTCGGCACAGTGTCTGACACTCAGTGTAGGCTCGATGCATGTTGGCCATAGCAATGCTGTGGCTGCCAACCCCCCCAAGGCCGGCAGTTCCCTGGGGGCGTTGACACCCCGGCTCGCTGTGGCTGGGGCTGACACTGCCCACTGTACGTGGGGCTGGCAACGTGGGGGTGATGTGGGCGGGGAGACGACCGCGTCCTTGTCAGAACGGGATCTGAGGGAAGCAGGTCTGATTAAAGGAAGATAAAGTCTTCTCTCTGCTGTGTCTTGCGGGGAGAGCTAAGCAATCAATAGGTCTCGCAGATCAGTGGAGGGTGCTTGGAATCTGGCAGCACTGGGCTTTTTAATTAAAGCTATAACTGCGAGAAAAGGTAACTGCCTTATTTCTGCAGCGTGTGTTTCTGTCTGCCTGCCAGAATCTGAGCAAGTCAATGCACTTCCAGAGGCTCCAAGGATCTTGATGAGGTGGCCTCCTGTTTTGGGAGGGCCAGACCCTGCCAGGACAAACATCTGGATGGCCAGGGTGACAGGTGCCAATTCTGTAGGCAAAGGTGTCGGCTTTGGCATTTAGACACCCACAGCAGCTGTGATCCATCAGTTGCACTTTCTGGAAGGCAATGGCCCTTCCCAGCCAGCAGTGATTTGTCTCCCAAATCACTGGGTCTGTCCAAAGATGTCAACATGACTTTAGAAAAGATATTTCCTTTTATTATGAAATAAAGCCTCGCCACTCAAGGCATGGTCCACGGGCCAGCGGCATTGGCTTCGGCTGCTGGGACGACATCAAAAGTGGAGAATCTCAGGCCCTGCCCCAAACATACTGTCAAATCTACATTTTAACAGGATCCTTAGGAAATTCATGGGCACAGTCAAGTGTCAGAAGCGCCGAGATTAGGACACCTGAAGGCAAATCAGTCCGTTGCCAAGGTGTAGACCTTATTTAAATCCTGAAAAGACAGTAAAAAAAAAAAAAGTATGACATTCATGAGACAATTTGAACACTTATTGGATATTTGAGGACAATAAGGAATGATTAATTTGTCAGCTGGTTGTGTGGTTTTATTAAAAAACAGCTCTTACCTTTTAGAGTGACACTTGGAAATACTTAAAGATGAAGTGATTTTTTTTACTTTTTTTTTTTTTTGGTCTGGTATTTGTTGCAAAACACGGGTGGAGGCAGAGCCTGGGGTGTGGATGGGCTAGGACTGGCCATGGGTTGATGGTTCAGAGCCCTGGGTCTGGTGTATGAAGATACATTATACCGGTTTGTTTACTTAGCGTAGTTTGAAACGCTCCATGAAAGAAAGTTAAGACGATGAAATACAACATTCTGGTCCAACGCATAAAACATGAAGGTATTGTGAAGGAATAATGTTACAAGTGAACATTCGTGCATCTGCTATGGGGTCATTTTCGGCCACACCCCCCTTCCCCAGAGTAACCCTTTCCCTCCCACTCTCTTGGTGGGTGTCACCCCCCCTGCCCATGGAGTCACCTGGGAAGACTACAAAATAACAGTACCAAGACCCTCCAGACCAGTGAAAACCGAATCCATGCAGGTCAGGGGTTAGGGGGGTGGAGGACAGGTCATTCTAAGGCATATCCCAGTTGAGAATCAGTGAGTTTGTCAAACTTTTCGTGTAAATCATGAGGTCTTTGTGCTTGAGTTTTTCAATGAACTTACATCTCTGTTGTGCCAAACAGGCCATTTCATGGCCTGTGGACTGTTTTCCATGGAGGACTGAGGTGCCAGATAGTTTAATAAACATAGGTTGCCTTTGGCAGTGGACATGGCACCCCATTTTTGAAAATCATGACAAGAGTTACCACTTACTGAGCACTTTCTACATGCCTGGCTCTGTGCTAGGTACTTTCTATATTTATTATATTTAGTGTGGGGTCAGCATCACTATCCCCATTTTATTGATGAGCAAACTGAGGCTTAGGGAGACCGTGTGGTTTGCCCAAGGTCACCCAGTTTGGAAAGTGCAGAGTGTCTGACTCACTGCTCTTCACCATCCTGTCATGCTGCTCGGGATGGATCTTGAGGGAGGTATTTAGGGTCATGCCATAGCCCACGAAGAACTGGGACTGAACAAGGAATGACCTTTACTACTTAAGTTATGTGCCTTTGGGGTGTCTGGGTGCCTCAGTCAGGTTAGGCGTCTCTTGATTTTGGCTCAGGTCATGATCTCAGGGTCACGGGATCCAGCCCCATATCAGGCTCCACACTCAGTGTGGAGTCTTCTTGGGATTCTCTATTTCCCTCTCCCTTTGCCTCTCCCTCCCCCCAAACCCCATGCTGTCTCTCAAATAAATAAATCTTTAAAAAGAAGTTATGTGCCTTTGGTAAAAATCACTTTGAGCTGAGTTGTGTATGTCAAACGGGGACATTGCTGCTTCGTGTTCTCCTGCTGACAACCTCTTACTCATCTGTCAAAGGTACATCCACTGTCACAGGACGGGGAGGCAGGAAATGCCTCTGCATTTCAAGTGACCTCCTGGCTAAACCCGAGCGAGTTGCGCCCTCCTTCAGCCTCAGGGAGTGCTTGTCCAGGCCTCTAGGAGCAGTTGGCATGAGCCTGGCACTCACCATGCAAGGCACCCGCCTCATAAGGACAGGCACTGTTTTGTAGTTACTTTGGTGTCTGGAGAACCCAGCCCAGGGGCAGTGCATGTCTGTGACTGGAATAACAGGGTGAGGGTTCTGTGCAACCACCAAAGCTTTGGCCAGAGCATGTGATCTAATGATCTAAAATCCCATGGGCAGAGCTGTGTCAGACAGGCACAGGACAGTGGTTAGGAGCTGGGTCTCTCAGTTCACACTTCCTGGGTTCAAATCCCAGCTCTGCCACTTCTGAGCTGAAGGACCTGGGGCAGGTTAGTTTACTTCTCTAGGTCTCCTTTCCCTCCTCTGAAATCAAGGGTAACAATAGTATTGCCTCTCAGGGTTATCGTAAGGATGGAATAGATTAGTATTTGAAAATTGCTTAGACCATGCCTGGCAGTGCCACGTGGAGCTGGAAGCAAAAGAAAAAAATGGGTAATAGTGGCTCTGTCTTTATTGAAAACTTGGATTTTTTTGTTTTTGTTGTTGTTCATCATGGATACTTTTGCATTCATTTTGATTTTTTTGGAATATTGCACCAAAATATTATTTATATTGATGACTCGGTTTTTTGGTGCCCTCTTAAATTTTGCACCCAAAGGCGAGTGCCTTATTTGGCTCACCTCACCCTGGCTCTGGCCCTTAGGAAGCAACATGCGAGTTTTCATTGGTCTGGAGGGGGCTCGGTGTTGTTATATTTAAAAAATATATATCTCTACACTACTTGCACAACAGCTACTATGCTGCTCTGGTATTGGGGATGGAACTGGGACTAGATCTTCACAGCCATGGTTCTTGCCCTCAGGGAGTTGACAGTTTACTGATGATAATCACCACTAATTGAGCACTGACTGTATGCCAGGCATGGTGCAAGTGATACTTTCATGAATCCTTACAGTGATTTCTTAGGAAGGAATCATTATATTCATTTTGCAGACAAAGGAACTGGACTTAGAGCAATTAAACAACTTGTCCTAGACCACAAAGTTAAGAGGGGGGAGACCCCAGGCTTTCAGACTCCAAC
Source organism: Ailuropoda melanoleuca (assembly GCF_002007445.2). NCBI lineage: Eukaryota > Metazoa > Chordata > Mammalia > Carnivora > Ursidae > Ailuropoda > Ailuropoda melanoleuca. The sequence goes on from NC_048227.1 coordinate 24,649,722, forward strand.
ATCCAAGCTCTTCTTGCAAATGGTCTTTGAGTGAGGCGGGATCTTTGTTCCTACCTTCCGCAGGAACATCTTCGATGCTGAAGAAATCAATTGGATTTTTCTGGGAATTCCATTGTGGGGTTTCTCTAAATATTTGTTCCCCAGGAGGCTCCAAGTCTAGACCAGGAGGGCCCGTGGGAGGGGCCTCCCCCTTTCAGAGCAAGTTCGAGCAGCCACCTGCCATTGGCAAGTTCCCCGCAGGGAGAAGAGCACGGTGTTGAGAAATCCCTGAGACAAGGCTTTGGGGCATTGTAAAGGGACTGGAGAGGCAGCCCAGTGTCTTCTGGCAAAGGGGGAGAGGGGAGGAAGGGAGACAGTGGGATGAAGGCAGGCGGGCAAGGGCAGAGGAAAAGGAGCAGGAAGGCCAGCAGACAGCCTCCCAGGCAGAGGGCTTGGAAGGTAACTGAAACGCAGAGCAGCATTTCCCCACAGGGTTTCTGTTAGACAGCCATCCTTCCCCCCGCCCAGAGGGAGCCTGGCTTCCTCCATCAGCCTGAAAGAGGCAGTTCAGGGGCCTGGGCCTGGTGGCTGTGACCACTCCCATGGTGAAGGCTTATTGTGGCATTTGAGATGAGCATCTGAATTTCAGGGGTTGGCACACAGTAGGTCAGTCTCCTCCTTTCTAACCAGGGGCATCTCCCTTGGAGAGATAAGAAATCTCTCCAGAGTGACAACAGCTACAATTTATAAAGCGCTTACTGTGTATCAAGTACTTTCCACCCATAACTTTATTTAACCCATGAAAATAGCTACTGTTATCATCACCTGTTCTGTAGGTGATGGAAGGAGGTTCAGGGAGCATCTAACCTATACAACGTCACATCGTCTGCAAATGTTTGTCCTGTGGGGACTGCGCTGTCCAAGACGGTGGCCACTGAGCATGGCAAATATGCCTAGTGTGAAGCAGGGAGTGAATTTTGAATTTTACTTAACTTTAATTTACATTTAATTTAAAAACTGAAGCAGTGTGAAGTATTTTTCTGTGAAAACGACTTGATTGTTTTAGTGGGATTCCATTTCACTCTGTTGAAAATTTAATGTCCAAATCGAAACTGTTGTAAAATACCCATGGGCATTAGAAGACTTAGTGTATATAACAAGAGAATGTGAAACATCTTTTTTTTTTTTAAGATTTTTATTTTATTTATGTGACAGAGAGACAGCCAGTGAGAGAGGGAACACAGCAGGGGGAGTGGGAGAGGAAGAAGCAGGCTCCCAGCGGAGGAGCCTGATGTGGGACTCGATCCTGGAACGCTGGGAACACGCCCTGAGCCGAAGGCAGACGCTTAACGACTGTGCTACCCAGGCGCCCCAGAATGTGAAACATCTTATTAACAATTTTTTAAAAGTTTACTTATTTATTTATTTATTTAAGTAATCTCTACACCCATCGTGGGGCTCAAACTTACAACCCCTAGGTCAAGAGTCACATGTTCTTCTGACTGAGCCAGTCAGGTGCCCCTCCTTTAATAATTTCTTAATATTGATTACATGTTGAAATTATAATATCTTGGATATAGTAAGCCAAATAAAACATTATTAAAAATTAATTTCACTTTTTAACAACTTATTAAATGTAGCCATTAGAAAATTTAAAACAACCTAAGTGATTTGCAGTATAATTCTATTGGACCAGCACTGGGCTAGATATGAACCCAGGAAGTCTGTGTCTGGAGTTCAGGATTTTGACTATTACATGGTATCGTCTGCCCCTTGAGTGCAGACGTGTGTCAGGTGCTATACTTATTTGGAAGATGACGGCTGGAGCAACCCTGAGAGTTCTCTAGAATTTCAGACTCTTCTTCCTCCAGTATCTGGTATCTCCTTCAAGACCTAGTTCTACCCAGAGTGGCCTTTTGGATGTGATGACTTCCCAGCAACCTCAGCTAACCAAGAGTTTCCATTGGACAGGAGGACAGAAGCTTCCTTCATTCTCATTCCTCTGTCCCTTCATTCAACAAAGGCTACTGAATTTCTAATGTGTGCCAGGCCCTGTGAAGAAAAAACAGAAAACAGCCCCTGTCCTTACGGAGTTTATATTCTACTAGGGAAGGCAAAAATAAAAAAGAGAAATATATAAAATTGTAGGGACTTAGTGATGAATGCCAGGAAGAAACAAGGAAAGCAGGAGGTAGATGGGTGGTGTTGGGGACTGTATTAGTTTCTTAACGGCTGCTGTAACAAATGACTACAAATGTAATGGCTTAAAACAATCCATATCTATTATCTCGCAGTTTTGGGGGTCTGAAGTCTAAAGTGGATCTGCAGAGCTGCGTTCCTTCTGGCGGTTCCCGGGGAGAATCCATTTCCTTGCCTTGTCCAGCCTACTCCCATTCCTTGGTTCCTGGCCCTGCATCACTTCAACCTCTGCCTCCTTGTCATATCTCCTTCTTTGACCCTAGCTTCTCTGCCTCCCTCTGAAAGTCTCCTTGTAGTGCAATTTGGCTTACCCAATCTCTTCATCTCAAAATCCTTATTTAATCACATCTGCAACATTTGCAACCTCCCTTTTGCTATGAAAGGTAACATATTCACAGGTTCCGGAGATCAGGATGTGGACCTCTTTGAAAGAGGGAGTTATTCTGTCTACCACAGGGGCTGAAATTTAAGATAAGGCGACCAGGGAAGGACTCATTGAGATGACATTTGACCTAAAGACCTTAGGGAGTAAGGGAGTATGCAGATACCTGGTGACAGAGCCTTCTGGATAGAGGAAAAAGCATGTGCAAAGGTCCACCTAGAGGAAAAAGCATGTGCAAAGGTCCCGAGGTGGGAGTATGGCTGGTGTGTTTGAAGATGAACAGAGAAGTCAGAATGTCTGGAGCAGAGAGATCCAGGGGCAGAATGGTCGGAACTGAGATCAGGAGTGGGCGTGGGAGGGGAGAGGCAGATCATGAAGGGCCTTGTAGATGACTTTAAGAAACGTATCTTATAGGGGCACCTGCGTGGCTCAGTTAGTTAAGTGCCCAACTCTTGATTTTGGCTCAGGTCATGAGCTCAGGGTCCTGGGATCGAGCCCCATGGGGGGCTCTGCGCTCAGTAGGGGGCCTGCTGGAGAGACTCTCTCTCCCTCCTCTCCCCACCCCTGCACGCACTCCCTCTCTCTCTCAAATCTTTAAAAAAATGTATCTTGTATTCTGAGTGAGATGGGAAGACTTTAGAGGCTCCCTCTAAGTATATATTCAATAATTAACTGTGCAAAAGATCTAAAACCAAGTGAAAAGAGAAAGGCAAACAGGTATAAACATGTAAAAGGGAATAAGGAAATATGGAGGGATATAACCGAGTGCAGGAATCAGCAGAGGCAAAGAATTAAGCCTTTAATGTATGAGGGGGAACGGGTTAATGTCTTTTTTTTTTTTTAAGATTTTATTCATTTATTTGACAGAGATAGAGACAGCCAGCGAGAGAGGGAACACAGCAGGGGAGTGGGAGAGGAAGAAGCAGGCTTCCACCGGAGGAGCCTGATGTGGGGCTCAATCCCGGAACGCCGGGATCATGCCCTGAGCCGAAGGCAGACGCTTAACCACTGTGCCACCCAGGCGCCCCAATGTCTTTATTTTTCAGAGAACTCAAACAAATCAATAACACAAGTCCTGAAAGTGGGTAGAAAAACAAGCAAAGGGGTATGAACAGACAACTCGAAAAAGATGATAAGCAATTAGGTGGGCACATGAGGAACCAATCAACCTAAGCAGTAATCAAAGAAATGCAAATTAGAGCCGCAAACAGCTACATTTCCATCTCCTGAGGATTTTAAGGATGATAATGCGGGCTTTGGCCAGCTTGGCTTGAGGCAGACTCAGGAACACTGGCTGCAGGGGGTCTGACCTTTTTGGAAAACACTTTGACACCGGTTTTCAAGACCTTAAACGTGGGCATTCTCATTGGTGTAAGAAAACCAAGGCTGGTAATCTAGCCCAAGGACATAGTTCTAAATCTGGAGACAGCTGTGTTCAGGGCAGCCAAAGAGTAGAGACAACCAAACTGTAAACAGAATAGGCTCCGGGGGTCATTCCTTTGATATTTTTGTCAAGCAATATTAATTAAATGCCAACCGTGTGCCAGGCGGTGTTCTAGGTGCTTTGAATACAGCCATGAACGAAACACCCCAACTCCCTGAACTCGTGGGACTCATTCTAGTGAAGGAGAAAGAACATAAAAAAGCAAAGACATCCATGTGTTCTATGACAAAGAAGAACAAAGCCGGGCTCAGTGGCAGGGAGTGATGGAGATCTATAGGGTGAATAACTATTCCTGTTTGCTGGGGGCGAAGGGAGGTTCCCAGGACATGCGACTTTCAGTTTTATTTTTTATTTATTTATATATTTTTAAGTAGACTCCACGCCCAGCCTGGAGCCCAGTGCAGGGCTGGAACTCACGACCCTGAGATCAAGACCTGAGCTGAGATCAGGAGTGAGACGCTCAACCGGCTGAGCCGTCCAGGTGCCCCTGGATTTTCAGTTTTAAAACTGGGACAATCGTCCGGCAATTGGGATAAGTTGGTCAACTGAAGAAGGGCAACCTTCTGATGGGCTGATTGGGGCCTTTCTGAGGGGGTGGCGTTTGATTCAGGACCGAATGAAGCAAGGGAGGGAACTATGGGAATGCTAGCAAGGTTGCTTTCTAGGCAGAGAGAACAGTATGTACAAAGGCCCTGAGGCAGGAGTGTTCTTGGGGACGTCTGAAGGACTTAAAGAAGATCAGGGTGTCTGAAGCATAGCGCCAGGGAAGGGAGTAGTAGGAGATAGGTTGCAGAGGAGGGGGTAGGGGGTAAACTCTGAGCCGTGTAGGAAAGGGAAGAACTTTGGATTTTATTTTAAGTGCAGTCAGGGAAATGAAATGGTTTAATTTATGGTTTTAGAGAGATCCCTTGGCGGTTGTGTGGAGAAGGGAATGTTGGCGGGTGTGGGATGGGGGGCAGGGTGGACTCAGGCAGACCTGGTGGAAGGTGTTTATAATCAAGGGAGAGGTCTTGAACTCAAGCATGCATCAGAATCACCTGCTGGGCTCGTTAAACGTGCCTCCTGGCCCTGCCCGGGCAGACCGCATTTCTAATAAAACGCTGAGGTTGCTGGTGCTGGATCACTCCTGAGTAGCTACCCCTTCGAGTGCAAGGAGCAAGGAGAGAGGCGATGGTGACTTACACTGAGGTGGTATCAGTGTTGAAGTAAAGTCTTGTCCGGGATTGTGTTGCTTTTTTATAAATCTATGAAGTAGGGGCACCTGGGTGGCTCAGTCAGTTAAGCGTCTGCCTTCGGCTCAGGTCATGACCCTGGAGTCCCGGGATCAAGTCCTGCATCAGGCTCCCTGCTCAGCAGAGAGCTTGCTCCTCCTTCTTCCCCTCACCGTGCTTGTGCTCGCTCTCTCTCAAATAAATAAATAAATAAATAAATAAATAAATAATCTTAAAAAAAAATCTGTGAAGTGATAGCGTAGGTAAAACTCAGATATGGTGCAGCTGTAGTTGGTGGCTCTTCAGGGACTGCAGCTGGGGAAATGCTGTCCTAAGCCTTAGTTCCCTTGGGTCCCACAAGCTCAGCAGTTGATGTCATTGGACCCTTCATAAACCCAGGAATTCCCCACTGTCTCTAAGCCACAGTCTAGTAGCCCACTGTAACCCACCACCTCCCTTTTTCTGCTGCTCATGCCTTCATTTATTCGACCCACATTTATTGTCCACATCTCCACCTCAGTTTGCAACATCCCCTGGGGAAGCCTTTTACGGTTGATTATGGTTCCTGGAAAGAACATTCCCAGCAATTTGCAAAATAAAATTATAGAATGAATGTGTACATATGTCCCTGATAATGTTTCTGTGTTGTACTTCGTATGTGCTTCTCTGGAGGGAGAGAAGGAAGAGATGGGGTTGGCATGCTGGGAATTACAACGTGCCCCCCCCATTGTACACCCAGAGAAGCTGCTGCTTACATAAATGTCACCTGCATGTGTGTCCTACTGGGGAAAATGAACATTGGGAATAGGCATAGGTCATGGGGCATCAGCAGAAGATTTTATTTTTTAAAAGATTTTATTTATTTGAGAGAGAGAGTTTATGAGCTGGGGGAAGGGCAGAGGGAGAGGGACAAGCAGACTCCCCACTGAGCAAGGAGCCCGATGTGGGGCTCAATCCCAGGACCCTGGGGTCATGACCTGAGCCGCAGTCAGACGCTTAACCGACTGAGCCACCTAGGCGCCCCCATCAGAAAATTTTAAACAGGAGATTGTAAAATGGGATTTGCGTGTCAGAATGTTTGTTTTGGCAGTGGAGGGAATGGGGAGAAGACTCTAGATAGAGGGTTAGGAGTTCTCTTTGGGCAAGCTGTGTAAGCTTTCTGGGCCTAAATGTCTCTTGGTTCAAGAAGGTACGTTATATTTTCTCTTGCAACATACAAGAATTCATAAAATAAAGGGACACCAAATCAAGGGAATGTAGGTGGATGGATCCTTCCCAAATGCAGAGCGTGTGTCTGAGAATGGTCTGAGCTAGGACATAGACTCTGAGGCAGGGGTGGAGGAACTTGGGGGCCACTTGAGGCTGGAGACAGTCACTCTCCCAAGCTGCTGATCTGGAGGAGTGAGGAGAGAACGTATGACTGCTGGGGAAGATATACACTGGCCAGAGCAGTCAAAGAATCGTGTTAAGGATGACCTGACAGTTAAGGCTGTAAGGACACTTCCACCAAACTGATGTAAAAATCAAGCAGTGCTGGGTGGAGTGGCTGCAGGGGTTTATTTAGTGATGATTAATAAGGTGAGTTTCACCTCGGTTCGCAAGGGTGCAATTAAACATGCAAATGCTTTAACAAAGTTAAAAGTTCTTGCACATATAATGATTCTATCTAAGGTCAAATGTGATGACGGTAGACATGAAAATACTTCATGGGCTACGGAGCCGTGCGTTACAACTCCTGCTTGCTGATGCATCTCTGTAGGGTAGACTGGGTGTACCTGCCCCCCCCCCCCCTGCCCCCCCCCCCCCGACTCTCCATCCAGTGCTCACTCTTGTACCACATGGCCTTGTTTCCCACTAGCCCTGGGGAAGAGGCTGACTCTCCTGCAGGGCTATGTGAAAAGAGCATCACAGACATATGTCCCTTTTCCAGTCACCTGTGCTTCCTTCCTGGGGCTCTGGGTAGCCTATGCTCTTTTCTGGTCACCATGGCAACTATTAGGAATCCAGGCATGAGTATCACGCCTGGCTCTGGGGTCTGAAACTCTCCTTCTTGCCCCTACTCACTTTCGGATCCAGGTCATGATTTCTGGCTGCTCGGAACCAAGGAATTTGAGAAAATAAGAGCCCGTGGCAAAGAAGGGTCTGATGTCATGATTCAGAACACTGGCTTGTGGCATTGGGGGGGACCTGGTTCAAATCCTGGCCCTGTCACTTGATAGTTGTGGGATCTTGGGAAAGCCCCTGTGTCAGTCTGGGTTTCTCTAAGAGGCAGATATAGCTCTGGGAAGCAATGTGCCAGGACTTCATTAGGTGAAACACTTTGTCAAAGAAGTCCCAAGTCTGACTTGGAGCGAAGGAGAGAAGGTTGGGTAGAGCGTGTCTGGGCAATGCAGCCTGAAAAAGGTTGAGGGGTCCCAAGTCAGAGGAGTCCTGTTTTCTAGGACTGAGCCTGCCTTAGTTTCCCTGCTGCCTTCTATCCCTGATGGATTTCAGGTCCTGCAGGTGCACTCTTATGGTTCCCATGCCCCTAACCTCTCACAAGACTGGCTCTAATCAAATGAGAAAAGGCATGAGAAGCACTTCTATGAGATCCAGCAGAGAGTGAGCACTCAACATTGTAGCTCTTATTATTACGCAAATACTCTTTTGCCTTCAACAAGGTTCCTTTTTCTTTTGTTACCAAATCCTAGATCAGAGACGGCTAATTCAGGTTCCCTGTCAATGAGTGGGCCAGGTCTAACACCTTAGGGAGTGGTGGGGACTGTGGTAAATTAAAGAGTACATGCCCCATTTAAAACATTTTGAAAAATAATGATAACCAGCTGAAGCAGACACATCTGTGGGCTGAATTGGGTCTCTGGCCCTCTGGCTTGAAACGTCTGCCTCATACGCACAACGTTGTCTCTAACAATTTCCAAGAGTCTGGATTTGCAAAAGCCAGGAGGTCAATTTAATTAAAAGAAAACAAAACTAGTTGGGTTTTTTTTCCTCCTCTATTGCTGACTAATTTACTGTGTATTTGACAGTGTATGGAGAGATCTGACTGGTGGATTGTTTCCTACAGAACGTCGGGATTGGCTTGTCTGAGAGGTTTAGAACGTGGATGTGGATATGAATGGCATGGTTGGGGTCTTGGCTCTCCCACTTTCTGGCTACGGGATCTTGGACAAGTTGCACCATCTCTCTGTAGCTCAGTCTGTCTACCTGTACAATGGGTATAATGATGATATTCCCCCATGGGGTTACTAGGAGGATTTAGTACCTAGGAGCAAAGCTTAGATCAGTGCCCAGACCAAGTAAGGCCAAAGAAGTGTTGGGTATTATGCTGGTGTTGGGTGAGGGAAAGAGAACGTGGCTTTTCTTTGTCATTTTATTTCACATAAGCCTAAAACTTAATGGTCGGGATAACACCCAAATAGGAATGAGTTTCTCCTACCCTGGTGATATAATTGTGTATAATAATGTCACTTACATAAGCTTCTCTACCTCCCTGAAGCCACCCACACTCTGCTCTGCTTCAAGCCATGAAAGAATTTTTCTCCCACAGGGAAAGCGACACCCAACTTGATACCAATTATCACTGGAAAGCTGGGACCAATAGGGGGGTGCTGGCAAAGGTGGATTTGTCAGTGATTTGGGGGAGAAAGTCTTTAGAAGCGGTGAGTCAGGCCTGGAGACCTCAGAGGAACTGGTGGGATCACAGAGCCAGAGCCAACCGTGGCCTTCCCCAGATGAGGCAGGCTCAGCCTACGCCTCAGAGGAAAAGTGTCCATGAGCCAGCAGCCCTCTGCAGATAAACGCCGCTCTGCCGTTTCCTTTCTGGGTTCTCTCAAATCTGAGACACGTTCTGCACGTGACGCATGCTCGTTGTGGAAAAATGTAGAAAATAGAGGGGAACAAAATAGAAGTGTTACAGTCAGAACTTGTTCAGCCGTAAGTGTCAGAAATCAATCTCAAACTGGTGTAGGAGATTCGAGAGAATGGATTGGTCCCTAGGACAGGGATGTTCCAGGGACGAATCAGGCAGGGCTCTAACCAGGGCTCAGACAACACTGAAAGGATGCTGTTTTGCTCTCTCTCTATTCATTTCTCCAGGCAGAAGAGGTCTGAAAGTAAACAAGATTGACCCCAGACTAATTCCTAGCAGTTGAACAACCTACTAGAGAGGAAGTCTCAGAATGGATGCGATGAGTTGGTTGTGTATCACATGTTCATCCTTGAGCCAATCCCTGGGGCTACAAATTAATGGTTAGGGGGCCAATGGCCTGAGGACGTGGAATCAAGGCAAGTCTCCCTTGAAATACAAGGAATATGTTTCCCGTAGGAAGGAGGGTTTCTGTTCCAGGAGGAAGGGGAGAAGGGGATGAGTTGATGAAAACAATGGGACTCACTGTAAGAAGCAAGTACAAATTAATTTTTCTTTTTCTTTCTTTTTCTTTCTTTCTTTCTTTCTTTCTTTCTTTCTTTCTTTCTTTCTTTCTTTCTTTCTTTCTTTCTTTCAGATTTTATTCATTTATTAGAGAGAGAGTATGCACAAGTACGGGGAGGGGGGAGGGACAGAGGGAGAAGCAAACTTCCTGCTGAGCAGGGAGTTGTACCCCGGGCTTGATCCCAGGACCCTGAGATCATGACCTGAGTGGAAGGCAGACGCTTAACAGACTGAGCTGCCCAGGTGATCCAGAAGTACAAATTTCTAATACTCCCACCAGAAATAAGGGCTGCTGACTTCTTTATGTAGATCCTTCCAGAGTTCCCTACTTACTTTCTTGTGTGTCTATCCTTAAAAGTATATATTAGACATATAGAACATTGGAATATCCTATGCAAACTTCTATTAACTGATTTTTTTTTAAAGATTTTATTTATTTATTTGACAGAGAGAGAGACGGCCAGCGAGAGAGGGAACACAGGCAGGGGGAGTGGGAGAGGAAGAAGCAGGTTCCCAGTGGAAGAGCCTGACGTGGGGGTCGATCCCAGAACTCCGGGATCATGCCCTGAGCCGAAGACAGACGCTTAACGACTGAGCCACCCAGGCGCTCCGATAGGAACTGATTTTTGACTGCCTCCTTCAAAAATATCAATTACAGGGGCGCCTGGGTGGCACAGCGGTTAAGCGTCTGCCTTCGGCTCAGGGCGTGATCCCGGCGTTACGGGATCGAGCCCCACATCAGGCTCCTCTGCTATGAGCCTGCTTCTTCCTCTCCCACTCCCCCTGCTTGTGTTCCCTCTCTCGCTGGCTGTCTCTATCTCTGTCAAATAAATAAATAAAATCTTAAAAAAAAAAAAACAAAAAAAACCCCAAAAAAACAAAAATATCAATTACATATCTCAAAAACCAAAGGGTTTATTTCCTTGGTCAGAAAATTAAAGAATATAGACAAGCAAAAATGAAATATAATTTATGACTAGTTGCAGCTGACAGTAGGACTTTCAAGAAGGCAAGTAAAAGGCAAGGTTGAAATACAGGAACTTGTTACTTCTTGTCTCATGACAGCCTATGGTCCTTCTTTGTAGTGCTTTCCACATTTATAATTATTCATTAATTACTTGCAGTGGCTTATGTAAGATTATTTCATTATGAAATATTTCAGGTACACACAAAAGACTATAGACTCTTAGAGTGAACAACTGTTTACACATCACTCAGCTTGAGAATCATAACATAACAGGGGCACCTGGGTGGCTCATTGGGTTAAGCATCCAACTCTTTTTTTTTAAATGATTTTTTATTATATTATGTTAGTCACCATACAGTACATCCCCGGCTTCCGATGTAAAGCTCGATGATTCGTTAGTTGCGTATAACACCCAGTGCACCATGCAATACGTGCCCTCCTTACTACCCATCACCGGCCTATCCCATTCCCCGACCCCCCTCCCCTCTGAGGCCCCCAGTTTGTTTCTCATAGTCCATAGTCTCTCATGTTTCATTCCCCCTTCTGATTATCCCCCTTTCTTTAACCCTTTCTTCCCCTACTGATCTTCCTAGTTCTTATGTTCCATAGATGAGAGAAATCATATGATAGTTGTCTTTCTCTGCTTGACTTATTTCACTTAGCATTATCTCCTCCAGTGCTGTCCATGTTGCAGCAAATGTTGAGAATTCGTTCTTTCTGATAGCTGAGTAATATTCCATTGTATGTATGGACCACAACTTCTTAATCCAGTCATCTGTTGAAGGGCATCTCGGCTCCTTCCATGATTTGGCTATTGTGGACAATGCAGCTATGAACATTGGGGTGCATATGGCCCTTCTCTTTACTACGTCTGTATCTTTGGGGTAAACACCCAGTAGTGCAATGGCTGGGTCATAGGGTAGTTCAATTTTTAACTTTTTAAGGGACCTCCACACTGTTTTCCAGAGTGGCTGTACCAACTTGCATTCCCACCAACAATGTAGGAGGGATCCCCTTTCTCCACATCCTCTCCAACAATTGTTGTTTCTTGCCTTGTCTATCTTTGCCATTCTAACTGGCGTAAGGTGGTATCTCAGTGTGGTTTTGATTTGAATTTCCCTGATGGCTAATGATNTTTTTTTTTTTTTAAAACCAATACCATGTGATGGATTTATTGAAGGTAAACCTCTCAGAAAATTTAACCCAATTTTACATTTGTATCTATGATAGAGTACAATAAAGGCTTATCTCTAGAATAACGGCTGGAATCAGAATGTTCTTAATTACTATAGTTTCTGAGAAAAGAAAGATAAAAATATATTTTATGAAAGCTGAAAACCAAAAGAATGTTCTAGTAAACATTCAGCCAAATAAGAAAATCCAATGAATATTAAAACTCTGCTCAGTTAAAGTCCTTACTGTATGTAGGAAACATGAGATTTCTATCCCTAAGTCTTCCGTAAGTGCAGAGCTGACAAAAACAACTATAAACTTTCAATGAAAAAACAGATGAAGTAGTGAACTCAATGAACATTTGATTTCCTGGTGACATTCCCACTAGAATTCTGTTTTTTTAATAAAGATTTTATTTATTTATTAGAGAGAGAGACAGCCAGCGAGAGAGGGAACACAGGCAGGGGAGTGGAAGAGGAAGAAGCAGGCTCCCAGTGGAGGAGCCTGATGTGGGGCTCGATCCCATAACGCTGGGATCACGCCC
>NC_048227.1:24662149-24776750 GCF_002007445.2 Ailuropoda melanoleuca
TACTGTATCCTTGGATCTAATATTTGCGAATTGCACTGTGACGTGACGTGGCGTAGGTTTGTCGTGGTTGAACTTGGATNGCGAATTGCACTATGACATGCCGTGGCGTAGGTTTGTCCTGGTTGAGCTTGGATGGGGTCCTCTCTGCCTCTTGGACACGAATGCTTGTTTCCCTTGCTAGATTAGGGAAGTTTTCAGCTACAATTTGTTCAAATATCTCTTCTAGACCTCTGTTTTTCTCCACCCCTTCAGGGATGCCGATGATTCTGACATTGGATCGTTTCATAGAGTCAGTAATCTCCCGTAATCTACATTCGTGGGCGTGGATTTTTTTAAGACCAGCTTCTATTTTCGTTTTTTCTTCTACTAACCCATCCTCCAATTCACTAATGCGTTCCTCTGCCTCGGTGACCCTGGCCGTCAGAGCCTCTAGTTTTGACTGCATTTGGCTCATAGAATTTTTATTTCTGTCCAGGTTCGCTCTCATTTCTGCCCTTAGGGATTCTATATTCTCAGCAACGCTTTCTCTGATGCTTTTTTCAAGTTTACTCATCATCTTGACCATTGTTGCTCTGAATTCCATTTCTGATAATTGGGATACATCCATATCTATTATTTCTGTGGCAGAGGCCACAGACTCATTGTCTTTTCTTTGCTGGGGGGGACTTCTCCTTCTCATCATTCTGATGAGGAGAGATTGCGGGGTTGTCCAGAGCCCAAATTATTGACTGGGACCCAGGGCGTGTGCCCTTGCTTTATAGAGATCTTAGGGATGTGGGCTTCATCTTTAAAGATTTTATTTATTTATTTTTTTGAGAGAGAGACAGTCAGCAAGAAAGGGAACCCAAGCAGGGAAGTGGGAGAGGAAGAAGCAGGCTCCGGGTGGAGAAGCCCGATGAGGGACTCCTTTCCAGAACGCTGTGATCACGCCCTAAGCCTAAGACAGGCACTTAATGACTGCACCACCCAGGCGCCCCGGGTTGTGGGCTTCTTGATTTTTCAGCCTGCCTTCTGGGGGAGGGGCCTGCTGCGCTGATACTCAGGCAACCCCATTTGGGTAGAGTCTCCGTGTCCCCTGCGAGGGGGGATGGGGATGGGTACGCTGTGAGCCGGTATTTCCAGGCTTTTGTTCTCTGGCGGCTTTTTCCTGGCGGTCTGCTGTGCCTCTTCTGAGAGTCAGAGCAGCAGCGGCCGAAATTCAGTCTCTGTCTCAGAACAGAGGGATCGTGGACCGTTCTCCACCGATGTTCTGGCCACTTTAACTCTGTTTCTGTTGGTGCTGCTCAACCCTGCAGCATCCCAGGCTGTGCGCCCCACACCCGGCGTCCCAGGCCTCACTTCCAGGGCCTGCATGTCTCTGTCCTTTGTGTTTCTAACACCGCCAGCCACCAGCCGCCCCGTGCGCGCTCCCAGGCTCAGTCTGTTTCCAGTGAGCACACCGGAATTCCTGAGTTCCGTGAGATGCTTGGTGGCGTGCGCTCCCGGCTCATGGTCTCAGTCTGCTGTCTCGAGGGTGTGGGTCCGTGGTCCGCCCGCTCCCCTGTGCAGGTGGCTACCGCTTCCCGGGGCCCGGACACAGCGGCTCCCTCCCCCTTCCGTTTATCTTCCGATATCTGTGCGGCGGTTTCACGGCTCCCCGCTTCGTGCCTCAATACTCAGCGCTGGAGATGTTCATTTGTAGAGATCCAGATGTATCTTCCTGCGTCTCAGGCTGATTCATGGATGTTCAGGATGGTCTGGTACCTATCCAGCTTGACTCAGGCGACCGGCTGAAAAAGGGTCCCCTACTCCTCCGCCATCTTAACTCCTCCCGCCAAGCATCCAACTCTTGATTTTGGCTCAGGTCATGCTCTCATTGTCAGGAGATCAAGCCCCATATGGGGCTCCGCACTGGACATGGAGTCTGCTTGGGATTCTCTCCCTCTTCGTCCGCCCTCTTCCCCTGCAAGTGTGCTCTCTCTCAAAAAACAAAAAGAAATGTAACATAACAAATATAATCTCAGCCTGCTGGACCCATCTCAGTCTTGTGCCCCTTCCTCTCTCTCTCCCTTCCCAGTGATGACCTCTGTCCTCCAGTTGTGTTTTTTATTCCATGCACATTTAAAAAAATATTTTTTGAGTTTATATATTAATTCATTTTTAGTAACCTCTACACCCAAGGTGGGGGCTCAAACTCATGACCAAGGATCAGGAGTTGCATATTCCACCGACTGAGCCACCCAGGGGGACCTCCATGCAGATTTTTATACTTTGATTGTGTATATATATTCTGCTACCAACATACAGTATCGTGTTGCATATTTTAAAACTTGAAATAGAATCCTGCTGTACATATCATTTCATGACTTAGCCTTTATTCACTATTATGATTTTTTTCAATTTATCAAAATTGTGTTTCACTTATTCCACTTATTCAATTATTTCACTACTACTATTAGTGTTAATTTGTTATGATTGCGTTCTAGTGTACAACTCTATCACGATTTATTTATCCCTTCTCCTATAAGTTGGTGTTCAGGTGGTTTCTCTTTTCCTTCTTCTTCCTTTTCCTCTTCTTAAATTTTAAGGAGGCTCCACATCCGATGTGGGGCTTGAACTCACAACCCTGAGATCAAGAGTGACTTGCTCTGCTGATTGGGCAGCCAGGCGCCCCTCTGTCCTGAGCATTCCTCCTTGTGAAAACTGATGGAGCTTCTTCAGGCCCACAGTATATACCCAGGAGTGGGACTGACGGGCTATAGAATGTACACTTCTCCAGCTTGACTAGGTGTCACCAAACTTCTCTGCAGAGCAGTGGTACCAGTCTACGCTCTTATCAGCCTTCCAGGAGACTTCCTGTTTCTCCAGCGCTTGCTTTCACTAGATTTTCCATCTTTGCCCCTGTGACGTGTGTGAACTGCAGGTCCTTCACACTACTGTTCAGTCCTGGATAGCTGGAATCCTACATCTCATTCGCCATGACATACATGTGGTAGGTGCTCAGTATTTGGGGTTGACTGAGCAACAGTTCTCTGGTTCCTCGCATTTGCTGGAGAGGACACCTGTTCTCCAGGAAGCCTGCTTCCTCCTACCCCTCTCACTTGAAGATCAGAGACCTCTCGCACACGGAATGGAGAGGACAGTCTGGCTACCATGTTTGCCTTTCATCTGAGCACTGGTTCGCAAAACCCTATGCATGTGCATCAGAATCACCCAGAGGGCTTGTGGAAACCTGGATGGCAGGGCCCCACCTCAGGGTGGTCCAGGAATTCACATTTCTTTCTCTTTCTTTCTTTCTTTCTTTCTTTCTTTCTTTCTTTCTTTTTTTTAAAGATTTTATTTATTTATTTGACAGAGAGGCAGCGAGAGAGGGAACATAAGCAGGGGGAGTGGGAGAGGGAGAAGCAGGTTTCCCACTGAGCAGGGAGTCCGATGTGGGGCTCAATCTCAGAACACTGGGATCATGACCTGAGCCAAAGGCAGACTCTTAATGACTGAGCCACCCAGGTGCCCCAGAATTCACATTTCTAACGAGTTCCTAGGTGGTGGTGATGCTGCTGGTTTGGGAACCATTCTATTGGAGAAACATCCAATCCAGACATTTTGGATATGTTCTATGTGGAATGTTCTTAGACCAAATACAAAACTTCAAACGTCATTCTGAAAGTGGAGAGCAGAAGGAATAAAAGTCACATCTAGCTCCACACTCCTGGGGTAGAGGAAGGAGGAGTCTGAATTCTGGGTCCCTAGAATGTTCCAGATAGGTGACAACCCTCACAGAGACTGATGTAATTCAGTAAGAATGTATAGGGCAACCCCTGGCATGTTTTCCCATCTTCCACAAGATTGCAAGCCAGGATCTTTTTTTCTACCGATACTCCTGAGACCATCTTGATCTTGTCTTTTTTCCCCCTCCTTCTCCTCTTTCTTCTTCAGCTTCGTCAAACACTCATTTAATTCAAGTATAGACTTGGTCATGATGATACCACAGCAGAGACAGCTGCCTTTTATGGAAGCTTGGTTATAAGTGCTTTATAATCTCATCTAATCAGCATCATCACATCTAACCCTTACATCTCTCCAACTCCAACGTCGTGTGCATTATTCCTATGCACTGTATTTCTGTGAGCATTGGTTCATTCGTTCGTTCGTTCCTTCCTTTCTTCCTTCCTTCATACCTTCACCCAATATTTACTGAGCACCTACTATGTGCTAGGCACTCTACTGCCGATGTGGGCAAACAAGACAGACAAAATCCCTGCTATTATAGTGGTTACAATCTCTTATCATTCCAGCCTGTAAAAAGAGGTGATATTATTCCTCACTCGGGTTCACTGTAGGGATTAGGGAACTGTGTGCCTGGCACATAGTAAGCGCTCAATAAATGTTGGCTCCTGACCTTCTTTACCTGGCTTTCTATTCACATATGTGGGGGAGAACTGTTGGAACCAATTCTAAAGAGACTATGTTCTTCTAGAAGGATGCATTGCACTGTTTTTTGTTTTTGTTTTTTTTAAAGATTTTATTTATTTATTTGACAGAGAGAGAGACAGCCAGCGAGAGAGGGAACACAAGCAGGGGGAGTGGGAGAGGAAGAAGCAGGCTCCCAGGGGAGGAGCCTGATGTGGGACTCGATCCCAGGACTCCGGGATCACGCCCTGAGCCGAAGGCAGACGCTTAATGACTGAGCCACCCAGGTGCCCCTGTTGTTGTTGTTGTTTTTTAAAGGTTTTATTTATTTATTTAGGGAGAGCATAAGTGGGGGGAGGGGCAGAGGGAGCAGGAAAGAGAGAATATCAAGCCGACTCTGCACTGAGCTCGGAGCCTGATTCCCCTGAGATCACGACCTGAGCTGAAATCAATAGTCGGACACTTAACCAACTGAGTCAGCTGCACGGTTTTTAAAATTCATGCAGCCTATACCCTATTAACCCACCTGAGCAAATGCTCATTTTCCTGGCCTCTCTGGGAAACTCATGCTCTTGCTTCTCTCTGCTTCCTGTCCCTCTATACATGAGTTTTGACAGACCAATGCTTTGGGAAGGCTTTGTGCAATTCTGAGAGATGAAAAATGGAAGAATATGGGCTCCAGGCGACTGGTGTGATGGAGAATCGAGGAAAAGATAAGAGAAATGTGCAGCTCAGGAGTACGTTTGCACAGGCACCGAGAGGAAAAATAAGTAACACATGTCTCCTTAGAGGTGTTCTCCTTCAAGCATCTGGAGCTTTTGAAGAACTGGGATAGGACAAATCTACATTTTAGGAATCCAGGCTGCTGTTTATGTGATTTCCACCTTCAGGGGCTTCAGCTCCATTTTTGCTGACTGCGTGCTCGTCATTTCTCTGTCAGTCTCAGTTTTAGTGACGTTTACCCCCCCACCCCCAGCTGCCCGGAAGAGGGTTTAACTGTACAATATAATCGATGCACTGAAGCCCAAATTGGAGGTCTCTCTCACTACACACGAGAAAGTTCAGAAGGGAAATGTCACGTGAAAATTGTACATTTCTCTCTGCAGGCCTGACGGAGGCTACACCTGGATTCCTGCTGCTGAACCCATGTGACTGGCATTTGGACTTTTCTACCCAGTTACCCTCTTGTGGTGAGTGGAGCGCTCAGGGGTCATTCCTCCCCAGCCTTGTGACATTGGGCAAGGTCCCTGACCTATCAGACCCTTAGTTTTTTTCATCTGCGGAAAGATAAGCACGACAGAATACAACCCCCGAGGTGCTTCCAGTGGGGAGGGTTAAATGAGATACAATTTAGAAATTCTTATAGTGTCTGAAACATGTTTACATTCTATAAATAAGAGCAAAAATTTCTTACTGTCCAAACTTTTCGTGTGGAAAGGTCTGCAGCTTACACAGCAGTGCAGGGAAAGTGGAATTCTATGGCCCCAGCTCCACCTGTTTGTCCTGCTACCTTTGCTTCTTCGGGGAAGTCATTTCCCTCTCTGTTTAGTAGATATAATATATACTACATGGTATATAGTATCTAGCAAATTATATGTATATAAAATATACCATAGCGTGCTGTATATTATACAACATAATGTATATAATATACACTATAGATATAAGCACCAGTATATACGATACATGCACTATCAAGTATACAATGTAACATGAATAGCACATATTTTTCTATATATTGTTTATGTTTTTTTTTAAAGATTTTATTTATTTATTTGACAGAGATAGAGACAGCCAGTGAGAGAGGGAACACAAGCAGGGGGAGTTGGAGAGGAAGAAGCAGGCTCATAGCAGAGGAGCCTGATGTGGGGCTCGATCCCATAACGCCGGGATCACGCCCTGAGCCAAAGGCAGACGCTCAACCGCTGTGCCACCCAGGCGCCCCTCTATTGTTTATATTCTATAATATATACTACATGTAATGTAGTATATATGATATATATACACCATATAAAATACTATAAGATACTATATGCTATAGTCAGCATAATGTATTGTTAGTGTAATATATAATATGATATATATTATATAGATTTATGTAATATAGATGCTATACTATTATATATATACTGTATAATATATATACTTTATATAATATGATATACCATGTACTATATACTGTATTTAAGCAACATTTATCTATATAAAATACCGTATTCACTATATATGCTATTTACTGTATAATATACCATGTATAATATAGTAAAAATGAAAGTTTCTTATGAACTGAAAAGCCATAATTAAGAGGAGATGCTATTAATCACACAGAGATGTAAATGACTGCTATGGTTTATTTTACTTTTATTTATTTATATGTTTTTAATGACCGACATGGTTTAAAGTGTGACCCAGACTCATAACATTTTACACTTTACCACTTGCCCCCGCCACTCCCTCCACCCCAGATATTTCTGCTGTGTCTTTACTGCTCAGTCAATGGCACCATCCTCTCCCAGGGTACTCGCCAAAGAGCCAGGAGTCACCATTGCTCCTCTCTCCCTTCCTCCCGCTCCCACACCCTGCCATCCAGTCCTTTGGCTGCTCCGTTGTTTCTGTCTGTTCTGCCTCTAAAGCGGGGCCCAGATCCACTTTTCCTCAAGTCCAGCCACATCTTCACCTGCCTGGACACCTACAGGAGCCCCTTAGCTGTTCTGCCTTCTCCCTTCCTCGCTTCTTCACAAGCCACCCTTCACAGAGTAGCCTCAGTGGTCTTTTAAGGGAGTAAATCCAGTCATGTTACTTCTCAGTTGAAAACGCTTGATGGGCTTTTCCATCACATTTAGGATAAAACGCAAACTCTTTGCTTTGGCCTGGGGGGCTCTGCTGTTGGTCCTGGCTCCTGACATTCGACTTGGTCTGGTATTACTCCCCTGACCCACTTGACTCACTCCACTCCCACACACTGGTGACTGTTCAACTCTCAAGTATGTTGTACTCGATGCACCTCAGGGCTTTTGCACCTGCTGTCCCCATGACCTGGAATGCCCTTCTTCCAGATATCCACATGGCCCACTCCCTCACGTCACTTGACTCCACTCAAATGTCAGATTATCAGGGAGGGCTTTCCTGCACCCTGTAGTGGATCGTGTCTGTCCCCTCGCTGTGTACTACATATAAAATCTACACCTATAATCTACATCTGTAGAGCAGCTAAGCCTACCTAGCAGATGCACATATAGGAAACTCTCAACTACACTGTATTATATGTAGCACAGTATATAGTATACGCATGCTATTTAGTATATATAATATATGCCATGTAATATCTAGTATATATTATATGTATACCTTCTAGTGTGTGTGTGTGTGCGTGTGTGTGTGTATGTATCTAGTACATTCTCCATCCACCACATGAGGGAAAGGCTCCATAACACTGCTGTGCGAGCTTTAAATCTTTTCATAAAAAAGGGTTTAGATGGTGAGAAATCCCATAGCTGCAGTTTATGGAGGATTACCATGTGCCAGGCATGTGCCGAGGTTTGTTTCTTTCTTTCTTTTTAATTCTATCTCTGTAACCCTCACCATCAGAGCCATGGCTTGAAGTGTGTATTATTTCAGGAGGGGAAGTCAGCTCAGAATCAGTGCTATTGCTGTCAGGATAATAGGAGTAAGGGTCCTTAAATGAGTGAGTGGAAGTACGACAGGTGGCCTGTTCTGAAGCTGTTTCACATTGTATGTGAACACAAAGCATTTGGTTTCAAGAGTGGATTGAGTGGTGGACAGTCAGACAGTCTGGAAGGGAAGGCGTCCAGTTGCTCATTCCCAGAAGAGTCCTTATCCAGGGTTAACGTGGCAGTGCGAGGATTTATTAGGGAAGGCAGCCCTTCCTCACCTCCACTGCCCACAGATCCGCAGCCTGAGGAATCTGAGAAATGGCTCCCCTAGTCCTCAGGCACAATCCGTTTCCATTGGGCAACAAACATCCCTGGCGTCCGGGGGCTGTCCCTTTCACCGTGTTGGTGATAAGCCTTGAGACAAATCAGAGTTACTGGCCTTGTGTTCTGTCGTCTGGGACCTCCTGACTTCATGCGATGTGCTCACAGCCATGTGCCTTTTTATTTACGACTTTTATTGAGTCTTCTGTGCGGTCGTAAATTGACCGACCCTCCAGCCGGTTCGAGCCCTCATCAGGAAGCTGTCATCAAAGTGAATCACATTCTCAGTGGCTGTTCCTTCCCCAAAGGTTCATAGCAAAGGCTGGGATGTTTCCTGCAACTTGCTTAGAGTATCTGTCAGCCTCTGGCAGCCCAAACCCACTAAGCCAAGATGCTTTTCTTTCCATTAAAAAATAAGATAAAATAAAAAGAGGAGAGGAAATTCCTGTATTTGGTGTGAGTGTAGCCTTCTGGAACAGCTCCAATTTCTAGAGCTGTGAAGTGGGTGAAGTTGACATACTTTCATTTCTGGTCCAGAAATGTTCTGAATAATTCTCGTACCAGGGATGTGGCACAAGGCAGAGATTGACATTTTCTCAGGGATATCTGAGAGCCAGCAACTTAAGTGGAAACAGAGATTGGACCTTGGACTTGGGATGGACTTGAGTGGTAGTGATTTCCCTAAAAGCAAAAGGTGCCCTAGGGTTCATAACAGCTCCACAGACACCCATCAGGCCCTGTGTTGAGCGCACAACATGCAGTATCTCCCTGGTCTCTCAACACTCCTCTGTCGAGTCCCTATTTTACAGAAAGCGAGGCTCACAGAGCTTATATGACTATATAGCTTCCTCCACGTCACATGGATACTAAGGGGTAGGGCCAGCCTTTGAACCCAGATCTTATTGTGATTTTATCAAAATGCATCCATTTTAATGTACAGTCCACTGATTTTTAGTAAACTTTTAAATGTGTGCAACTGTCACTTCGATCCAGTTTTAGAAATTTCCATCTGCCCTCCAAAAGATCCCTCATGTTCATTTGAATTCAATCTACATTCCCATCTCTAGCTCCAGGCAACCCACTAATCTTCTATATGTCTCAGTGAATTTGCTTTTCTCTGGACATTTTATACACATGGAATCCTATAATATGTGATCTTTTCATCTGGCTTCTTTTATTTATCTGGAGGTACATCTATGTTGTTGCAAGTAACAGTAGTTCATTCATTTTCCTACTGAATAGTATTCTCCTGTATGGGTATATTGCATTTCGTGTATCCATTGACCTATTAATAGACACTTGGATAATTCCAGATTCCTAGCTATTACGAATAATTGTGCCGTGACCATCCATGGGCACGGCTTTGTGTGGATGGACGCCTTCAATCTTTAGGTAGATTCCTTGGAGTAGAATTTGTGGGTTCAATGGCAAGTTTGTGTTTAACTTTACAGAAAAACAACCAAACTGTTTTTATAGTCGTTGTTCCATTTTACGTCAAACTTAGGTCCTGTGATACTGAAGTTCATATTCTTTTTTTAAAAAATTTTTTAAATTTTTTTTATTATATTATGTTAGTCACCATACAGTACATCCCCGGTTTCCGATGTAAAGTTCGATGATTCATTACTTGCGTATAACACCCAGTGCACCATGCAATACGTGCCCTCCTTACTACCCATCACCAGCCTATCCCATTCCCCCACCCCCCTCCCCTCTGAGGCCCTCAGTTTGTTTCTCATAGTCCATAGTCTCTCATGAAGTTCATATTCTTAATCACTGTGTTATATGTACATCTCTCATTGCTCCATGCCATTAATAATCAGTTAATGTCAAGTCATTCTTATGTACATGTCTCGCGTAAGTCTGTGCCGTTAATAACTTATTAATTTCAGCAATCATTGTAGGATGTCTGTTCTGTGCTGGTCCTGGTCCTAGAAGGTAGGAATAGAGAGGTCAAAGATAAGATTTTTCTTCTGCCTTCTGTGGTCGATTGGATTATTAATCACAATTCTTCTGCCATATGACTTTGCAGTGCATTAAGTGAGCAGAGTAGATTTCCCCATCCAAGGTCTTGGGCTCTTGGGAAAGGCAGTCTCCTGCATGCAGTCATGTGACCCCAGCTTGGCCTTATAAGAATGGGTTTGAGTCTGGAATATTTCCTTGCTGGGAGATTCAGTGCTCTCACCATCTGTGCTGGGCTTATGGCCTTGTGAGGGAATATGTTTCTCTGTTCCCAGCTTGATGTGAACTCCTTCATTCTCCTTAAGCACACGAGCCAATGGCTGTAATGCACACACCCAGCCTTCTGTGTTTCATCCCCCAAAGGGAAGGGTTGGGTTCCTTCGGCAGCATGAAATGGGGTAAGCGCTGTGTTGGCTGTGGGATGGATCCGCTGGCCATGGGGGACTGACGGAGCTCTTGTGTACTCTCTTTCTTTTCTTGCTACAAGGAAATGCTAGACAGTACTGAGCCTTTTGTGCATGCAGTCTGTTTTCAGCAAATCTTGCACTGGTCTCTCCCTTGGGTGCACTTATCTGCCTTTGAACTTTGGATGTACTCATGCTACCTTCTATCCTTACTGACTACCCAGTGAAATGGTGAAATATGTTGGTGGCCAAGGGAGCATTAGCAGATATGATGCAAACAGGCAACTCAAATGTGCCTGTGTGTTTTTGCTCCCCTTCTTGCACTCTTATGACCCACCGTAGAAAAGCATGCCCTATTAGCTGCCTCTCCTTCAACCTGAGGCTGGGAACAATCATATGTGGAACAGCCCTGATCTAACGCACACTTTAAAGCTAAGTGCAGATCACCTGTCTCTCCTTTTACTTGAGAAAGAAAAAATGAGTGGGTCCTGTTGCTGCCAGTGCTGGCCATCGGGTGGCTCTGTCAACTTGGGACAGCTTGGTTGCTTTGCTGGTTGTCAAGACCTGCCCTTCCATAATCTGTACATAACCTGTACTTCTGGGGCCAGGAATTTGCACACTGTATTTCCCGTGCTCCTCTCACAGCTGGTTTCCTGTTGAGGGGCACTGGCTGGAAGTCAGAATGTGGAAAAGGAGGAACATTTCTGCAGTTGTAGGGGCAGCAGAGGTGGGGTAATTCCAGACTCCACCATCCAAGGAAGAGGCAGCACCTTTTGTGCACCACCAGCCCCAGAGGAGGTGGCCCCTGGTTGCAAACTCGAGAGACTGAAGCAGGGTCTCCAACAGTACATGGGCTGCAGGCTCATGGATCCAACCTAGAAGCATCAGCAGCTTCTTATCTCTGGTTATCACCCTTCTGCTTTCTGCTTATCAGACCCCCCCCTTTCATTTCATTTTATTTATTTTTATTTTATTTTATTTATTTATTTAATTTTAATTTTATTTTAATTTTAGGTAGTTCACATACAGTGCAATATTGGTTTCTGGAGTAGAATTCAGTGATTCATCCCTTACATACAACACCCAGTGCTCATCCCAACAAGTGCCCTCCTTAATCCCCATCCCCCATCTAGCCCATCCCCCACCCACCTCCCTCCATCAACTCTCAGTTTGTTCTCTATCATTAAGAGTCTCATGGCTTGTTTCCTTCTCTCCTTTTTTTCTTTCCCCCCTTCCCATATGTTCATCTGTTTTCTTTCTTAAATTCCACTTATTTCACTTAGCATAATACATGCTAGCTCCATGCACATTGTTGCAAATGGTAAGATTTCCTTTTTTGATGGCTGAGTAATATTCCATTATGTGTATACACCACATATTCTTTATCTATTCATGAGTTGATGAACATTGGGGCTCTCTCTGTAGTTTGGCTATTGTTAATAATGCTACTATAAACATCAGGGCACACATACCCCTTCGAATCTGTATTTTTGTACTCTTTGGGTACCTAGTAGCACAATCTGGATAGGGTAGTTCTATTTTTTTCTTTTTGTCCAGAATGGCTGCACCAGTTTGCACTCCCACCAACTGTGTAAGAGGGCTCCCCTTTATCTGCATCCTTGCCAACATCTGTTGTTTCTTGTGTTGTTAATTTTAGCTATTCTGACAGGTGTGAGGTGATATATCATTGTGGCTTTGATTTGCATTTCCCTGATGATGAGTGATGTTGAGCATCTTTTCATGTGTCTGTTGGCCATCTGGATCAGAGCCCCCTTTCTAATTGTTCTTCCATCCACCCCCATACCCTCATAATTGATTCCTTTGTTTAGAACACCTAGAGTGGTTTCTGCTTTGCCGATATTATGTCCTTCTTGAAGCATGAGCATAGGAAACCGTTGATCTTGGGGTGGGTAGGAGGACGGAAATGCTGAGAAATTGTCCACTTCTGTGTATGAGAAAAACAGTGGCCAACCTTAATTCCAGAGGTCCAGGAGGGCTTCCAAATTGAATATATATACACACATATATATATTCAGTATTTACATTCCTATATATATTTAAGTAGGCTCCATGCCTAGCATGGAGCGCAATACGGGGCTTGAACTCACAACCCTGAGATCAAGACCTGAGCTGAGATCAAGAGCCGGACACTTCACCAACTGAGCCACCCAGGCGCCCCTTCCAAATTATGTCTGTGAATTCTTTCTCCATACTTTCTTTTTTGTATCATGATGCATTGAACATAGATAGTCAATGATTGGATGCCAGCTAATCAATGCTATGACTTCCTTTGGGAATTTTGATTTCTTGTTTGTCCTGAAGATCAGCTGAACTGAACCAGTGATACACTGAGTTGGTTTAATTGGACATCATTCCTGGAACTCTGATTTTTTTTCTCTCCTACCTTGACCTCCCACACAAAGTTAGTGACTCCAGGAGGCAGGCCAGCTAAGTGCTAAGCAACACGGCTCACAAAATGGTGATCTTTCTACCCTTAGCTCTCCAGGCTGCCTCAGCTTACCTCATTCTCAGAATCCACATGGCCTCTTTTACCAAAGCCCATCAAGATCCAATTTTACAGACAATGTCAGGAGGAGTGATTAGGACTGGAGAAAAAGTTACCCGGGCACAGTTGCTAAAATGTCTCCTGAGGTCTTGCGACAGACCCCAAGGTCTCTGTTGATTACTTTAAGGAAAGCTCTTCAGGTTCTCTGCAGGGAACTTCTCTCTAAGTGACTACAATCAGGTTAGACAGGTGGCCAAAGAAACAAGGCTGAACAATGGGCTTTCTGTTCAAGTTAGTTCATATCAGCAAGAAGCCCTAAATCTGGGGGATTTTTTTTAGCCTCACTTGGAGATGAAAGAAAGAGTTTGGTCACCCTGCTGTGGGAAAAATAGGCCATTATTGTCAAAAGAAGGCACCTGTCCTAGATTTGAGGGATGCATGGTATCCTGGATGGTTTCTAGGTCTCAGTGGGCTGGCCTGTTGACATCAGCTCAACCTCCTGTACCTAAGAAGGATATGAACGCGAGGGTGAATTCTTCATGGAGCCAGACACCTGGAATCTGATATCTGAAGCTGCCAGCATTGTGTCAGCTTATCTCCTTTTCCCGACTCCCCGCTGGAGAAATCCTGTTTCCTTTCAAGCATACATCATACTGATTTTATTTCAGCCACACAACCAGCCTGGTCCTTATCACACTGGCTCAGAAGCAGCTGTAGAAGGACTTCTTCCTGGAGCCAGGCACTCAGCGTTCAAGTGCCAGCTGGACCTCACCAGAGTCACGTGCCTTTGGGAAAGTCACCCTACCTCTGAGAACCTCAGTTTCTCCACCTGTAAAATGGGGGCGTCACTAGAGCCTATACTGCTTACCTCACAGGGTTGTGGTGACCATCAAAGTGGACGATATAATGTAAGTTTGGGGCAAAATGTAGTCCTCCCCATCAGAAATGGTGGCAGCACACAAGAACAGGTTATATTTTATCTACCACTGTTCAATTTTATGGATGAACCATTTGGTTGACCCTTGGATGTCAGTTGGCTTGGTAATGCCTTGACCAGTCTCATACATTCAGATGAGGAATGTCTTCCATGTTCTAAGCTCCTGCTTCTCCAACTCTTCCATGCACGTGAATCACCAGGAAAATGGTTAAAATGCAGATTCTGATTCCGTAGGCCTGAGAGGGGGTTGGAAATTCTGCATTTCTCAGACTCCCAGGTCACACCCTTGCTGGTGGTGTGAAGATCACATTCTGAGTAGCACGAACCTGAGAAATGTCTTTCCTCAGCGCTCTCTCGATGTTGTGCTACCCTTATATTTCCTGGCTTCGAGCTCAGATCCAATCCACCTTCTACAATCTTGAATAACCTATTCAGCTCAACAGAAATCATACAGAAATTACTGTAAGTACCCTAGCTGTAGAAAGAAAAACAATAACGTTTGCATAAGGACCAAAACTTGGCAGTCGACCGTGAAGGGTTTGTAGCACACCAATGGCTATAAGCTTTGCCCAACACAAAGGGAAACTGTCACACTAGTCAGAGCAGAGATGGCCAATTCCCTTGTTCCTTTATCAGCAAAAACTTGAGTGCCTGCTCATTTTTGCCTTCCCAGATAATGCTGACCCCCAATAAATGTTCGATGAGCTAAAAATGCTTTGAGTAGGAGATTGAGCAGTCTCCCCCTCCCCCTCTCGGAAGCCTGTCTACTGCTCCAAACTTCAGAAAAACTGGTGATACCTTCATCAGAACCTCTGCTCCCCACACTGTTTCATTTCTTTCCACGTACAGCTGAACTGGCTCCCCAGCAGTGAACCCCCACCCCTCTTGTCCTGTAAGTTCAGATTTATAAGGGCAGGGCAGGGAGAGAAGCCTCAGGCTCTTGCAGTTGGTATTTCCAGCAACCCTGAAATAACCACTCTTATTCTCATGGCTCATATAGAAATACAAATCTCCCATTACTCATTTAGAGGAGACACTGGCAACCCATCAGCTTTGCACCCTTGCAGCCATGCTTCCCCCTGTCCCCCACAGCAATGGTCTTGCATGATGGCCAAGTCCTTTTGATATGAACAAGTCCAGTATCAGAGCGTGGGGTGACCCAAAGAACTCATGAGGCAAAAGATAGAAAATATTTTATTGTGTTTTTACATTACGAAGCCCCGGGGAATGCAAGGATCTTCCTTCCTTTGATGTTTTTCTCACTTTCCTCTCCTCTTTTCTCCCTCCCTGACCCCACTTTCTTTACACCAGTTTGTGTAACATGCTTGTGTTGGGGATTAGAAGAATAACAAGGCAGAGAGAGGGGAAAAAGGATTCAAATAAAGGAAAATGGAAGGTAAATAGATTTCATAATTTTTTGAAGGTGTGAGTATCAGTATTTCAGGCTTTTCTTTTGCTCCTCACCAAACAAGGAAGCAGGCAAATAAAGAAACCTTGTGGGGACTGACACAAGATGAACAAAGTTTTAGAAGCTTTTCCTCAGAAAAAAAGCCATGCCGATTTACAAGCAGGGTATCTATTGCGAGGATTTGGAAGGAGATGGAAATGTATCACTAGCCATCTAGACATTTGTCAAAACAACTGAATTCTATGAAGTGGAAAGGATGAGCGAAAGAACCAATATGAGGGAAAGAAGTTTGAAATAGGCTCTATTGTGTCAGAATTTGTCTACAAAGACAGGGAAGCTTTCAACTGTGTGGGATAAAGCCTCCCACTAAATGAGAAACCAACCGACCTTGGAGAGGGGCATTTAATGTCACCTTGAAGGTCATTTGGCTTTGTCAACTCTGGATATGTGGTCAAACCCTCTTATGCTCAGACCTGTGTCAGGATTTTTCTTCATCCTTCCTGGGTCCAGGGGCACCTGTCTGCTTTAGGGATTTAGTACCCGCCTCTTGGATATGAGGAGGGGTTCAGGATACCTTGATTTACAGTCCCACCATGATGGTTCACAGAGGGGAGATGTATTCCCCAAAAGGACAAAGGGGTATTGTTATCAAATGAATGTGGACTGGATGGTGCTCAAGAGAAAACAACAAATACTTCCTGTACTTGGAATACGACACTTGGTTCCAATTTTGAATTCAGCCTCTGTTGATGTCACAGTTACCCAGAGGACTCTGGAGATTCCAACTTCCCATGCGGTGCATTTGTCCTATGGAAGCATGACATCCCAGTAGCAATGAGCACTCCTCATGTTCAGATCTTGGTTCTAAATAGCATTATCTACTAAAAGTTACCAGAGCTCCTTAGAAAAATGGCTGATTGCAGAGCTGGGGCAAGAAAGGTACAAGATATACCTGAAATATCTTTTTTTCATCAGAAAATATGGAGTGCTAAAAAGAAAATGATGGAAGCATGGCACAAAGATACAGAAGCCAGCCCAGAACCAGCTCCCACTGGCCAAATCTGGGATAATCTGAGCATCAAAACCAATAATGATAGTTATGGGGTATAGCACATGGGATTAAAGAGGAATCCGTGAGTCCACGTTGATATTAAGAAAGAAAAAGACAAGAGAGAGAGAAGGGTAAGTGCTAGAGAATATCAACTAATAAATGTAGAAGAAATGGTGAGCTTAGAAACTCACATTTTACAACCACCATGGAAATACCCGAATCCTGCAGGAATCAGCCACGTAGGCTGAAACCATTGGGTGAAATATTCTGGGGAAGAGCGCGCTACCAGTCTCAAGGTATCTCCCCTCAGAATCATTGATCAGTTCACAGTAAAAGCACCTTGGGAATGCAGCAATGTGAGGGCACCACCTCGGCTGAGTAATCAAACTTACCACCATGTGGCTCCTGATAGGAGCACTTAGCATGTCTCAGAAATACCTATGCAACATTCTTGCCAAAAATGTAACCATGAAGAGGCAAGCCGATACATCCAAGTCGAGGGCCATTATGCAGGTCAGCGGGCCTGGGTTTTTCAGAAGCATCCATGTCCTAAAAACAAGCAAGCAAGCAAACATGTTTGAGAGCTGTTCTAGATGCAAGGAGAATAAAGACGAAAGGACAATTAAATGTGATATGTGATTTTTGATTGGATCCCAGACCTCTCCCCCCCAAAAAAAATCCAACTCTAAAGGACATTATAGGGACTACTGGGAAAATGTGAATATGGGCTGATTATTAGATGATAGTATTAGATTGATAGTAAATCTCCAGAGTGTGGTAATTAAACCATAATTTTATTGCTCAACGTCCTTATTCTTAGGAAACACACAACAAGCTATCTAGGATTGAAGTATCTGCACCTTAGGCTCGAATGGCTCAGCACTATATAAATATGGCAAAATGTTAATAGTCACATCTGAATGTTGGGTGTATGTTTTTTTGTTGTACCGTTCTTACAACTTCTCCATAAATGTGAAGTTTTTCAAAATTAAAAGTTGGGTAACAATAATCTGTGGGGTCCCAGTCTGGGCAAGGAGGTTGGGTTCCCTCTCAGCCTTTCTGGGCCCTCCTGTGCCTCGGCAAACGGCAGCACTGGTGATGGTCACTTTTTCAGATTTTCACGGTGAAAGTGGTTGGCGTCCCCAGCCATTGACCAAACTGCGTTCAGAGGATGTGTCTCCAAGTCCAACTGGAGAGAGAAACGGACTTACCGGGAAGGTGGGTCCTGAAGCAGCTGGTGGTGAATTGGTGGGTTTGCATCCTGAGGGCTGCCTTTGGTACTTGCCAAGTGAACTCCCTGAGTGGTGAGGGTCAGTCTCAGAATTGCAAGTCTACTTATGTCAGTTAGATGGGGATCCCAGAAACCTCAAAAGAAAAAACTCACAGATTTGACCCTATATCAATTAAAATTGCTGAGGCATAAGATGGGGTGAACTCTAAATAATGAGCACTCACGGAGGACTTACCATCCCTAATAGTTACTACAAGTGGATTTATTTTTATTTTTTCCAAAGGTTTTATTTATTTTATTTTATTTTATTATTTTATTTATGAGAGAGTGAGAGAGTACGTGTAGGGGAAGGAGTAGGGGGTAGGGCAGAGGGAGAGGGAGAGGGGCAAGCAGACTCTGCATTGAACCCAGGCCCCTCCAGGGGCTCCATCTCACAACCCTGAGATCATGAGCCAAAATCAAGAGTTGTCACTTACCGACTGAGCCACCCAGGGGCCCCTGCAAGCTGATTTAAAACAAAAACAACCCAGTAGGAAATGGGAGATCACTAGGCAATTTACAATGCAGGACATGCAAATGACCAATAAAAAAATCTGGAACTGTATGCAACTTCCCTAGGGTTTGAAGATTTTTAATTTGAATTTGAAATGAAATACAATTATATATTCTTCAGATTGGAAAAAATTATGAGAACAGTTGATGTGATCTAGAGTAGGAAAGGAAAATAACGTATACGCTGCTGGTATGACAGCAAATCATCACAACATTCTTAGGAAAGGCATCTTCTGTTAAAATTTTAAAAAGGGTGCATGCTTTTGTATAGAAGTTACACTTTGAGGAATCTGTACTAGAGGAAGGAAGGCGTCAGTGGTTAAGGGTATGCGTTAGTAGCTAAGGGTACGTTGTGTATGAGTGCTCCTAATGGCTCTTGGAGGCAAAGACAACAGGACCAACCTGAGTTGGAGACCATCCAAATGTCTTATTAACAGGGGAATGGTTGGTGAATGAATGGCTCATTCATTCACTTGCTGTATATTTTTTGAGCCTCTACCATATGCCTGTCATGATTCTCGATAGTGGGGCTAGGGCAGTGAATAATACAGACTGTCCCTTTATCATGAAGTTTATCTTCATGCTTGTGTGTGTGTGTGTGTGTGTAGCAAAGGAAAAACAATAAGAAAAAATAAGGAAAATAATCTCAAATAGTGACACATTCTACAAAGAAAATAAGAGGAAGATAATGGATAATGAGCTGGAGGGTNGTCATGATTCTCGATAGTGGGGCTAGGGCAGTGAATAATACAGACTGTCCCTTTATCATGAAGTTTATCTTCATGCTTGTGTGTGTGTGTGTGTGTGTAGCAAAGGAAAAACAATAAGAAAAAATAAGGAAAATAATCTCAAATAGTGACACATTCTACAAAGAAAATAAGAGGAAGATAATGGATAATGAGCTGGAGAGTGGCTGGATGGGGGTTGCATTTGAATAAGGTGCTCGGGGATGCCTCTCTGAGGAGGTGACATTTGAACAGAGACCTGAATAATGACAGGGAGCCAGGTCTGAGAAGATCTTGGTGAAAGGTGTTCCAGGCAGAGGGAATAGAAGTGTAAGTGGGCAGGAGTGAGTGCTTGAGGAGTAAAAAGACCAGTGTGGCTGGAGCTTCCTGGGAGAGGAGGACAGTGATACGATGTGAGATGAGAGACGGTTCCAGCAGCAACGCACGTAGGGCTTTGAGGCCATGAAAGGAGTTTCATTTTGTATTTCGTATATGTCGTAGGGATTGTCATTTTAACATACCACACTCAAGTTATGTACCTGTATCTGTATAACTATTTCACCTATATCTACCCATCTATATTTATATTTCTATTTATGTATCTATATCTGTCCATACCTATAGATATAGGTATAGGTATCCACTTTACTATCTGACACTACTTACGTTCGGTTATTGGAAGGCTTCTAAGTGTTTTTCCAACAACTTGGGTATATACGTTTACTTTTTTAATTGCAGATTTTATGAAATCTAAATATGTATCTAGTATTTCCAATGCAAATTTGACATCTGCATTGAGTTGTGTTGCCAGTGTGAAATACACTCTGGATTAAGAAAAAAAAATGAATGTGAGACATCTCAGTAATAATTATAAAATATTGACTACATGTTGAAATAATGTTTTGGATATGTTGGCTTACTCCATTACTTTTTATTATGAATAATATTCTATTATATACTACAGTTTGTTGACGGGCATTTGGTTTGTTTTCACCTTGCGGCTCTAGTGAATGATGCTGGTAGGAACATTTGTGTACAGGTTTCCGTGTGGACCGTGTTTTGATTTCTCTTGGGTGTATATGGAGGAGCAGAATTGCTGAGTGCTATGGTTTTTGCTTTTTTAAATGTGGCTACTAGACAATTTAAAATTACACTTGTGGCTTGCATTATTTCTTTTGTACTGTGCTGGTCTAACCAAATCACATTTCCTCAGGAGTTCCCATTCTGCTGAGTAAAGGGAAAATACTTAAATTGCCCGATTAGAAGTGTTTGTCTCTTCCAGTTTCAAATAGTCTTTTTTCCCCCCTATGTAAAGAAATCTTTTTCAAGTAAGGTTTCAGCTGGTTTAAAAATTCATTTCCCTTTTAGGACCGTTTCTTTTTCTTTTCTTACCTGCTTCCAAAGATGGTGTTCCAGAGAGAGCTTAGGGAAAGGCCAATGGTTCCCACTTTCTCCGTGGGGTCTTCATTGGTCCTAGAAGTGTGGTTGGTTCAGTCTTGGCCTGGGGATCTGGTAGGCTTGCTCCTGAGGAGTGGTGGAAGAAGCCTCCAGGAGGAGAAGTCTCTGGCTGCCGTTTAACTCAGCATGCCTCTCGGCCATTTATCCCCAGCTCTGGTGCCTCCGTGTTGGATCAGGGACCCTGCAAGTTTGCCCGAGCCAACTCTCTGCCTAGGTGCCTCCCTTAGACCTTTCCAAACTCATGCCACTCTAGCACGATGCCAAATAGGGAAAACTATTCTAGGGGATGAGAATGTTCTCGATATGTTCCCCAGAGGTATCTGGACATTTGCATCTCTTTCTGCCTTCTGCTCCAAGGATGGAACCAGCTGATTTCACTGGATTTGGCAAGATTCTTGCAGACCTTGATTTTTAAAATTACAAATGATGTGGGGGTTGTTACCCAGGTGTACACATTGTTGCCTACATTACAATTGTACTCACCAAAGTACACTTAATATGGGTGCATTTTATTCTATATAAATTGTATCTCAGTAAACTTGAGTTAAGGAGAGAACAAGTCAGATTTATATATGTTATCCTAGGAGGGTATGTATGATACAGCATTAAGATATATTTTGGCATGAAAAAAAAAGCAAGTTGCAGAGCAATGAGTAAATATAATATTTTTTGTGGTTAAAGGGGAAAAAAAGGGAAAAAGCCACATATGTAGTTTGTGTTTCTAATAAAAACACAGAGATATTGTGGAAAAGAACACAGACTGCTTCCTCAGAAAGGGATTTGCTGGACAATAGAGGTGGGAGAGGGGAGTGTATTTTACTTTGTGCTTTTCTCTATTGTTTGGCTGGTCCTAATGAGCATGTAGAATAAGTGTTATTTTTTTATTAAAAAACACAAGAGAGAAAATAATAATCATAATGATAGCAACAATGAGAAAAGAAGTCAGTTAACCTTGATAATTGTTGCTTGGTTCTGGAGGCAGATACCATGGGGTTTTTCATTGAAAAAATCCTGTCCAGATTTTTATTCTGCTTTGAAATCTTTGTATTTTGACTAGTTACTCTTGGCGCGTCCTCTCATTGCATCTTGAACATTTTAAAATAGCGTTTATCCAATTTTATGTTTTTAAAGGAAACTTCAGACTTTATCTGGATTTCCTTAGTTTTTCCACTCATGTCTGTTTTCTGTTCCAGAATCTCATGCAGGATGCCACATTGTATTTATTTTATTTTTTTTCCCAGACTTATTGAGATATAATTGATATATAATATTATAAAAGTGTAAGGTGTACAATGGGATGATTTGAAACGTGTGTACATTGTAAAATGTTTGCCACAGTAGTTAACAGCTCCCTCACCTCAAGTAATTACCATTTTGTTGTTACGGCAAGAACATTAAAACCCTACTCTCATTGCAACTTTCAATTATACAGCACAGTCCTGGCAACTATAGTAACTTAGATCCCCAGAGCTCATTCCTCTTGTAACTGAAAGTTTATGTCCTTTGACCAACATCTCCCCCTCTCTCCCCTCCCCCAGCCCCTGGCAACCGCCATTCTACTGTCTGTTTTTATGAGTTCATTGTTTTCAGATGCCATGTGTAAGTGAGATCATAAAGTATTTGTCTTTGTCTGACTTATTTCACTTAACACCCTCAAGGTCCTTCCATGTTGTCACAAATGGCGGAATTTCCTCCTTTTTTTAGTGGCTGAATAATATTCCACTGTATGTATATATCACATTTTCTATATTCATTCATCCATTGATGGGCACTTAGATTATTTCCACCACATTGCGTTTAGTCCTCATACATCCTTGGTTTCCTCTGGCCTGTGACAGTTTCTCATTCGTTCCTTGGTTTTTATCAACTTGATGGTTTTGAGGAGGACGGATCAGGTGTTTTGTCAAATGTCTCTCGATTTGGGTTGTCTGAAACTTTTTCACACCTTGTAGGCCAGGGAATGGATTTTGGGGGGAGGAATAGTATGAGGGTATGTGCCACCAACATGATTTACCAATAGTGATGCTGATCTTGATGATGGAGTTAAGGTAGTGTTGGCCCTGCTTCTCCACTGCATGGTTACTGGTTTTCCTGTTTCTTCTCAAGCTGTTCTCCATGATTGTAGAAGCCAGTTACTAAGTCCAGCCCACACCCAAGGGAGGGAAATTGGAATTCTGTACAGAAGATATGTCCCTTTTCGCTCTGTGTGTTTATTCATTCAGCCATTTATTTACACAAGCATGGACTCGTATCTATTTCTACTTTGGGTTATAAGCCAATACTACATTATTTATTTTCTTGCTCACCTAGTTCCAACTTTGGCCACTGGGGGCCACTGGTCAGCTCCCCTTGAACTGCCCCCGCTCCTTTTCTTGAGCACTTCCTTCCTTTTCGTCACTATAAGACGCAACCAGACTCATCTCCTATTTTCCTTGCCCTAGATCTAGAATCATCCATTTTTCTGAGGAGCCCCGGTTCCTTTTATAGGGGAATGGGTGACAAACTTCATTTTTATTGCTCTACTTGTCCCTGTTCCCCATTAGGCTTATAAACCTCACACTGGGAGCCGTTGAGCTATCTTTCTTGTCCTATTATCTCCTATACCTAAAATCCATTCCTTGTTGAATGAATGAAGTTTACTGGAATACATTTTCACTCCTTTCTTTCATTTTTTTCAATATTGTCACTCAACTTATTTCCATGGAATGCGTCCTAGAGCTACATCAAGACAACATGTAATGTCTTCACTTTCTGTCTCGAATTGACTGATATCTCATATAATAAAGACAAGTGTAATGCGTTCATTGGGTATGGACTACCATGCGTGCATTTCGCCAGCAGTCACCCACAGTCAATGCAGATTTGCAATTCAAGGTCACTTGTTTTTATTCCTGGCCAGGGATCTGAAAAGGAAGGATACATTGTTTCTCCCTTTTTCAGTGCTTCGCCTTGCACTCATTTCCATATGTCAAAATTGAACTGGGTGCCTCACATTGTCTTTTTGTCTTACTGTCTAAACCAAGCTCTCCCTGTCTCTGAGTCCCATGAGTTCTGCATTTATACTTATGCCGTGCTATTTACATTTTGTTAATTGTACTTACCATATATGTCATGATGCTCCTGTAAGACTAGAAGTCGTTTGTAGGCGGGGTCCATATCAGATTCAACTTCTTACCTGCAAATTACAACAAGGAATCAGCTGTTCAGGGGGAATAGGAAATTAAAAAAAAAAATCAATGCACTTTTTAATCTGTATTATCTATCATAATGTGTGATCATAGCTACATTCCAGGAGGAAGAAGAAAGGCAAATAAATCAGTTGATTAAAAAGAATGGGAAACTATAAAAATTAAATTCTAGCTATAAAATTACTAGTTATCTCTTTGTGAAAGGTAGCTTAAAAAAAAATCTAACATTACAATGAAATTCCCATCTCATTCTTAACCCCTCAGACTTTGTCACACAAACAAATAGCAATGACCATCATCAGTAGCCTCTGGTAATGAGGAAGGTATGGTGAAAAAGTCAAAAGATACATGTCTATTAAATCTGACCCAGAATTACGGAAGCTACACATACCAGAAAATTTATGACAGTGTTGTTGGTAACAAGAAAAAAGAAAACAAATTGGAAATAACCTGAACGTCCACCAACTGCAAATGAGCGGATAGAGTTTGGTCTGTCTGTACTATGGGATGTTGTATAGCCGTTATATAGCCGTTAAAAACAGATGAGCTCTCTAGCTGTTTTCCTGGAGACATGTCCGTGGCATGCTGCAGAGTGAGAACAGGAAGGCATGGCGTGCTCATGAGTTGAGCCCTTGTAAGAACACCCCCCCGCGAGTCAGGACCGCCAAGGAGAGAAGGATGCAGGAAAGGACCGGCCAGCTGGGTAGGGGCAGAGGTTCCAGCTGCCCCATGGGGAGGCCGGGTCAGCCTCTCATTCAGAAAAGGACACACTCACCTTCTATCTTAGTCTATTCAAGCTGCGATGAGAGAATGCCGTGAACTGAGCCGCTTAGAGACAACAGAAATTTATTTCTTGCAGTTGTGCAGGCTGGGCAGTCCGAGATGAAAGCGCTGGCAGATTTGGGGTCTGGGAAGCCTGCTTTCTGGTTCATAGGTGGTCGTCCTCTTGCTGTGTCCTCCCAGTGGTGGTGGTGGGGGAAGGGAACTCTCTGGGGGCTCTTTTATAAGGGCACTCATCCTGTTTATGAGGGCTACACTTCCATTTCCAATCCCACTTCCAAATACCATCACCCTTAGGGATTATGATTTCAACATACGAATTTTGGGGGGATGTAATCATCAAATCCTTTGCACCTTGCATTGGCCATGATCTGCTAGTCTCATCAGTTTCCACAGGGAGGTAACATTTCTGCCTGGTGTTTCAGGGGTCTTGGGTGTCATGTGGGGTTTTCCCTGGGGGTTGCTCCTGTCATCATGGCGTCTGGAATTTTGGTGAGAGCGAACCAATCTATGTTGATTAGTTTTTTGTTCCTGGTATTTGAAAATTCTGAGCTTTATCTTGTAGAGAGGGGAGATTAAGAGGGCCAGCATCAGTCTTCCCCTTTTTACTTAATGAGAAAGGATTTTTAGAGCATTTAAAATGCCATTTCTATCCATTCACACAGTGGACTCCCGTCAGACAAGGTACTCAAACTCACAGTGTCAAAGAAATGTAAATGAAAGTCACAATGAGATCAATCTCTCAGGCTGGGGAGAAAATGGAAAAGAACGTTCTCACCTACTACTGATGGGGAAGCAGGGAAAGGGTTGCTGTCTTGTATCCTTGATGGAGACAAGAATTCCTGTGGCTGCTTTGGCCACATTTGTTCAAATTAAAATATGCAGATTATTTAAACACAGCATATAATATTTGATGCACCTAAAATACGAAAGATAACACACATGCAAATTATGAGGAAAAAGATAAAACAGGCATTTGTGAGCCTAAGAATCATATCATCACCAACACCACAGAAGCTCCCCGCAAGCCCCTCCCCGTATAACCACAGTCATATTCTCTTGCTGTGTTCTATTAAAAACAGTTAAAAGAAATACATAGACTCTTTGATCCAGCAATCTCTCTCCTGGGACTTCATCTCATAGGAATAAAAAGCCCTGGTGCATAAGGACATTGGTAGAGAGGGTATTTATTGCAGCATTGTTTGTAGTTGGAAAAGAGGGGACACATGCGAATGCTCGTTAATGATTGAATAAATTACAGGACATCCACACCATAGAATTTTGTGCAGCCATTAAAAAGCGATGGATTAGAGTAATACCAGATGCCTTGGAGGGATTTCCATGGCATATTGTAGAATGAGACAACAGGAACCAGGAAAGTGTGTATAAAATGACAAATGCCTGTGGGTTGTATAGAGTGCGTAAATACACGTATTTGCATGCAACTGTATGAAAATAGAGACAAATCTGGAAGAATATGCTAGGTTGTCAAAAAGGATTACCAGAGAGAGGGAGAGCAGACTGGGGAGGGGAGAAAAAGAGAAAGAAAGAAAGGAAAAAAAAAACTTCTCTGGGTTTCAGTTGCTTTATCAGAAAAACAGGTATAAAAAGTCCCATCTTATTTTTATTCCAAGGTTTACGTGAGGGTTTCATGGGATGATGCAAAAGTTTTTTCTTGGCAAATGTTCAAGGCTCTGCCTAAATGTGTGATGCTGGGATTTATTATAAAGTGCAGATGATACTTATGGTGATAAGATTTTGACCAAATAATTTTCTTGTTCTAGGCCTAGTCTGGTTTCATCTAGCAGACATGGGTAGTAATAATCAACCTAACTAATGGCTGGTGTCCTTCCAGGTGAACTAGGTGAACTGTACAGTCACTCCCCCTGGATGCCTTTACCTGTGTGTATTTGTGCCTTCACAGTCAGCAGCCGTGATTAAGTTTGCAGTATGATCGCATCATTCCCCTCTTTTGCATTTCACCCACAGCATCTTTAAAACAGTGTTGCTGGGTCTGCCAACATTGGTGTGGCCCTGAGAGCTTATAGATCTCCATCCTTGGATT
Organism: Ailuropoda melanoleuca; assembly: GCF_002007445.2. Taxonomy (NCBI): domain Eukaryota; kingdom Metazoa; phylum Chordata; class Mammalia; order Carnivora; family Ursidae; genus Ailuropoda; species Ailuropoda melanoleuca. The sequence continues at coordinate 24,688,741 of NC_048227.1, forward strand.
CTTTTCCATCCCAGTGAAATGGAGGTCCCCAGGCTGCATGGGACAGACACACTGTTTGCTAGGGCTGTGGTCACAAACTACTACAGACTGCTGGCCTAAAACAAGAGATACTTACTCGCTCCTAGTTCTGGAGGCCAGGAGTCCAAAATCAAGGTGTTGTCAGGGCCATGCTCCCTCTGAAGGTTTTAGGGGAGAATCTCCCCTCTTCTTGGCTTTTGGTGGTTGCTAGCAACCCTTGGCTTGGATGCATTACTCTGATCTCTACCTCCACTGTCACATGGCCTTCCCCACCTCCCCACCCCCATGCCCTGTGTCTCCGTGTCCAAATCTCTTTTTTTTAAAAAGGACACCAACCATTGGATTTAGGGCCTACCCTTCTCCATAATGACCTCATCTTGATTTAACTAATCACATCTGCAAAGACCCTAGTTCCAGACAGACTCACGATGTCAGGTTCTGGGTGAAGATGAATTTTGGGGGACCCTATTCAATCCAGTACAGACACAAGATGGGGTTTCATTCTCTCTCTCTCTTTTTTTTAAAGATTTTATTTATTTGACAGCGATAGAGACAGCCAGTGAGAGAGGGAACACAAGCAGGGGGAGTGGGAGAGAAAGAAGCAGGCTCATAGCGGAAGAGCCTGATGTGGGGCTCGATCCCATTAACGCCGGGATCACGCCCTGAGCTGAAGGCAGACGCTTAACTGCTGTGCCACCCAGGCGCCCCTCATTCTCTCTTTATTCCCTGCTTCTGGTCTTCTGCCTGAAGGTGAGCTTCTCAAGGAGCCCTAGAGATGGCATTGCCCACTCTGAGACAAATCTCAGTGGGTTTTACCAGAGATCTGTAGCTGAGCCCTTCGAGCATGACCAAACCACCCTTGTGAGGAGGAATGGAGGGTGTGGGGGGAATGTTCTGGGAACCTTTATGTTGCCTTTGGGCAGAAATTATAAACCTTTGGCAACCTCCAGTCACCCTTTTTCTTGATCTTATTTGGTACTCAGATGAGCAAGATTTTCCTTAATTGTTACAGAAATGTGAAAGACAAGCATGAATTTCAAAACTGTAAGAGACGGTGGGCACAAAGAACCTTTAGGTATATAGCGTAGTCAAGCAAATTAAACTTTGCAGCCAACAACCTGCAGACAGTGCTCGTTCCTTGCTCACTACAGATGGGCCAGTTGTTCATGGAAGTGGCTCAGACACCACTAGCCTGGCTCAGAGCCAATGTCTTTTAGTCTCGCTTCCTTCCCACTGGACAGAGGACAGTCACCTGTTGCTACCTTTGGAGATGTGCTCAAGGCTGTCCTCTGACAAGAGTGAGGCTTCACAATGAAATTGTGCCAATCATGTCAATAATTTCAACATGTCAACAATGATTGTGCCAATCATGTCAATAATTTCAACTGATCTATTTTTTATTTGTTTTTGTGGTAGAATGCACATAATAAAATTTACCACTTTAACCATTTTATTTTTTATTTATTTACTTATTTTTAAAGATTTTATTCATCTATTTGAGAGAGAGGGAGAGAGAGCAAGAGCATGCGCTGGGGCAAGAGGCAGAGGGAAGGGGAGAAGCAGACTTCCCGCTCAGCAGGAAGCCTGATGCAGGGTTCAATCCCAGGACCCTGAGATCATGACCTGAGCCAAAGGCAGACACTTAACCAACTGAGACAAGAAGGCCTCCCACCACTTTTACCATTTTAAAGTGTATAATTTGATGACAGTACATTCACAGTGTCGTGCAATGATCACCTCTATCTTATTCCAGAATGTTCTCATCACCCCAAAAAAGAAACCCAGTGCCCATTAAGGAGTCCTTCCCTATTTTCCTCTCCCCCTGCCCCTGCCAACCACTAACCTTCTCTCTGTCTCTATGGCTTTGTTTATTCTGGATATTTCATATAAATGGAATTATGCAACATATAGCCTTTTGTGTCTGGCTTCTTTTTCTTAGCATAAGTTTTTCAAGGCTCATCCACATTGTAGCACACAACAGCACGTCATTTCTTTTTATGGCTGAATAATATTCCATTGTTTGAGTACTACATTGTATTTAATCCATTCATCAGTTGGACAAACCTGTTTTTGAGCTTCTCTTATCCCATAGGTAGGCAGTATTTAGCACATTTTTATTTTGAAATAATTTTTGCAAAAATTTATAAAGATAGTACAGTGACTTCCCATATACTATTCACCCCCCTAGCCGTCCCCATGTCCTCTGTTGTTAATATCTGACATCACCAGAATATACTTGTTAAAACTCAGAAACAGACGCCAGCACATCGCTGTTAACTAAACTCCAGACTTGATCTGGATTTCGCCAAGTTTTCCATTAATGCTCTCTTTCTGTTCAGGATCTGATCCAGGGGACCACATTGCATTGAACTGTCATGCATCTTGTCACCAATGATCTGTGAAAGGTTTTCACTCTTGATTTTTGTGACCTTGACAGTCTTGGGTCTACAGGCCAGGTATCTTGTAGAAAGTTCCCCAACCTGAGTTTGCCAGATGCTTTCCTCATGATTACACTGGAGGCGTTTGTTGTTTTTGTGCACGTTATCCAGACATCACTGGGAATACTTTTGCCGCTGAAGATGTCATCCCATAGGACTTGAAAGAGAGCATTCACTAGTCTTTTTCTTCTTTATTTAATACTTACAAATGCTATCCAATCTACCCCCATAGCCTCTGCAGGGAATTAGGTCCCCATTTTATAGGTGAGGCGGTAGGAGCCTTGTGAGTGGCAGAGAAGAGATTCCAATCCAGATGCCAATGTCATGATCTGTCCAGAACTCCACATTGCACATTGCTGATGGGCTGCTAACTAATTGGTTTGTTCAAGGGCATGTTCAACCGTGCCCTCCGTTCCCCTTTGGAAGAATTTCAATATCACCTAATTAGGTAACATAGTAACTGGGCAACCATTACTTATAATAGACACGGAGTTGTAAATTATTCTATTTAATTAAGAACCGCACTTTTCCTATTAAAGAAAAGCTTATCATAGGTTAGTAAATTTATTGGAAACACTTAACTTTAGCTAATTAAGCTGTTTGAACTCAAGGCAAGGGCATTCATTAATAATCAAGCCCAAGCAGTTAAGGGCAATTAGTGAAACAGCTGGTTTTTATCTCACTGATAAAGGATGGTTAATAGAGATCTTTACAGCTGTTATAAACTTCCCCAAAGCAATATCCTCTTCAAAAATTTGCTTTAGTAAAGAATACGGAAGAGGAAACTCAATTTAAGAGAGCTGAGTTGGTAGCAATCTCCATCTCCAGCCCCACGCTGAGAGCTGAGGGAAAGTGAAATCCACCAACTCTGGCCTCATTCCCAGACTCTCCATTTTCCGGGCAGAATCTGAACCCTAAGTCAGCATCATTGTTCTCATTCCCACTGAAACTGTGGCTGCGGAGGAGCGAAGTGCATGGATTGGTCATCTCTAGATGCAGGAATTATATTTTCTGATAGAAAATGGAGGAATGTTGTCTGTCAGAGTGTTTCTTCTGATCTGTGGGTGTCTTTATGTAGAAGGTCTCACAGAGTTCCCCCTTTACAATGATATCGGCTTAAAATTCTTTAAAAATTGAAGTATAAAGCATTGACTTTTTGAAAAACCTCGGGCCAGGTGCCTTGTAGAATGTTCCGCATCAGGATTTCTCTGACATTTCCTCTCGGTGTTGTTTGACTTGTTCCTCGGTCCCCTGTATCTCCCCGGATGCTGGAAGTTCACTTCAGAGCTTGATTAGATTGAGGTGACACATTTTGGCCAGAATCCTTGAAGGTGAAGACATTATTTCACATGGCATCATGCCAGGAGGTATGTAAGCATCTTTGTCCTCCTCTTGGTGATACCAAGCTTGAGCCCTGGGTTAAAGAGGTAACACTGGTTCTCCCCATTGTAAAGGTCCATTTTCTGCTCTAGAATCAGTATATAACGTGTGGGCTGCTCCATTTGTCTGCAGTGCAATCTTACTGTTCTTGGCTCTTTCTCGTCATTCTGGCCCATACTTAAGTGTCACCTTCTCTCATTAGACATCAGGCACCTGCTTTAAGGTGCTGTAAGGTCCTGTGTGCTCTGGCCTTGACTGGCTCTTGGAATCACCTTGAGCAATGTCCCCTTCCCCATTGCAGTTCAGCCACGTGGGCCATTTCAGTGCCTGGAGTGCACCATGCTCCCTTCTGTCAAAGCCGTGCCTGGAACACACCACTCTCCTCCTCACCCACTTATCCCTTCTCAGCCTTCTGGGGTGAACCAGGGCTAGTTCCCGAGGGATGTCTCCCTGGATTGCACACCCCATCCCAGTTTGGGTAAAATCCCACTTTTGAATGTTCTCAAAGCACCATGGAAGTAAGTCTCCATTGTAGTGTTCACCACACTTGGAATTTTCCACTTTATTTATGTGATTATTGTACTAATTTCTGTCTTCCCCCCAGAAGCTAAGCTCCAAAGGGGTAGGGAACCTGCCTAATTTTGTTTATTCTGTGAATCCAAAACACCTAACATGGAGCCTGGCACACAGTAGGTGCTCAATAAATATTTGTTGAATGAATGAATTAATGTTCACCAGTAGTTGAATGGCCCTAGGGGGACCCTCCGTGAATGACTTCTTGAAGGATCCTGGTCCCATTTGGTCCTGCAAAGTTTCTAGACTAAGGGCTGGCAAACCTCCTCTGGAAAGGACAAGATAGTAAATACTTTCAGCTTTGTGGGCCAGATGGTTGACCAGGTTGGAGGGGACTGACTTTCCCCATCTGTAAAAAGGGATAAATAATAGCTCCTAACTCATACGAGTGTGGAGAAGGCTCAATAAGCTAATATATATAAAGTGCTAAAAGTGGCTGCTACCTTAGTCTCACTTGGGTTTTGGCTGTTACTGTTGGGCTTGTGTGTGGTGGGGACAAAGGCAACACACGTGTACATCAGGAAGGAAACACACGGTAGTATCAGCTAGAAGGAAGCATGGCAAATCAAAACCCTACTGGATTTCCACGTGCATGTCAGTGACAGGCAGCCTGGATTAAAGAGCCGAGATGTCACAGCGGGGAGGGCTGCCTTGTTCCCAGAAGGAAACAACAACTTGCAGAAAGAAGGAGCACAAAGCTAAGGGAGGGGGAGACAGTGGCTTGAGGAATGAGAGGAGTGGCAGAGGTGGCTGCGAATCACTGTAATATTTTCCCTCGGGAAGTCCCAGGGGTTCTGGCAGCAGCCTTAATCGCCTATTCTAGGCGTCGGAAGCCTAGCTCCTTGCTCTTTGAGAGCTGTGCACCCTCTTGCCTCTCTCTGTCTCCGTTAGAGCCTAATCATATTTGAAAGTAGTTTTTATCTGTGATTATTCATCCATATGTGAGGAGCTTACAGGTCTAAGCCGCCACTTCCAGCAGATCCAGGCACGTGGCCCTGTTAACACACACAGTCCTAGACCTGGCAAGGCGAGTGATCCCCACCCCCGTCCATCCATGCAGGGAGATTTTAGGAAATTAGAGGGGAGCTGCGTTGAGGGTGGGGAGGGGGAGGCAGACGGTGCTGGCATGGAGACCGGGAGCAAAACAAACATGAGAACTAATAGGAGGAATTCCAGCCAGGGCTGTAAATCGATAAGGTGGGCTCTTCCTAAAGGCACAGCTCCTCAAACTGTAATAAGATGGTGTCTGTGAGGATTACGCATTAGCTTAGAGAACAATATTTCATTTTCACTGGCTCTTCCTAATCTGCAGAAGACAATGTGCAGGGCTAGGTTTAATGCCCCCACACGCAGTTCAGGTTAATCCTCTGTTAAGTCATGGTGCGGGTCAGAGGGAGATCTTACCACTCTTTCTAGGGTGGCAGGGTGCAGACATGAAGGTGGGGAGCCAGCTGAGGGGCAGGCCAAGGACAAAGTTGGAGAGCACTAGGCAGGCTATAACAAACACAAAGCCATTGGATTGCCCTTGTTTCTCATCCTGATATTTCCCTGTTTGTGTTGTTTTATAGTGTTGTGATATAATTCACATACCATATGTGTACAATCCAGTGGTTTTAGTATATTCACAGAATTGTGCAACCATCACTACAATCAATTTTAGAACAGTTTCATCCCCCAAAAGAAACCCCATACTTATTGCAGTTACTCCCCATTTCTCACCAATCTCCCAGCCCCAGGCAACCACTAATCTAATTTCTGTCTCTGTAGATTCTGTCTCTATAGACTCAATTACATGTCATTGAAATCATACAAAGATGGTCTTTTGTTACTGGTTTCTTTCACTTAGCATAATATTTTCAAGATTCATCCATTTTGGAGCATGCATCAATAGTTCATTCCTTTTTATTGCCAAATAATATTCCACTGTATGGGCATACCACATTTTATTCATCCATTCATCTATTGATTGATGGACATTTTTTTTAAATTTAAAGATGTATTTCTTTATTTTAGAGGGAGAGTGTGCATGAGCAGAGTGGGGGCAAGGGCAGAAAGAAAGGGAGACAAGCAGACTCCCTGATGAACAGGGAGCCCAACACCAGGCTTGATCCCAGGACCCTGAGATCATGACCTGAGCTGAAGGCAAGAGTCAGCCGCTCAACTGACTGAGCCACCCAGGCGCCCTTGTTGATGGACATTTGAATTGTTTTGACTTTTTGGCTGCTATAAACATTCATGTATGTATAACGTTTTGTATGGACATGTTTTCATTTCTTTTGGGTATGGGCCTAGGAATCGCTGGGTCCTATAGTATCTCTCTGTTTAACTTTTTGAGGAACCGCCATACTGTTTTTCAAGGTGGCTGCACCATTTTACATTCCCACCAGCACTGGATTTCTCTGAATTCTCACCGACAGTTAATATTATCTTTCTCTCTCTTTTTTAGTGTAGCCGTCCTAAGTGGGTGTGAAGTGGCATCTATCTTATTGTGGTTTTGACTGGCATTTCCCTAATGGCTAATAATGTTGAACATCTTTTCATGTGCTTATTGGCCATTTTGTGTCTTCTATGGAGTAATGTCTATTCATATTCTTAGCTCATTTTATAATTAGGTTGTGTTTTTATTATTGAGTTATAAGAATTCTTTATGTTCTGGATGCACATCTCTTATAAGGTGCAAGAGGCTTGTGAGTGTTTTTTTCCCATTCTCTGGGTGGTCTTCACTTTCTTTTTTCTTTTTTTTTTANCTTTTTATTTAAAAGATTTTATTTATTTATTTGAAGAGAGAGACAGCCAGCGAGAGAGGGAACACAAGCAGGGGGAGTGGGAGAGGAAGAAGCAGGCTCATAGCGGAGGAGCCTGATGTGGGGCTCGATCCCACAATGCCAGGATCACGCCCTGAGCCGAAGGCAGACGCTTAACTGCTGTGCCACCCAGGCGCCCCAGTCTTCACTTTCTTGATGGTATCATTTGCAGCACACAGGTTTTCAATTTTGATAAAGTCCAGCACATCTGTTTTTTTCTTTTGTCACTTTTGCTTTTGGGGTCATATCTAGTAAGACATTTCCTAACAAAGACGAGCTCCTCTACTTTATTCTAAGAGTTTTAATAGTTTAGCTTATTTAGGTCTATGGCCCTTTTGAGTTGATTAAAAAAATTATGTATTTCTTTTAGAGCGAACAGGGAGGGGAGAGGCAGAGGAAGAGAGGGTCCAAAGCAGACTCGGTGTGTGGAGCCAGATGTGGGGCTTGATCCCATAACCCTGAGATCATGACCTGAGCTGAAATCAAGAGTTGGACACTTAACCCACTGGGCCACCCAGGTGCCCCTTTTTATCGTAGTCTTAATGACCATTCCATTAGCATACTACCTAAAGGGAGCATTTTTGGCGACTGTGCTCAGGGATGCACGGCTGCTCTTTCTCCCAGCTGTGTTACAGATCTTGATATGTAGGCCCTCACTGACTATTTGCAGGGTCTAGATTAAGAGTACATGTAGAAGCTGTACATACTGTGCGTCTCCATATTTAAACATAAATCACTATATCCTATTCTCCTAGCTTGGTAAATAAATCTTAATAATGACAAAATTTAAAAATTCAAATAAAGCTAAGGTTTTTATAAGAGCAAAAATTGGCAAAATATCAAACTGTCAAAGTTGGCAAAATATCAAAATATACTCCATCAAATTGTTGGGCACTTTCTAGATAATCTGTTGGTGGGCTGGCTGGCAATGTTTGGATGAGTATAAAGAGATACATATAATTCTTAAAATATGTATTCCATAAATTTTCTTTTTCTTGCCTTAATTTTAGCAAAATCACTTGTTTTTATAATCAAGATAGTCACTGATTTATGTCTGTTGACAGTAGTGATTTAGTGATTAAAATAAAATATAATCAGACTCAAGATATTCAACATTTGGGTATAATTTCACCAAGAGAGTATGTTACAGTAAAGGTGAAAATTGAAAAACTAAAATTATTTTTCATATGTTTTCAAGAAAAGTTACTTCTTCCTAAGGTATTCAAAATTATTTATTAAAAATAAAGGGTAAAATGCCAATTATGAGTAAATGTGAACACTTTAAATATGCAAATATTTAAAAAATTTAAAGTTGAAATATAATTTTTGAAATTTTAATTAGATTTTACTACGTATTTTTATTTTTCTTTTCTTTTAATTTAATTTTCTTTTTATTTATTTTTCTTTTTAAAGATTTTATTTATTTATTTGAGAGAGAGAGTTCCATCCCAGGACCCTGAAATCATGACCCGAGCCACAGGCAGCCGCTTAACCGACTGAGCCACCCAGGCACCCCATGTATTTTTATTTACAAACTATTCCCAATGCTAATTTTCTACATCCATTCAGTTGTCAATGTCAAGAATCAGTATTACGGGTCCTATGTTATGGCCAGACTTCTACCTACACAAAATTAAGAATAATATGAATTGTTTAATACTGCATTTTCCTCAGCCACTATATGCAGCTATGGCAAATGTCATCCTGATTTCCACAAAGGTCCAGAGCCACAAATTGGGACACAAAGAGAAGCAAAAAGAGGCAGTCAGCTCTATGGGGACATGGTACTATGCTGTGCAAGAATCTCTTGTATTTACTGCATCTGAGAGGAAGTTTTAGACAAGTTAGTTAACTTATCCTTTCTCTTACTAAGAGCTCCTGCTGCTCAGATCCTGTTGGCCCTCCACAGCTGTGCCCATCTCTCTCTTGGCCTTGGTACCACACACAGCCTTCAAGCCCTTTGAACACAGTTGCCTTCTGTTTTGGGGATAGAGGTCAAGATCTCGGAGAAGTGGCTTTCTGGTGCCTGAATGGTGTTACTCATGAAAGTGGATGTTTTGGGTGATGGGTCAGGCTTTGACCGTGCTGGTGCAGAGCCCAAGTGACAGAGGTACCCAGGATAGGGCCCCCAGTTGCTCAGGTCTGAGGGTGGTCGTACAGGTGTGTGTGGGTGAAGAGGAGTTTGAGGAAGGGCTTCAGGGCCTGACCACCGGGATGGCATCTTGGAGTGCAGAAACCATCTTCTTTTGGTGCTCATGGGAATGTCTCTCCATATTCCTTGTCTGGAGGTATTTTCTCACTTCTGATGTGACTATTCTGTGAATAATCCTAAGAGCTAAGATGCTATGGGTCAAAGAGTGGTGGGCCTTTCTGTTTTACTTAAGGATGCAAGTATTACTTTCCTAATACTGGTGGTTTTTGATTTTCTGGACCAAAAGCATTGCCACAGATAACATATTCCCAGATATTCTTATCTACAGATAAGAACTAGGCAAATGCTGTGGTATTTGGATTAAAAAAAGTCAACAACCACCCAACCTCACTTGATCAATTTTATTTGAGCTATTAGCTGAGAATATTTTGCACTAGAGACTTCTTACATCAAGTAATAACTGAACGTTAAGCAAACAGATCATCAATTATTAACATGTAGCTGCTATTAATGTAATCCTTTACATTTCAGTAGCACCAGCATTTGGAAGGGGATAGAAAGCTAGTTAAAAGCATCTGGTGTACAAAATAAGAATATAACCACATTCCCTTTGCTATAATTTTTTTAGATGATCGATCTCTAAATTTTCCATTTAGGAATGGGTGTTATAATTGGGAGAGAGAGATGTAAACTCCAGTCTGATGATGAAATATCTGATCAAGATGCTAACAAAAGCAGTATTTGAAAGGCTCAGGACTCTTGCAAACCCAAAATCTACCTTTAATATTGGATCTAGATACTTTATTGGCCAAACTCAGGACAATGTCTTTTTGTGAATACATTTTCTTTACTAATTTTTTGGAGTATAGATTATACATTTGCATGCTTAAAAAACTAAAAAAGTAAAAAAAAAATCACCATGAACATTCTTATTCCTACACTGCCATCCCACCAACAAGAAATCACTTCTTTTCATATTTATGTATCTGTCCAGATCTCCTTTGCATATATCAGCAAATACTAATTTTGACTCTTATTTCACACTGTTTTGCATCTTGAGTCTTTTGTTTTTATTCCATATTTACTTATATACCCTGGAGATCCTTCCATATCAGCACATGAAGAGCTTCCTTATTTTTATTTCCAACCACAGAGTACCCTATTAGAGGATGCCCATACTTTGCTTAACCCGTCTATCCTAGATGGACATTGAGTCGTCTTCACCTATTACTTAGGCTACACACACAGCAATGGACAATCTGGTACATGCATTATTTCACATGTCTTTAGGATAAATTTCCAGGAGTGGAATTGATGGGTCAAATCGTACACGTGTTTGTGATTCTGCATAGATCTTGCCCCATTGTCTCCACGAGGGTGGCAGCCATTTGTGCTCCCACATTAGCAATGAATGAGAGTGTCTGCCTCTCAGATGCTCATTCATGTTTTGAGGAACTGCTTGAGGGGAGACTATCCCACTCAGCATCAACTTTGTAGGAGAGACTTGCACCATTTTACCCCTTACTTCCCTATCATTCTGCAGCCTTCCCCTCCATGCCACTTGCTTGCTGCAGGACTGTGGCCAAGTTACTTCAGCACTTGTGGCTCAGTTTCTTCATCTGTAAAATGGGGCTGTAGGAGTACCCACAGCCTGTGGTAGCCGGGAGCATTCCATGAGCTAATGCACACAAAGCGCTAAGCAGAGTTTAAACGTTGTAAGGGCTTAAAAATGCTATCTGTTGTGTCGTGGGTCAAAGAAATAATGCTGCTTAGGGATTGACACATCTCTGCCTCTTTGTGGCCACAATGTGTTGATATCTATGTCGTAAAACTAGAAATTCACTGAACGCTTTCTTGGAGGAGAAGGAATCTTGGTAAGCAAACATGAGCTCCTTCTTTGGGTTTAATTGGAGGAGAGGAAGCTGGAAGTTGCTAGTGGAGAAGGGACGTGATCAGGATGGTGGAGCAGGAGCAGATATTCTGCAGGGAGGCTTGGAGAAGGAAAGCCAACCTGTGCTTACGAGAACCCCTGCCTCCAGGATGAGGTTCTGAACTGCATGTAGCAGGTGCCGAGAGCCCCAGTCAACTGCCTAGCCTAGAGTTTTGCCAGGACAGGCAAGGTTCTAGAATCCTGAGGACTGGGAAGGGATGGGAGATGGCGTCATTCCCTAGGGCCACGCAGAAGTTGAAGGCTCTTTCTCTGGAGTCAGACAACCCCAAGTTCAAATCCTGGCTCCACTACTTGCAAGCCGAGTCACCTTGGGTGCATTCATATTTCTGATCCTCTCTTCCTTCATCTGTCATTTGAGGACAAAAGCCACAGGAGAGTTATTCTTAGACTGCTTCTGTATTCACAGAGAGGCTGTGAGGACTACATGACGTAATAGTTCTTAGGCATGGATCACCTTGCCTGGCATATATTAAGCCCTTGATAAATGCCTGCAGCTCTTAAGGACATAAATGAATAAAACTCTGTGTCTCTGGGACACAAGAGGGGCCCCCCAAGGGGGGGGAGGTTTACATTAACAAATTCAAATCATAAAATCAGAAAAGACCCATTTGAATGGATGTACAGTTATAGAGGAAATGTGCCTCTCAGCATACATGTTATTTGCAACAAAGCAAAACGAATTTGTAAGCGTCTGATTGCAGATGCAGGGGAAGGAGATCCTGAAAAATTTCCTGCGGTCTTGAGGCAGCAAATGGAAAATGAGTTGTATAGTACTGATTGCTGCTAATTTAAGACATAAAAATCGCTGATAATCTCTTCAGTGTTCTCAGCTTTTTTACGTTATTTACTAAAGGTAAAATCGTCATACTTTTCCATACGTTGTTTTTATCCCTTGATCTCATTTCCGTGTCAAGGACATATGTTCCTTAAACACTTCTGCTTCTACTCCCCCCACCCCCCCAGACCATCACCCTCTGTAAGATCTTAGTCCTTGTGCTTGGGAATCATCAAGTGTACTTGATCATCGAGTAGCACATCAGTGATGCTGCTCTCCTTGCCTGGAATGCCCTGATCTGTCTGCTGTGCTTGGCAAGCTCTTCCTCTTCTATCAGCCATTGCCTTCCTCGTGAAGTATTTCCCAGTATCACCATCAGCCGTCGATGGCTCTTTCTTCTTTGATTCCATGGGACTCTATTTCATGTTTCTTTTATAACATTTTATAACGGAGAGATACATCTGTCTCTCCCTTTACTCTGGGAAATCTTTGAGTCAAGGATTGCATCCCTCCTTCCCTTTCTTCCTTCCAAGTTCATCAAACATGTATTAAGTGTCAGGTCCTGTGATAGGACTTGGGACCACAGGAATGAATTAGACACACTTCTTGGTCTGCAGGGGAGATCTCAACATGAGTTGGGAGCAATTAAAAATGAGGCACTGAGCTAATCATCTTTTTTTGTCTTCTAACTGACCCTCCATATGCCCATTATTATTTCTATGCTTTGTTGTTGAAAAGCTGAGCCAGAGAGGAAATATAACTTGCCAAAGAACACAGGGCTTCCAAGAGGCTGCAAATTGGTGTCAAGGTGAGAGTCAAGAGACGATGCCCAGCAACCTCATGGCTGTGAGGATTTGGCCAGGTGAAGAAGGGCAGGAAAGAAGGGAGAGGGGATAGGCTGTACAAAAGCTTGGGGGTACTTGGAAACTGCCTCTTACAGATGGGAGACCACACTCAGGAAACATGAATCTCCTGGAGGAGGCTTGGGCCTGGCCATACTTCCTCCCTCTCTGATTTCTTTCTCATCATCTCTCCTCCCCATAGCCCTAGGGAGTATCTTCTAGTATCTAAATGGAGGTGAGAGAGACAGAGAATCTCTTCTTTCCTTGTTGCTTTTACTCAAGCCACTCTGTTGAGGACAGGAATGTTCTTTCTTTTACTGCATGGCAGTTCATAGGAAGGGCTCTGGAGCCAGGCTGCTTGGGGCTTGCATCCTGGCTCTGCTTGCTGCTTACCAGCTTTGTGACTTTGGGCAACATGTTAGTGTCTGTACCTCAGTTTCTCCTCCTGTAAAATGCGGTTAATAACTGTACCTATTTCGTAGGATTTTTGCAAGAATTTAAAAGAATTAAAGCATTTAAAGCACTTAGGACAGTACCTGGCACATTGTAGGAGCAAGATATATGATGGTGGTGATGCTCATGATGACAACAGTGGTGATTAAAATCACTCTACACAGGGGCGCCTGAGTACCTTAGTTGGTTAAGTGTCTCCCTTTGACTCAGGTCATGGTCCTGGGGTCCTAGGATTGATCCCCTTGTCTGGCTCCCTGCTCAGCAGAGTCTGCTTCTCCCTCTGCCCCTCCCCCTGCTTGTACTCTCTCTCTGTCTCTCAAATAAATAAATAAAATCTTGTAAAAATTTAATAAAATTACTCTATACAAACCTCCTCTCTCCTGGCTCTTTTGTACTAAATGTTATGGCCTAACGCCATAACCAAATGGAATTAGTTCTTTTCCTCAGAGACGAGGAGAGCTTACACTCAAGTTTTAATTTGCTGTCTAATGCAATAAACAAAGGGAAGAAAAAAAATCATTGCATTTTACATTAAAATAGTAGGACTGCTCACGTGAATGTTATACCCAAAGTTGTTTGAGTTGTTATGTTACTCAAAACTGAAAGAAATCTAATCCAGTCTATTTACTGAAATTATGATGGATAAACTGAGGCTTAGAGAAAGGAACTGACAAATGCATGGTCACACAGATAGGAGGCTGGAACTAGAACGCATGTCTCCTGCTTCCTGTTCATGTTCCTTGGGGAGCCCCACAGCCAAGTGAAGAAATACAGCCATTCTCTATTCTATGACAGTGATCAAAAACAATTTTTGTGAAGAGCCTGATGGTAAATATTTTAAGCTTTTTGGGCCATATGTCTCTGTTATAACAATTCAGCTCTGCTGTTGTAGAGCAAAAGCAGCTGTAGATAGTATGCAAATGAAGAGATGTGGCTGTGTTTCAATAAAACTTTATAAAACAAGGTGTTAGGCCAGATTTGACCCATGGGCCATGGTTTGCAGACCCTTGCTTTGTGGCATCCCCAGCTGGAGTGCTCAAGGTGACTACCAGGGCAATAAATGCCTCTCTATATGAAACAGAGGCTGATAGTCAAATGCTAAATGTAAAGAAGTGGGAAGCATGTGTGTAGTGATAAGGATAATTGGGCAAAAACCAATTTTACTTTTCTAAACAGCTGCCCTTGTTTCTTTTTATTTCTAAATTTTCTTTCTTTCTTCTTCTTCTTTTTTTTTTTTTACAAAAGATTTTATTTATTTATTTTGGAGAGAGAGAGAGCATGTGCACACAAGCAGGAGGTGGAGGGGAAGGGCAGAAGGAGAAAGAGAATCTTGAGCAGATGCCATGCTCAGCACAGAGCCCATTGGGAGACTTGATCTCGTGACCCTGAGATCATGACCTGAGCTGAAATCAAGAGTCAGATGCTTAACTGACTGAGCCACCCAGGAGCACTTAAATTTTCTTTTTTTTAAAGAAAGAAAATAGAGATGGCAATTTTTCTACGTTAACAAATGAGATTAAGGGAAAGATTTAGTCAAATGGTGTCAGTTACCATGGCATTCTTAGTACAACTTGCCAGAAACTCCAACTTATAGGGCAAATTTTATCTATGTGACTCAGGTAATTTTAATCTATAGCATGAGAATTATCCACTTAGCTCCCAGAGATTAGCTTGCTTTATTAGGATAGAAAAAAAAATAAGCAGAAAGAAGAGAGAATGTGTTGAGAGATGATTTGCTTTAGTTTGAGGAAATCAGTCCGCAGTTAATTAGGGCAAACCTTAGAGGCCACAGGCGGGTTAGCAGAATGAGGTTTAATCATTATCAGATACGCATAAAGTTAAGAAAATACCACGGAGCATTCTTTCTGTGAGGTGCATAGTTACGTGCATCTTTTGAAATCATTTGTAATGGGGGAGTATATTAATTATTTCTTGCTGCATGGTAATTACACCCAAATTTAGCAGCTTAAAACAACATACACTTATCATTACAGTTTCCATGATCAGGAGCTTAGCTGCTTCCCCTCACATGCCACCATTAAAGTGTCAGCCAGGCTGGGGTTTCATCTCAGGGTTCAAGTGGGGAAGGACTCACTTCTCAGCTCTGGTGGTTGTTGGCAGGATTCAGTTCCTCAAGGGTCATTGAACTGAGGGCTTCCGTTCTTTGCTGGCTGTTGCTAGAGCCCACCCTCAGTTCCTTGCCACGTGGGCATCTTCAATATGGCAGCGTACTTCTTCAAAGCCTCCCAAACCAAGAAGGCAATAGAGTCAGCCAGCAAGATGGAAGTCACAGTCTTGTGTAACTAATGATGGAAGTGACATCCCATCACTGTTGCCATATTCTATTCATTAGAACTCAGTCACAGGTCTTGCCCACACCAAGAGAGGAGATTATGTAAGGACATGAAAACCAAGAGGTGGGGATGATTTGGGGGGGGGCGTTTTAGAGTCGACCTGCTAGAGGGAGGGAGTAACAGTGATGTCAGCCTGTAATGAGAGCAAGACCTTCCATGTTGGGAAGGTCTCTGATGCTGTATTTAAGATTTTATTTATTTGTTTGAGAGAGAGCACATGTACAAGTGGGGGGAGGGGCAACAGGCAAGGGAGAGAGAGACTCCCAAGCGCACTCCATGCTGAATACATAGCCTAATGCATGGCTTGATCTCACAAACCTGAGATCATGACCTGAGCCAAAATCAAGAGTCAGCTGCTTAGCCACCTGGGCCACCCAGGTGCCCCTCTGAAGCTGTATTTAAAGAATGAGTGATTATTGATCACCGTCGTGGGCACAGATGGGGGGATGTGTGCGTGTCCTGTGCATTTTCCGTCTGGAACTTGAAACTCTGTCTGGTTTCTGGGAAATTTGAATGGCGTGGAGACCATTGAGCTTCATTAAATTTAAGTGCTAGGTAAGACAGGGCCCATGTAACATTTAGGATTCTTTTAGTGACAAGCAACAAAAAATCGAACCCAGGTGGCTTAAGATAAAAGAACATTTATTGGCTTACGTAATTGGAACATCCAAGAATAAATCTCAGTTCAGGGCTTAAAACAATATATTTTATGTGTCTATTTTTTTTATTAGAGTTAATGAGGTATAATTATGTATGGCAAAATCGACCCTTTTTAAAATACAATTCAGGGAGTTTTGACATGTGTGTTCAGTCATGTAACCATCACCACAGTCAAGATATAGAACATTTCCATCATCCCCTCCACCCAGATTCCCTCTTACTTCTTTGTAGTTAACCCCTCTTGCTACCCTCAGCCCCTGGAAAGCACTAAATTCTTTTCAGGACCTTTGCCTTTCTCAGAATATTTTTTAAATGGAATCATACAATATGTTACTTTTTGGATCTAGCCTTCTTTCACTCCGCATAATGCCTTTGAGATGCACCTTTGTATCAGTAGATAATTCCTTTTTTTTATTATAGAGTGGTAGTCCATTGTATAGATGAATAATAATTTTTTTTATCCATTAATGGAAGGAAATTTGGCCTGTTACCATTTTCTGGCAACTACGACTAAAACTACTATAAACATTTGATTTTGTTTTGATTTTGATTTGATAAAAGTTTTGATTTTTCTGGTATGTACCTAGCAGTGGAATTGCTGGGTCATATAGTACATTTGGGTTTAACTTCATAAGAAACTGACAAGTTAGTTTCCAAAATGGCTGTACGATTTTGCATTCCTATCAGCATGAATGAGAGTCCCAGCTGCTCCCTATACTTGCCAATACTTGCTATCGCATTAAAAAATTTTAGCCATTTCAACAGGTGTGCAGTGGTTTCTCAAGGTGTGTTTAATTTTCATTTTCCTAATAATTGATGTGACCATCATTGCATGTGTTTATTTGCCACCTGCATAACCTCTTTGGTGAAGTGTTTATGCAAATATTTTGCCCATTTAAAAAATTATATTCTTCCCTATTTTGAGGATAAACACCATTCTTGGATAGAATTCTTACAGGTCAAGTTTGAGTGAATAGAAACCACAATAGTAATTATATAATGGGGCCTATTTTTTTTAAATCTAAAATATGTAAAAGAATGTAGCACTTCCAAGACATTAAAATAACACAACATCAGGTAAGAATTACACTGTTGTTTTATTATTATTAAATTTTCAGAGTTCTTTATATATTCTGGATGCGAACCCTTTATCAGAAATGTGTTTTGCAAATACTTTATCCCAGTCTGTGGCTTGCATTTTCACTGTCCTAATAGAGCCTTTTAAAGTTTAAAATGTTAATGAAGTCCAGTTTATCAAAACTTTCTTTTATGGATCATGCTTTTGGTGTCATGTCTAAGAAATCTTTGCTTGTCTCATCACAAAATTTTATTCTTTGTTTTCTTCTANGGGGGGGGGGCGTTTTAGAGTCGACCTGCTAGAGGGAGGGAGTAACAGTGATGTCAGCCTGTAATGAGAGCAAGACCTTCCATGTTGGGAAGGTCTCTGATGCTGTATTTAAGATTTTATTTATTTGTTTGAGAGAGAGCACATGTACAAGTGGGGGGAGGGGCAACAGGCAAGGGAGAGAGAGACTCCCAAGCGCACTCCATGCTGAATACATAGCCTAATGCATGGCTTGATCTCACAAACCTGAGATCATGACCTGAGCCAAAATCAAGAGTCAGCTGCTTAGCCACCTGGGCCACCCAGGTGCCCCTCTGAAGCTGTATTTAAAGAATGAGTGATTATTGATCACCGTCGTGGGCACAGATGGGGGGATGTGTGCGTGTCCTGTGCATTTTCCGTCTGGAACTTGAAACTCTGTCTGGTTTCTGGGAAATTTGAATGGCGTGGAGACCATTGAGCTTCATTAAATTTAAGTGCTAGGTAAGACAGGGCCCATGTAACATTTAGGATTCTTTTAGTGACAAGCAACAAAAAATCGAACCCAGGTGGCTTAAGATAAAAGAACATTTATTGGCTTACGTAATTGGAACATCCAAGAATAAATCTCAGTTCAGGGCTTAAAACAATATATTTTATGTGTCTATTTTTTTTTTATTAGAGTTAATGAGGTATAATTATGTATGGCAAAATCGACCCTTTTTAAAATACAATTCAGGGAGTTTTGACATGTGTGTTCAGTCATGTAACCATCACCACAGTCAGGATATAGAACATTTCCATCATCCCCTCCACCCAGATTCCCTCTTACTTCTTTGTAGTTAACCCCTCTTGCTACCCTCAGCCCCTGGAAAGCACTAAATTCTTTTCAGGACCTTTGCCTTTCTCAGAATATTTTTTAAATGGAATCATACAATATGTTACTTTTTGGATCTAGCCTTCTTTCACTCCGCATAATGCCTTTGAGATGCACCTTTGTATCAGTAGATAATTCCTTTTTTTTATTATAGAGTGGTAGTCCATTGTATAGATGAATAATAATTTTTTTTATCCATTAATGGAAGGAAATTTGGCCTGTTACCATTTTCTGGCAACTACGACTAAAACTACTATAAACATTTGATTTTGTTTTGATTTTGATTTGATAAAAGTTTTGATTTTTCTGGTATGTACCTAGCAGTGGAATTGCTGGGTCATATAGTACATTTGGGTTTAACTTCATAAGAAACTGACAAGTTAGTTTCCAAAATGGCTGTACGATTTTGCATTCCTATCAGCATGAATGAGAGTCCCAGCTGCTCCCTATACTTGCCAATACTTGCTATCGCATTAAAAAATTTTAGCCATTTCAACAGGTGTGCAGTGGTTTCTCAAGGTGTGTTTAATTTTCATTTTCCTAATAATTGATGTGACCATCATTGCATGTGTTTATTTGCCACCTGCATAACCTCTTTGGTGAAGTGTTTATGCAAATATTTTGCCCATTTAAAAAATTATATTCTTCCCTATTTTGAGGATAAACACCATTCTTGGATAGAATTCTTACAGGTCAAGTTTGAGTGAATAGAAACCACAGTAGTAATTATATAATTATATAATGGGGCCTATTTTTTTTAAATCTAAAATATGTAAAAGAATGTAGCACTTCCAAGACATTAAAATAACACAACATCAGGTAAGAATTACACTGTTGTTTTATTATTATTAAATTTTCAGAGTTCTTTATATATTCTGGATGCGAACCCTTTATCAGAAATGTGTTTTGCAAATACTTTATCCCAGTCTGTGGCTTGCATTTTCACTGTCCTAATAGAGCCTTTTAAAGTTTAAAATGTTAATGAAGTCCAGTTTATCAAAACTTTCTTTTATGGATCATGCTTTTGGTGTCATGTCTAAGAAATCTTTGCTTGTCTCATCACAAAATTTTATTCTTTGTTTTCTTCTATGGGTTTCATAGTTTTGCATCTTACTTTTAGGTCTGTGATCCATTTCTAGTTAGTTTTTGTATGAAGTATGCATTAAAGTTTATTTATTTGCAAATGGCAAACCAATGATTTCAGCACCATTTTTTGAGAAAACTATCCTTTAAAAAAATTTTTTTTTGAGAGAAAGAGAGAGAGAGCATGAACAATGGGAGGGTTAGAGGCAGAAAGAGAGAGAGAGAGAATATCATGCATGCTCCATGCTCAGCACAGAGCCCGACTCAGGGCTAGATCTCAGGACCCCAAGACCATGACCTGAGCCAAAATTAAGAGTAGGATGCTTAACTGACTGAGCCACCCAGTGCCCCTTCCTTATTCATTTTTAAATCCCCTTTCAGAGACTCTGTCTTCAGAATCCACTCTGAACTCCCGTATAGATTTAATTATTCCTTCACCTATATCTTGGATGCATTTCAGTTGTTATACTCTCACCATCTATTACAGTTTGCTTTCTTCCATGTTTGTGTCCCTGTTACACTACAAAATCCTTGGGAAACCAAGAAACAGACTCTTGACTAGAGAGAGCAAACTGATGGCTGCCAGAGGAGAGGTCGCTGGAGGGGATGGGTGAAACAGGTGAAGGGGATTAAGGAGTGCATTTGCTGTAATGAGCACGGGGTGATGTATGGAATTGTTGAATCACTGTATTGTACTCCTGAAACTAATATTACACTGTATGTTAACTAACTGGAATTTAAATAAAAACTTAAAAAAGAAAGGCACTAGTCTCCATAAGCAAGTGCAAAAAAATGTTTTTAAAACACTCAAGTGAAATATAACGTATTGAAAGAAAAGTATACAAGCCATGAGTATTTAGCTCATTTTCACAATGTGAACACCCTTGAATAACCAGCACCCCCAAAACACCATTGCATCCCCTCCTTTCCAAAAGTAATTTCCATACGGAGTTCTAACACCATAGATTAGTTTTGGCCACTTAAAAAGATATAAATGGAATCAAGCAACGTGAGATTCATCCATATAATTACATGTAACTGCAGTTAGTTGACTTTCATTGCTGAACAGAATTCCCTCATGTGAATATACTGCCATTTATATTTATCCATTTTATTATTATTGGACATCTGTGGTTATTTCTGGCTTTTGACATTAAGAACCATGTTGCTATGAACATGTTTGAGCTTGATTTTTGGTTCACATGTGTAACCAGTTCTGTTGGGTATCATACCTAGGAGTAAAATTGCTGGGTTGTAAAATAAGCATTGTTCAAATTTAGTAGATTCTATTAAACAGTTTTCTAAAGTGCTTATATGAATGTAAACTCCCACTAGCAGTGTATGGGAGTTCCAGATGCTCTAAATTGTCAACAACCCTTGATATTGTTAGTCTTTTTAGTGTTAGCCATTCTAGTGGATACACAGTAGTGTCTCATAATGATTTTATTGTGCATTTACCTAATGACTAATAATGTTGAACATCTTTTCATCTGTCTGTTGGCCATTTAGATATCTTTTCTTGGTGAAGTGACTGTTTAAGTCTTTTTTCCATTTTTTCTGTAGAGTTATTATTCTTGATAAGGATTTTTAGAAATTCTTTTATATTCTGGGTATGAGTCCCTTTTTAGTGATATGTGTTGCAACTATCTTTTGCCACTGTGAGGCTTGCCTTTTCCTCTCCTAGAGGTATCCTTTTTTTTTCTAATGGTATCCTTTTATGCACAGAAGTTCTTAATTTTAATAAATCCAATTTATCAATCTTTTCCTTTATGGTTAGTGCTTTCTGTGGTCTGTCCAAGAAATAATTTCCTACCTGAAAATAAAGAAGATACACTCCTATGTTACCTTCTAAAAGCTATTATTCTACATTTTACATTTAGAGCTGTAAACCATTTGGGATTTATTTTTATGTATGGTGTGAGGCAGGGGTCAAGTTTTATTTTTCCCATGTGGATATCCAATTGACCCAGCACCATTTTTGAAAAGACTCATTTCCTCATGACCTTTCATATTATTATAAATCAAGTGTTTGTAGATGCATTGGTCTGTTTCTGGACTCCGGCATTTGTCTATTTTTGTGCCAGCATTATTGTCTTAATTTCTACCATTATAATAAGTGTTAATTCCTAATATAACATGGGCTTCTACTTGCTTGTTCTTTAAGATTGTCTTGGCTAGTCTTGACCCTTTGCGTTTACATAGTGGCTTCTCAATTTCCGTAAAAACACCACCTGGGAATTTAATGGGAGCTGTGTTAAAGATCTATAGATCGCTTTGCAGAGAATTAACATAACTGTAGCATGGAGTCTTCCATCCATGAACATGGTTTATCCTTCTATGAATTTAGGTTTTAAAATTCTTATCAGTGATGTTTTAGAACTTACATGTATCAGTCTTACATATCTTTTGCTAGACTTACTCCTATGTATTTGATATTTTAAAATATTGTTGTAAATAGACTTTTTATTGTCTAAATGTTTGCTGGTATATAAAAACACATTAGAAGATTTTCTATTTATCTTGATGGACTAGGTTTTGAAAGCTTGTTTTTCTCTTGGGAGGTAGGTTGAGGTGCATACCCCAGTGTGCTCTCTGAGCCTCCCAGATGCACTGCACATGGGTTGCAGGGTTGCCATATTGTGCAACTCCAGGGAGCAGTATCCACACTGTAGTCCAGGAAGGCAACATTTACATAGAGCAGCAGGTGATTGATGCCCTATGCATTGGCCAACCCTTGACTACCCTGTCTGAAGTATATGAAAGGTGGTAGACATTGATAGAATTACCCTTCTACGAGCTGGAAAATGCCTCTCTTTAATGACTAGTCTATCATTATTTTCCTCACTGAAGGGAAAGACTTTCCTTCCTTTGAGAAATGAAACAGCATCACCATATGAGTGTGCTCCTTCTCCCCTTCTCTGTAGTCTAACTCTTCATATTAAGTTTTCTAGCCAATTACACTTCTTTCACCTCTGGGATCTAAAGTTAACAAGTTGGTTCTTGACTTAGCAAGGAAATTGGGAAAACACTATTATGAAGGATGGGGAAGTGGGACATGATCTGGATAGGGCTGTTACATGCAGCTGTAGTTTTTGCACTACACAAATGCCCCTGGCCATAGGGATGAGTTGGAGGAAGAGGGCTGAAATCCAGTTCTTCTCTGATCATCAAGTCATGTACTCTGGTGTGGGGCTGCTTCCATCCACAGGGGACGTTTTCTCCCGATTCACTTGCTCAGATGGGGCACCTTTTTCCATTTATGCAAAGTCATCTTGTAGGCTAGTGGATGCCTTGGTCTAGGCCTTGAAATCCTATCTCTAAGTTGGCCCATCTCTAAGTTGACCATCAATGGCTGCATTTATCATCTTCTCCTGGCACAGATTAGCACTATCGCCAGCATGCTGACAAAATGTTTCTGGAGAACTCCATGCCCTCTTCTACCCTTTCTGTTTGCCTTTTATTGATTCTTCTCTCCTGCCTGTCTAAGCCTGAGCCAGGAACCCTCCTGTTATTAAAAGCAGTCCCAGTTGCCCATACCTTTCATTTCCTTTGAATTACATTAATTGCCTGACAGCTAAAAAGTGAGCTGGTATTTTCAGATTTCAGCTGCTGGTCGGCAAGAAATATTTACCAGCTCCTGCAGATTTATAAAGATGCCACAGAGATGCCTGGAGACTAACAATCAGAAAATACAGCGGCAAAACAACACTATTTTTCAAGGTTAAATGCTCAGAATGCTAAAAAGAAATTGTCCATAAAGCAAAATAGGGATTCAGAAGCAGGCAGCCTGTACCCTGGACAAAAGAAAGGAGCCGGAGGTTTAAAATAAGATTTCACAGCTTCACAATAATTATGAATTTAATAAGGGGAGCTTTATTTTTAATTTAGTTCCAGTCTGGCAGACCGTCTCCTCCTTCCCTCCCCCTCTCTGCGGCATGGTAATGCTCTTTAATGTGGCCCTAAGGCTGAGGTCACAGTGAGAGCGAGGAAAGGCCTCCAGCTGTAAGACTCTCTGACGAAGAAGTATGTAGACAGATAATGTTCCTTCCCCTCTGCAGGCAGATGGGACTAACTCCCACTGGCTTTGCTCCCTCCTGGCAGTCAGAAATGTCTCTTGCTATGTAGGAAGACAGTGGGTTCTGAAAATTCCAACACAGGAAGATTTTTTTCCCTGATAGGACCCCAGGCTTTGTCTCCTGTTCTCCAGGAGCAGAGTAATAAAACTCAGGTGAAGCCACCAAAAATGGACATAGACCCTCCAGGCCAACGCTGCTCCAATGCTTATCTACCCCTCCAAGCAGGGTGATTCAGATGTGGCTGGTGAAGGGCCACAGATTTTCAAGAAATGCTTTTTCACAGACTACCTTTTAGTGTGGTTTGTTTTCAGGACCAAACATATTTATTTGTTTGTTGTTCGTTTGCTCATTCATTTATTTAGCCAATATTTATCGAGATCCTTTCTTTCGAGGTGCTCTTTTTTATAGGGGTCAAATGGAATGAATTTAACACAAAGTGAATCAATCCAAAGTGAACATATCAGTGGCATTTAGTTCATTGACAATGTTGTGCAACCATCACCTCCATCTATTTCCAAGACATTTCATTATCCCCAAATAAAAATCCTGCCTCTGGTAACTACCAGTTTGCTTTCTGTCTCTATAGGTATATCCATTCTGGATATTTCATATAAATGAAATCATACACTGTGAGACCTTTTGTGTCTGTCTTCTTACACTTAACATAATTTTTTTGAGGTTCATCTACAGTGTAACATGTATCACTGCTTCATTCTTTTTTTCATGGCCAAATAGTGTTCCATTTTATGTATAGACCACAGTTTGTTTACTCACTCATCCATTGATGGACATCTGAGTTGTTTCTGCCTTTTGTACTATTCTGAATAGTGCTGCTTTGAACATTCATGTACCATTTATTCAACTGTCTGTTTTCAGTTCTTTGGGGAGTGGAATTACTGGGTCACTGGGTAATTCTATGTTTAGTTTGTTGAGAAACTGCCAAAGAGCTTTCCACAGGGCTGTACCATTTTACATTCCCATTTCAAATGCTCTTTTACATACTTAGATAGATCAGTGAGTAGAACTGGCCCTTACATTCTTGCTGGGAGAGGTAGACAATCAAGCATAAACAGAATAAATAAATATGTGCGATATAGAAGGCAATCTCTTCTAGGCAAAAAAAGAAAACGCAGAGCAGGGTAAGGGGGACTGGGAATGTGGTGGAGCAGTGGACAGTGGGTTATAATTATAAATAGGATGCTCATGACAGTCTTCACTGAGAAGGGGAGATTGGAACAAAGACTTGAATGAGGTGAAAGAATGAGTCAAGTGGATATCTGGGGCAAGAGTATCACAGGCAGAGGGAACAGTTAATGCAAAGGCCCTGGAGTACCTGGCTTGTTTGAGGCACAAGGAGAAGGCCCATGTGGCTGGAACAGAGGAGATGGGGGCTGAGGAGAGGGGTAAGAGAAGAGATCAGAAAGGTAATGGGGGGCAAGATCGTGTGGAGCCTCACAGACCATTTTAAGGGCTTTGATTTTGAACTGAGTGATATGAGAAGCCATAGGAGGGTTTTGACCATAGTACTAATGTTTAACGAGGAGGCATTGGAATATGCTGGGTGAGAGACGATGGTGGATCATACCAAAGTGAAAACAGTGGAGGTGGAGAGAAGTGGTCAAATCTTGGATATAGTTTGAAGGTAGAACCAATGAAATGTGTTTATGAATTGGATGAGGGTTGTGTGTGGGAGTAGCAGGAGTCATGGATAACTGAAGTATTTGGCATCAGCAACTGAGAGGAAGGGGTTTTGTCATCTGATATGGGACAGGCTGTGGATAGAATGGGGTTTTGGGGGGAGAAAATCAGTTTTGGATATACTGTGTTTGAGATGCTTCATCAACACGAGAGGTCTACTAAATTTTAGTCTTTGGGGTTTGCATTGGAGGGCAGAACTGCAAGAAAGGGGTTGGAATGGCTGGAATTTAGCATGGGAGCACCTCTAGATAGAGGTAGTAGCTTGCTTCACTGTGATTTCAGGGAGGGCCCTTTATCAGGGGTCCAGAGAAATTTCTGCAGCAGCTCATTTTGCTTGGTGAAAATAATGAGTGGTAGAGATGGTGCAAAATGAAGAACATAGATCCTATCTAAGCAGGACTCAGTTCCACCTAATTTTTTTCCATGTGAGAATCCAGGCTTAGTGTTGTTAGATATTCACCTTTTTCAAGGAAAACTGAAAGTTTGTATTCTTATGTGCAGTCTCCAAATTAAAAAAAAAGGAACTAACCAACACCTATATAAGACATTGTTTTTGTCTGTTAAAGATATTTAAATTTGAACTGTATGTTATATGATATTATGGAATTATTGTTTTTTTGCTTGAGTGTGATAATGGTATTGTGGATATATTGGAGAATGTACTTATTATTAAGAAATTAACACTGAAGTATTCCAGACTGAAGTTTTCTGTTGTCTGCAATTTATTTCCAAATAGTTCAGCAAAGAAGTGTGTGTGTACGTGTCAGGTGTATCTGAATAGTAATTATACTATTATTTGAACTTTTCTTTAGACTTGAGAATTTTCAAATAAGAAGTTGGGTGAGGTGTGGAGGGGGGGTAAACATAGCCAAATAAGAATGTTTACAGGCAGGGGCTGACCTACAGGGGTTTCCAGTTTTCAGCCTCTGCCCTAATAAAATATTTTCTTATTGTATTATGTTTGTTATGGAAATAACCTTATGATACATCTGCATTTTGTACATCAGGACTGTTAATGTCTCCAAGATAGAGAACCTGTATTTTTTTCCTTGAATAACTTTGGCCTCAATTAGATAGGAGGAGTTCAAAAGCCAAATAGTTTTTCCTTGTGATAATTATACAAATTGTGCTCCATCAGAAGAAGAGGAGCTTAATCACTGTGGATTCCTACAAAGTGGTCGGAATGAGATTCATAATACTGGCTCCCAGGAAAAACACCATCTTGAAAGTTTCCTGTGAAGAATTCATTAAATGACAAGCATCAGAAATACAAGACCCATGCCTCCTTCTATCTCCTTTACCATCCTTTGTCTGCATAAATGACTCCTGAAGTTGCTTGTAGATCTATGATTTAATTACTCAGAGTTTAGGATCCACCTAATGGGTAAGCCCTCCTTGAGGTGTTTCTTTTCAGGACCTGGGACAGCGCTCAGCATAGGGCAGTCACTGTAGGTAACTGTTCAAAGAATGAACTGTTCATCTACTTATATCTATTGCTAGACAGGGGAATCTGCATTTTACATCACTGTTTATTATTTATTGGAGAGGGCTTGTGTGAGATTTCCTGTATGAGTGTGGGACATGCTGAGAGATTTTGTCTTGGGTGTTCAGTCTTAGGTGCTTATTCCCACATGGGCCACAGGACTGGTCCCTCTTCAGGAATATAAAAAAGCAGTGTTCAGATTTCAAGTTGCCATAAATCTGCTTCCAGCATTATCATTTTTTATCTGCCTACTTTTGTTTCCCCTGAGTTCAAAGGAAGTGCTTTACCTTAGAAATGATTCACTACTTCTGGGCCACCGAGGGCTTTGAAAGCCACACAATAGAAGTTCCATTTCAAATCCCCCCATTTATAATCATGGGGGAAAGCTGGTTGTTGTCTTGGGGGTTATCAATGATTTCACAAAACTCAACCTTTGTTCCTCATGTGTCCATTTTTCAAAAACTTACTACTCAAATCTCTGAGAGTTGTTGTCCCCGAGGAAGCATTTATCTTTGCTTTGACATCCTTTGCACTGTATCCCTTTTCAGTTCTCCTTTCTAACGTGGGATAAATGGCTCTGTGGGGTTTGGAATGAAGAGTTACATCTTGCAGTATGTTTGGGAGTGTGTAGAAACCCTGTTTCCCTCGCACATACCTTGGGTCAGAAGATAGAGGAATAACCACTTAAGATGGATGGGTGATGTTATGCATCGAATTGTGACCCCCTAACCCCTCTAACCCCCCCAGTACTTCAGAACGTGATCTTATTTGGAGGTAGGGTCTTTGTGCGTGCAATTAGTTTAGATGAGGTCATACTGGAGTAGAGTGGAATAATCCAATATAACTGGTGTCCTCATAAAAAGGGGAAATTTGGAGACAGACATGCACACAGGGAGAATGGTGTGTCAGGTTGAAGGCAGAGATCCACTATCCACTATCCAGGAATGCCAAAGATTGCCAGCAAACCATCAGAGAAGTGAGGAAAGAGGCATAGAAAAGATTCCAGCCTCGGAAGGAGCCAGCCCTGCCAACATCTGGATCGCAGGCTTCCAGCCTCTGGAACTGTGAGACAACACATTTCTGTTGCCTAGGGCACCCAGTTTGTGGTCTTGTCTTACGGCAACCACAGGAAACTAAAGCAGATGATATGCATATGACATTGTCTAAGGGTCTGTATTTGCTTGGAAGGCAATATAGTACAGTGGTAAAATAATTGTGTTTTTAGGACCAGACCCCTGGAGTTTCAATTCCTAGCTGGGTAATGTGGGAGAATTACTTACCATTTCTGGACTTGCAGCTTCCTCAGAAAAAATAGAGACTAATAGAGATTTAGACCTGATCGGACTGTCTCATGGATTAAATGAGATAATATATGTAGGGCAGTAGGCCAAATATCTGTCACATAGTAAACTGGGGGATAGTTATTATTTGGTTATTTTTAGCGATAATTGGCAACATTTACTGAGTCAAAAAGAGACCTCTGCTACCTGGATTTTTAAAATGTCTCCCCAGATCACACTTAGCCAATGGCTGCAACTTCCCCTCTTTGACTTCTGTTCT
This sequence comes from Ailuropoda melanoleuca, assembly GCF_002007445.2. Lineage (NCBI taxonomy): Eukaryota > Metazoa > Chordata > Mammalia > Carnivora > Ursidae > Ailuropoda > Ailuropoda melanoleuca. The sequence continues at coordinate 24,717,242 of NC_048227.1, forward strand.
AAAGGCTACTGGTTTGGGGCCCTATGCCCATCTGTCTTCCCTTTCAGGGATTTAATCTCCCCGTCAAAGAGGGCTTATTGTAATTGACACACAAGAAGACCCACTTGCCATTTATTTTTTATTTTTATTTTTTCAAATTTTATTTTATGATTTTATTTATTTATTTGAGAGAGAGACAGTGACAGCACCAGGGAAATGAGGGGCACAGGGAGAAGCAGACTCCCTACTGAGCAGGGAGCCTGATGTGGGGCTCGATCCCAGGACTCTGGGATCATGACCTGAGCCAAAGGCAGATGCTTAACCGACTGAGCCACCCAGGCGCCTCCCCCTCCCCCACTTGCCATTTAAACAAGTGAAGGTAAGATGGTTCTAGAAACTGGGTGAGAATTTGGAGTGGCTAGTTACCAGGATCATGTATTCATTCACATTCAAACCAGGCGTATATATTGAAAACCAGTGTCCTTAATGGAGAATCTGACACAGAATGGGCTGTTTTGTCTTGTCTGCTGTGAGCAGGGGCAGGAATGCAGTGTCATAATCATTCCAGAGCAACTCCCACTTACTGAAACACATGCCAGGTGCTGGACATTGCCATAGGACCATTACCCTTTAAAATTCTTTGAGGTGAGATAATATTACTGTCCTCATTTTACAGATGAGGAAATTGAGGCACAGAGAGATTAAGAAACTTGCTCAAGGCCACATGTAGTTAATGACAGAAGCAGGATTTGAACCCGTATCTCCCACAGTGCAAAGCCCGTGTTCTTATGAGCCACTGTCTCAGCAGTACCAGGAATCCAGAGCCCTCAGGTGTATATCTGAAATGGACTGTGCACAGGCATAGAGGAAACCCAATTATTGAATCAAATGCTGGCACATTAAAAAAAAAAAAAAGACAAACCCAAACCAAAAACCTGCCATGAATTGATGGCTGGAGCAAAATGAGCATCTTGCCAATGTCTAAATTCAATGAATGCACCTGAGATTTGTTTTACTTTTACAATTGTCTTGAACCCATTAATCTTGCCAGGCATTATGGGGCAGGTGCATTTTGCCAAGTGGTTCCTCAGGAGCGTTTTATTATGATAAAAATCACAAGTATGACCCCAGTCTTTTCACTCGGTGCATTCTCCATCGTTTCCTATGATAAGCGATATTTCTGTAGTTCTCCAGCCTTCTCAATCCTGGGTTGTTTAGGGAGAGAATATTAATTAGTGATACTAAGGAGACCATGAGCCGCAAATGAAATTTTAATAATGGAATTCCTTCGACTGTCTTTGCTACCCAAGGCATTCTCTGTTTAAGTAGTCCAATTGAATGTAATTATTACTGTAAGAATAATAATAATAATAATTAGTGTTGTTTCCTACTTCAGTCATTGCTCATGGAAAACTGCAAGCTCCCGTCCATCTATTGGCCTCAGTTCAAAGTGGAAAATAGAGTCTCATTTTATGTTTTATTTTTCCCTATAATTTTTGCTTTGCTCAACTCATTCTAAGCCTGGTGGCTGGACCCTTATAATGGTCCTTATTGGACTTTTGGGGAAAATTAAAAAGATTCCTGTTCCTGTTTGAAAAGGAAGTCTGTCCCAAGTGGAAATCCTCGAATAGGCCAACTTCCCTTTTCCAATAGAGGTTGTCTTGAAGCTCTATTTGTGTACTGTAAACCATTCAAGATTTTTGCAAAACTTCCCCTGGTTTCCAGTATCTCTCTCCCAGTCTGTCATCTGGACACACTGAGCTTCACTTTTCCAAAAAGCAAGTCTGGTTTTCCAACTTCTTTGCTGAAAAACCTTGATAGGCTTCCCCCTGCCCTTAGGATAAAATCCAAATTCTTCTCATGCCCTAATGTTGTGACTCTTGTCTTCTCACCCAGCCTTACCCCTCCTCACTCCATCCCCCTTTCTACTTTAATCATATTAGGCATCTTTTGGTTTTTCAGAGAGACTAAGCCATCTCATCTCCGGCCTCAGCATGTGCTGGGAACGGAACACCCTTTCCTCCTAATTCAGGACTTGATTTAAGCACCAAGTCTTCCTAGAAGCTTTCCTGTCTTCACAGGTCAAGTGAGGTGCCTGATGTTAATTTTAGGGAACCTGAGACTGCACACTGGCAGATAGACCTTGATGGGACATTGCCTAAACCTCATGGAACCCCAGGAATTTTGTAACATTGCTTTAGATTCTCCAGGCCAACCATCCTTTTAAGTTTCCATTATCCTAGAATCATAGGGTCCACTAATATAAGGGGTGCTGTACCCCTTATAGAAGGCCTGACCTCTCTTGATGCTCACTTTGCCCCCATCATAACATTTCATGTTGAATTTTCCTTATGTCACATGTGTGGTCCATTGACTGACTACATGCAACACGATTGGGGTCTGTTTTGTGCAGTGTTATATTCTCAGCACTTAGCCCAGTGTTTGATGCACTGTGGGCACTTAAGATTTGTCTACTTGAGTGAAGTCTGTTTGTTAGAATATTGGATATGATGCAGTTTTATTTAGTACTTAAAGAACAGATAGTAGATGGGGTAGCATATGGGAGAAAAATCGCGTCAAGTAACTGCGTGGATAGTATACTTGAATTCAGAATCTTGATCTAGAAGTTCGCAGACTACAGCCTGTGGGTCGAATCTTGCCCACCGCCTGATTTTGTAAATGAAGTTTTATTGGGATAATGCCATGCCCATTGAATTGCATATTGTCATTGGCTCTTTTGTGCTGCAGTGGCAGAACTGAATAGTCATGACCAAGACCATATGGCCCCCAAAGCCTCAAATATTTCCTATCTGGATCTTTACAGAAAAGGTTTGCTGACTCCTGGCCTTGAATGCCACTCCCAACCCATTCATTCCTTTAACAAAGACTTACTGAGTGCCTACTGTGTGTCAGGGGCTCTTCTGGGGATACACAGTGAGCTCTATGGGCAGAGTTCTTTGACACAGGGAACTTACGGTCCAGGGAAGGGTGGGGAGAGTAGGAAATAAGCAAATAAACAAGCCAGCATAACCACAGATTGTGCAGGTGCCCCAGTGCTGCAGTGATATTGAGACGGGCAGAGGTGATGAAGGGGCCAGGTAGCTCTGGTACTTTAGGAGAGCATGCCGGGGCTAAGATCTGGATGAGGAGAAGGAACTAGTGAAGACAGGAGAAGCAAAAGTACTAAGACCCAGCAGGATGACACATTGGTCCTGTTGTAGGAACATAGATAGGATGTGTGGGGCCAGAGGGCAGTGACTGAGGAGGAGGATGGCCCAGGATGATGTTGGGGGGACAGGTGGGTGGGGCCGGACCATGCTGGACCTGGTGCGGTCCTGGGAGAGGAGTTTGGACTTTATTCCTAGTGTGATGGAAACCCAGTGAGGATTTTCAGCAGAGGAGTGAGAACATCAATAACTGGTTGTTATTGGAAAGTCGGTTCTGCTGTTTGACCACTGCCTTTGTAAAGTGGCTTTCGAGACTCAGCCACTGCTTGTATTGTTGTATTAAGGCAGATCTGACAGCAGCCAACCTGGTAACGGATGTTCTGTTTCAGGTGCCATAAATGGCGCCATACATCAAACCCGTTGACTTTCTACTTCCAAGACCCCCCAAAGCAGCCCAGCCCTAACCCTCAGCGGCCCCACATTAGGTTGGCCAGACACCACTGTTTATTGGGGTTATGGACAATGGAACAGCTGTCGAAATTCTGCCTGAATTCTTGTCTGCAAGCAGCGAGCTGCAGGAACTCCTTGCAGAAAGGAGACTCACTGGGGGATGTGCCAGACTTGTTGTCACCTGCAGCCTGGTTCTTGTTTTGATTGTTTGAATCATGGTTGGTGGAGAAGGGGGAAGGAGGTAGGTCTGTGGGCATTCCTCTCTCACTTCCTCCCCCAGCATCCCCCACCCCCACTCCCACCCCGAGAGGATATCTAGAGTTCTTCATTTTTCTGGCCTTGGAAGGAAGGAAGGAAACTAATATCCATTGAGCAGCAACTCGGGGCTGGCTAGTTATTTTTGGTAGTTACTGAATAAATTCCTTTCCTTTCCTTTCCCCTTTCCTTTTTCCTTTTTCCCTTTTCCTTTTTTCCTTCTTCCTTCCTTCCTTCCTTCCTTCCTTCCTTCCTTCCTTCCATTCTTACATCCATCTATCCACTCATCCATTTTCCAAGAAATTTATTGAATGCTTTTACATACCACTGTTCTGGGCGCAGGGGAGAGGCAGTGAACACACCAGATGAAGTCCCCAACTCCCTTGGTGCTGATCTCTGCTAGAGAATACAGACACTAAACAAATGACTATAAATTGGGTGGATAGCTCCTAGGATGAAAAATGAAGTGTGATGGGACAGAGAGAGAGTGTGGGCTATTTTCTGTAGGAAAGGGACTGGTCACGGAAGGCTTCTTTGAAAAAGGGGATATTTGAGCAGGAAACAGAAGGAAATAAGGGAGGGAGGCACCAAACTTTCTGTGGATGTAGGTCATTGTTATGCCTTCTTAGAGAAGAAACTGCCGAGGATTGGAGGAATTCAGTGGCTCTCCTGAGGTCAGAAGACAGTGGCCGCTGTAGCAGCAGTAACAGAGAAAATCTACCAGGTGTTCCATGTTGGACACTGGATTAATCATTTTGTTTCTATCATCTCATTTAATCCTCACAACAAACCTGCAAGTTAGAGATAATTATTAGTCCCATTTTAGAGATGATACTGAGGGTCAGAGAGGTTATGTAACTCAGCCAAGGCCACAAAGCTAATAAGTGAGAAGCTGAAATTCTAACCCAGTTTCACTGGTCTCTATGACCCTATACCCCTTCCCAGACTGTAGCTGATGAAGCTGGAATTTGGAGTGAAGTCTCTTTCTGAAAACGCCCCTTTTCCAATAGGTTGGTGCTACTCCAGACTTTCAATGGAAAGCTCAGTTCTTGGATTAACCCCCTGGCAAGGGGCCAGTTAGATAGGTGTTGAGCTTAGATGGGAATCCATCAATCCTCTGTCACTGGTCAGATGGGCTTCCAAGGTGATGGGGGATTGATGACCATAGGCATCACATGTCCCATCATCTCTGATTTGCACAGAGACCTCACTGGGATCAAGCATTGTGAGCCAAGAGTTTGGGTGTCCAATGAAAGTTGAAAGAGACCTAAATTTCTCTTTGAAAGGAATGGGCAACGCAGCTCCATTGGCTTGAAAGAACATTTACTCATTACTTTCTACAAACATGGGATAGTTGTATGAATGTTCATAAGGCTGTTAGCAAGAATGCATTTGATCTGCTGAGTTATAGGCTCCATGGCGCTTTTCAATATACTCACAGCATTCCTCCCTCCCTCCTTTCTTTCCTTTCTTCCTCCCGACTGTGCCTGGTAATGGACAGGGAGACGAGGCTCCTGTCTGGATGGAGAATATATTTCAGAAGGGAGAATGAGGTGAGGTGGTGCATGACAAAGGATGACATGAAGTAAATGAGCAGAGGAGCCGGATAATCTCAGGGAGAGTGCTGAGGGCTGCTGCAGTGCAGTGTGGTGGAGAGACACTAGGATGTCTGCTTATACTGAGTGGTGAGTTGAAGCCCCATAGAGCAGGAACAGGTGAACAGAATGCTGGTGAGGAGCCACAGCAGAGCATTTCAGGTGGAGGGAACATCTCCACAGATGGAAAACTGGGCCTGGAGATACAGTATGGTGATAATTATTGGTTAATTAGCTGGCTATTCAAGTATTTTGTTGAGATTTGCAAAAAAGAAACAAGGGAGAATGCAAGCATGGGAAAAAAAAAAGGTGTGAAATTTCAAGTCTGTGAACTCTTGAAAGTGGTCGGTTCTTTATAACTTATAAGTTGTGGGAGAGCCTGCCCTGATAGTCTTTTCTAGAACATCAGAAGAGTGTGGTCCTAGAGAAGGGGAAGCTAAAAGAGAAGATTTAAAAAATGTGTACTTAAAAGTAATTTTATTAGGGGAAATTCCAAACATATATGAAAGCAGAGAGAATAGTATAATGAATCCCGAGCTACCCATCACCTAGTTTCAGCAATGATCAACTCAATGGTCAGTCTTGTTTTGCTTATACCCCTATACTCCCCCATCCACATTATTTTGTTCATTTGTTCATTTTGGTTTTTAGATTCCACATGTAAGTGAAATTATACGGTGTTTGTCTTTCTCTGTCTGACTTATTTTACTTAGCATAATGTCCTCTAGGACCACCCATGTTGTCACAAATGGCAAGATTTCATTCTTTTTTGTGGTTGAGTAATATTCCATTGTGTCTTTGTCCATTCATCCATTGATGGACACGGGATGCTTCTATATCTTGGCTTTTGTAAATAATGGTGCAATAAACATAGGGGTGGCCTTTCCACATTATTTTGTAGACAATTCCAATCACTAAAGTTTCATCTATAAATATTACAGTATTCATCTCCAAAAGATAAAGACTTTTTAAAATAGTCACAGTACAATCAGTATACTTATGATATTAATAATAACTTCTTAGAGCATTAAATATCCATTCAGTCATTGTGCAGATTTCCTACTATCTAACAGATATTTTCAGAATCCAACTAAAGTCCTACACATTATGTTTGGTTAGTGTATCTTTCTTCTCCTTCTTCTTTTTTTTTAAGGTAGATCACATTTAATGGAAGTAAGTGTACTTACAGATAATACAGATTTGTAAAGTTGTAAATTTGAGTCATTTTTCAAATTAAGGAACATAAAAGCAGCTCTAGAATTTTTTCTTTTTTTTTTTTAAAGATTTTATTTATTTATTTGAGAGAGAGTGAGAGAGAGAACACAGAGGGAAAGAGTACAGAGGGAGAGGGAGAAGCAGACTCCCCACTGAGCAGAGAGCCCGATGTGGGGCTTGATCCCAGGACCCTGAGATCACAACCTGAGACAAAGGCAGACGTTTAACCAACTGAGCTACCCAGGTGCTCCTAGAATTTTGTTTTTCCCCCTATAACACAGACATCTTATTTTTTAAGGATTTATTTATTTTGAGAAAGAGAGAGAGAGAGAGAGGAGAGGGGCAGAGGGAGAAGGATAGAGAGAATTCCAAGCAGACTCCCTGCTGAGCCTGACATGGGGCTCAGTATCACAACCCTGAGATCATGACCTGAGCTGAAACCAAGAATTGGTCACTTAACTGACTGAGCCACCCAGGTGCCCCAACACAGACATTTTAAGTGCACCTATTCAAAACGAAAATAATTAACTTCCATCAAATTCTTTCCTCTGCTGCATTTCCTATCTTTGTTAATAACCCCATCCCTCTACCAGTTTATCCAAGTGTGAAGATCAGTGATCACTGGTGTATCTTTTAATCTGTAGGTTTCCCCTTCAGTTCTTTTATTACTAGAAAAATGAGTTATTTATCTTGCAGAGCCTTGAAACTTGAATGTAGTTCATGGATCAGGAGCATCAGCATCCTGTGAGAGCTTGTTAAAAATGCAGAGTCTCAGGCCCTCCCCTAGCCCTACTGGCTTAGAATCTGCATCGTAACAAAATTCCCAGGTGTTTTGTGTGCACATTACAGTGTGGGAAGCACTGCTGCAGAGTTTCCCATGGTCTGAAGATTGCTGATCACATCTCTGTGGTGCCATTTGGCATGTTCCTCTATCTTCCATGTTTCCTGTACATTGGTAGTTGGATCTATAAGTTTCATCAGGTTTAGGCCTGATATTGTGGGGTTTTTTGGCAAGACTACTTCGTAGGTGGCCATGTGTTTGTCCATCAAGAGACATCTAAAGTCTGGTTATCTCTTATTTTGTGCTGTTAGCTGCTGCATGATTCATGCCTGGGTCTATGAGTTCATTAGAGGATTATAAAACAGAGCAAGGGGTTGACCTGAATAGACCTGGTTTGTTCTAGAAGTGGTTCATTCCTTTCACTTTTACTTGTCATTTCTTTAACACTAATAATGTATAGCACTAAGTCTAAGGGCTTTACATGGACTAACTCATTTGTTAATCCTCACAAACCCCTCTGGAATAGTGTATTAGTTTCCTATTGCTGCTGTAACAATTTGCCACAAGCTTCCTGGCTTAAAATGGCACAAATTTATTTTCTTACAGTTCTGCAGGCCAGAAGTCCAAAGTGGGTCTCACTTGGCTAACATCAAGGTATTGGCAAGGGGGCACTTTTTTTGGAGCCTCTGAAGGAGAATCTTGCCTTTTCCGAATTTTAGAGACCAGTTGCATTCCTCTCCTTCTGTCTTCACATCCAGCAGTGTCACATCATCAAATCTCTGAATCTCTTCTTTCTCCTGTTTCCACACTTAATGACATATTGTGGTTATATTGGGTACACCCAGATAATCCAGAATAATCTCCCTATTTTAAGGTCAGCTGACCTTAACTCCATCCATGACCTTAGATGCTCTGAGCCATAGAACCTAACATATTCCCAGGGTCCAGGACTTAGAACCTGGACATTTTTGAAGGGCCATTTTTCTGCCAACCAACATCAGCCTCTGTTGGGTCCTGTATTCAGACCAGAAAGCGAAATCCAGCCAGGTGAAATAGCTTACCCACACTCACTCAGATCCTAACTGTTGGAGCTGGGATACAGACATGGGGTGTCCAGCTCCAGAGTCTGTGTTTTGAACCCTGTAGATGTAAGGTCAGTTTTGTTGTTTTTGCTCAACACCAAATTTTCTGAAACCTTGACCTTGCCAACCAGCCTACGTTTTAGGGACATTGAACCTGATGGTTATTAGGGGGTTTCTGTACACAACCATTAACTGGTGAATTCACTGCCCTTTGGGACGGTGAGTTGGTGTTTGCCTCCCCAAATGTGGCAAAAATGGGTTTCTTTTATGGTAAGTTTGTTTCTCTTTAGACCCAGTCATTTGTCAGCTACATTGGGGAAACGGAGTCAATCCAACATCAGGTCCTAACCTTGTGTGTGTGTGTGTGTGTGTGTGTGTGTGTGTACACGTGCGCGCTCCACAGACACCTTTGGCATCTGGTGGAGTCTATGGACTCCCTGTCAGAACAACACAGAGAGTAAATGCAGAAAGTAAGGTGTGTAGAATTACAAAAGAATTCCTTTGTAATTATCCTAAAATATGATTATCAAAATTTTAAAAACCACCAAATTTGTGTCATAGTAATATATGCTTCTTTACTAATGCATAAAATAACTAGATTTAGTGGCAGGTCTAAAAACTATTTAATTTCAATTAGTGATGCATGTAGACAATATATTGAGATGTCTACAACGACTGTAACGAGATATGAAAATATCCTTGATTTATATTGGTGACAAAGTCACAGATACTGTGAATATTACTGTGGTTTGTTGCCTACATTTATAATGGAAGCAAATGCTGAAAATCAGTTAGCAGTTACAGAAAATGGGGATTTTTTCCATTCAAGTTCACAGACCCCCTGAAGTCCATCTACAAACCTCAGGTTAGCAACCCTGCCTAGTATCTGACTGATGTGTGCAATTTAGCCCTTTTTGTCTTAATTTAATAGAACCCAACAAGGATCAGTTGAGACTCCACTCTGGGAAAGACATGTGCCAGCTACTTGGTATAGAACACTGAACCAAACAGATCTGGTCTTGCACTGAATCTTTAGATGGCTCTGGGCACTGCGGTCTTTAAGGAACAGACAGATTTCTTTTAAGGTTGTATATTTTAACTGTTCAATCTGAGCACAAGCTCTTGGAAAGCAGGAGTGATCCCAAACCTTTCTTCTTGCTCGGCCTAGATGTTAGTCACTGAAGCAATAGGAGGTTCAAAGGTCAGTGTTTCCCAAAGTGTGGTATGTGCTCCTCTGGTGGTATGCAAAATGATTTTCAGTGGTATACAGAAAACACATTTTTCCATTCTATCAACAATGAATTTATTTTAATATATATAAAAAGAAACATAAAACAAGCCACTTCAACACATGATATGGGTTGCTATTGTTTGGGGTGAAGGATTTTTTTTCTTTTAAAATTATGGTGAAAAACACATAACATTAAATTTACCATCTTCACCATTTAAATTTTTTTAATTTAAATTCAATTAGCCAACATATAGTACATCATTAGTTTCAGATGTAGCGTTCAGTGTAATTCATCAGTTGCATATAACACCCAGTGCTCATCACATCATGTGCCCTCATTAATGTCCATCACCCATTACCCCATCCACCTACCCACCTCCCCTCCAGCAACCCTCAGTTTGTTTCCCATAGTTAAGAGTCTCCCATGGTTTTTCTCCTTCTGATTTCTTCCCATTCTTTTTTCCCTCCCTGCCCCTATGATTCTCTGCACTGTTTCTTATTCCTCATATGAGTGAAACCATATGATAATTGTCTTTCTCTGATTGACTTATTTTCCTCACCATAATACCCTCCAGTTCCATCTATGTCATTGTAAAAGGTAAGATTTCATCCTTTTTGATGGCTGAGTAGCATATTCCATTGTATATATATACCACATCTTCTTTATCCATTCATCTGTCGATGGACATCGGGGCTCTTTCCATAGTTTGGCTATTGTGGACATTGCTGCTATAAACATTGGGGTACAGGTGCCCTTTAGGATCACTACATTTGTATCTTTCGGTAATTACCTAGTAGTGCAATTGCTGGGTCAGAGGGTAGGTCTATTTTTAACTTCTTGAGGAACCTCCATACTGTTTTCCAAAGTGGCTGTGCCAACTTGCATTCCCACCAACAGTGTAAGAGCGTTCCCCTTTCTCCACATCCTTGCCAACATTTGTTGTTTCCTGACTTGTTAATTTTAGTCATTCTGACTGATATGAGGGAGTATCTCATTGTGTTTTTGATTTGTATTTCCCTGATGTCAAGTGATGTTGAGCATTTTTTCATGTGTCTGTTGGCCATTTGGATGTCTTCTCTGGAGAAATGTCTGTTCATGTCTTCTGCCCTTTTCTTGACTTGATTATTATTTTCTTTTTGGGGGTGTTGAGTTTGATAAGTTCTTTATAAATCTTGGATACTAGCCCTTTATCCAATACGTCATTTGCAAATATCTTCTCCCATTCTGTAGGATGCCTTTTAGTTTTGTTGACTGTTTCCTTTGCTGTGCAAAAGCTTTTTATCTTGATGAAGTCCCAGTAGCTCATTTTTGCTTTTGTTTCCCTTGCCTTTGGAAATGTGTCTAGCAAGAAGTTGCTGCGGCTGAGGTCAAAGAGGTTGCTGCCTGTATTCTCCTCTAGGATTTTGATGGACTCCTATCTCACATTTAGGTCTTTCATCCATTTGAGTTTATCTTTGTGTATGGTGTAAGGAAATGGTCCAGTTTCATTCTCCAACATGTAGCTCTCCAATTTTCCCAACACCATTTGTTGAAGAGACTTTTTTCCATTGGATATTCTTTCCTGTTTTGTCAAAGATTAGTCAACATAGAGTTAAGGGTCCTTTCTGGGTTCTCTGTTCCGTTCCATTGATCTATGTGTCCATTTTTGTGCCAGTACCATGCTGTCTTGATTACAGCTTTGTAATAGAGCTTGAAGTCTGATATTGTGATGCCACTAGCTTTGGTTTTCTTTTTCAACATTCTTCTGCCTATTTCGGGTCTTTTCTGGTTCCATAGAAATTTTAGGATTATGTGTTCCAGCTCTGTGAAAAATGCCAATGGTATTTTGGTAGGGATTGCATTGAATGTGTAGATTGCGGGTGCTTGGTGGCTCAGTGCCAGGACTGAGTCCTGCGTCAGGTTCCCTGCTTAGTGGTGTGTCTGCTTCTCCCTCTGACCCTCTACCCTCTCATGCTCTCTCTGACTCTCTCTCTCTCTCAAATAAATAAATAAATAAATAAATAAATAAATAAATAAAGTCTTAAAAGAATGTGTAGGCTGCTCTGGGTAGCACAGACACTTTAACAGTATTTATTCTTCCATGACCATGGAATATTTTTTCATTTCTTTGTGTCTTCCTCAATTTCTTTCATAAGTGTTCTGTAGTTTTTAGAGTACAGATTTTTTACCTCTTGGCTAGATGTATTCCTAGATATTTTGTGGTTTTGGTGCAATTGTAAATGGGATCGATTCTTTAATTTCTCTTTCTTCTGTCTCATTGTTAGTGTATAGAAATGGAGCTGATTTCTGTGCATTGATTTTATATCCTGCCATATTGCTGAATTCCTGTATGAGTTCTAGCAATTTTGGGATGGAGTCTTTTGGGTTTTCCACATAAAGTTTCATGTCATCTGCGAAGATAGAGAGTTTGACTTCTTCTTTGCCAATTTGGATGCCTTTTATTTCTTTTTGTTGTCTGATTGCTGAGCTAGGACTTCTAGTACTATGTGGAACAACCCGTCTTCACCATTTTCCAGTGTACTATTTACTACTATTAATTATTATTATTTTTTATAAGATTTTATTTGAGAGAGAGGAAGAGAGAGAGAGAGAGAAAGAGAGGGACGTGAAAGCTGGGGGAAGGGCAGAGGGAGAGGGTGAAGCAGACTTCCTGCTGGGCAGGGAGCCCAATGTGGGGCTCGATCCCAGGACCCCGGGATCGTGACCTGAGCCAAAGGCAGATGCTTAACTGAGTACACCAGCCAGGTACCCCTAGTACTGTTAATTATATTCACATTGTTGTGCAGCAGATTTTTAGAACTTTCTCATCTTGTGAAACTGAAACTCTATACCCAGCAAACAGTAATTCCCCCTCCCCCTCAGCCCTTGAAAACTACCTTTCTTCTTTGTGTTTCTATGATTTTCGCTACTTTAGATACTTCAGATGAGTGGAATCATACAGTATTTGTCCTTTTGTGATTAGCTTATTTCATTTGGTATAATGTTCTTAAGGCTCATCTACATTGTATCGTATGACAAGTTCCCCTTTTTAAGGCTGCATAATATTCCATTGTCTGTCTATACCATACTTTATCCATTCATCAGTTGATGGACATTTGGGTTGCTTCTATCTCTTAGCTATTTTGAATAATGCTTCAGTGGACATGAGTGTGCAAATATGTTTTTGACTTCCTGCCTTGTGCACTTTTGAGTTTCTACCCAGAAGCAGGATTGCTGGATCGTATAGTTAACTCTTAACTTTTCAAGATACATTCATACTAAATGATTGCATCACTTTATTTCCTATGACCAGGGAACCCGGTTTCCAATTTTTCTGCAGTTTTGCCACCACTGTTCTGTTCTTTTGATGGTGGTCATCGTGATACAGGATGAGGATACTTAAAGATAACATTAAGTAAATAATAGTAAAGGTACTACACAGACAGGGCAACACTGAAGGTGCACCCATGCGTGGAGTTTGAGAAACGCTCAACCAGGCAGTCTCTACAGGTGCTCAAAGTATGCACCATAGACAGTACTGGACTGAGAACCGTTTCATTTGTTTATTTATTTATCTGACCAGATAATACATACATTGAGAGTACATGGTTAGAAACTTTTCTACTAATTTGACTTTGATGCTACATCTAAGTGCATGATCATTATTCTCATAATTCATTTCTATTGTATGTTATGAAAGTATTGGCTCACAATGGATTGGGAAACAAACAAAAAACCCCAAACAAAACTGGTTCTAAACTACCAATAGTTTCAGAAGCTCTGCTCTGAAGTTTTTTTCAACCTTGACATTGTAACTACGTAACTTATTTTGGCCTCAGTTTTTCCATCCATAAAATGGGGATGAGAAAGGAAGCCTGCTGTCCCGACTGTGATCAGGGGGTAGCGGCCGGGTGCTAGCAGGCAGGCTGTAGTATATCCCACTTGGGCAATTTCACAGGACCGCAGATGGGAAGACTTCCTGTTCCCAGTAATGAAACAGAAATAAGAACACTCTGTACTCACATCTGAGCACAAAAGTGAGAGCACCTTGCAAACCAGGGCAACAACAAACATTCTGTCTTTCCAAGGAACATGAATGCTGTCGCTTCTTTACCACTGAGAGCCATAGCCCCACTCTGTTTCCTGACTCCTAGATAAAAATGGTTAAGATACCCAATCACGGGTTTGCTGCTGCTTTCTGACAGCACGCAGTCCAGAGACAACCCAACTCCTACAACAAGCTCTCCCAACACTCTTTGAGACACACCACCATTCCCAATGCTGTGTGGTCTTCCTTGCTGCAACACGTCATTACACCGGCTTTACAGACATGTTCCTGATGGCTGGAGCGCATGGACAGGGATCAGAGTAGCAAGAACAGGTGGCTAAACGAGTGAATGAGTTAATACATGCAAAGTGCTTAGAACCGTGCCTCGCTCCATTGGTATGATCATGATTACCATTAGCGTCTCCGTGTTCCTTGTAGTGATTGGTACTGCCTCTTGCCATAGAAGGGCTCACACTGTATTCATGATTTGGTTTGGTATGAATGGTGTATTAGTTATCTGTTGCTGTGTAATAGACTGACCCAAATTTAACAGCTTAAGACAATAAACATTGATGATCTCACAAGTGCTGTGTGTCAGGAGTCCAGGAGCAGGTTAGCTGGGTGTCTCTGGCTCATAAGGTGGCAGCCATGCTTTTGTCCCATGCTGCAGCCTGATCAAGGCTCCATTATGGTGGAATCTGCTTTGAAGCCCATTCACCTGGCCGCTGGCAGGCCTCTGTTCCTCTTCAGGTGGGCCTCTCCATCGGCTGCCTCAGTGTCCTCAAAACATGGCACGTGAATGAGCGATTGCACTGAGGGAGTGATTGAGGACAGGGAATGTGCATCTAAATTGTATATATTACATGGACCAACTCTGGAACCATGGGGAGGGAGGGAGAGACTCTACAGTGGGGTGTTAATATCAGGAGGTGGGGGTCCTTGGGGGCCATCTTCAAGGCTGACCACCACAGATGGCCTCGTTGTTCCTCCAAGTGCCCCCCTCCTCCAATTTTTTCCTCGGGGTTTCAACTGTAATTCAGCACTAGAAGGCATCTCCATCCTCCCTGAATGGCACTGGAGAGACAAACAAGAATTGGCTGTGAGGCTGCTGTGGGGCAGGACCTACAGGTGTCTGAGAAGCAGAGGGTTTCAGTCGTCACTTGACATCTGTCAAGGCCTCTCCAGGGACAGGCTCCTGGGAGAGTTGGCAGTCAGTTGCACTTCCAGAGAGAGAAGAGGTTCTCTCCCCCCTCTTCCCCTCCCTGCAGCAAGAGCCCTGCGTCTCTGACTGACAGTGACAGATTATCTTATCAAAACATGGGCCCAGGACCACACTGTGATTGGCTGGGCAGAACCATCTTGGGGTTGGAGAATTCTTCTCGGAGAGACATGGTTATCAGGCACTTTAAGAACGGAGAGCGGATGCTACTCACAGCGGGCAGTTCTTGTTTATGACAGGTAGTAATCGCCTCAGGTGCAGAGGAAAGGCAGGGAAGGCTCAGTGAGTTTATTTTGAGAGGACGCTCTGTGCACAGGGTTGGGCTCCAGACAAAAAAGGGGTGAGTGTGAGCGATTGGGCTAGGGAGTCTCAGACTGACTCCATTTGATGGAGAAGCATCATGAGTGGCCCCGAGCCACAGTTTGTCTCCTTCTGTGCCCCTGGGAGTGCCTTCTGCCACCCACATGGGCAGAAGTGGGGTGACTTGCGATTGTGGGAAGGCCCAGGTGTTCTGAGCAGATCAATCCAGAGCAGCGGGTGTCCTGCATTGGAGCTGGCCCCTGTATGAGGTGTGTGTGCAGCGGCGTGCAGCGCCCACAGCCTTCAGGTAGACTCTTGCTACCCAGTGTGTGGTCTTTGGGCTTAGAGCATCAGCATCACCTGGGAGCGTGTGAGGAATGCAGCGTCTCAGGCCCCGCCCAGGACCTACTGAACCAGAATCTGCATTTTGACAAGATGATTCCCATGCACAATAAAGTCCAAGAGCCCTTCTCTGAAGACAAGGTGAATACCGCAGGGGTGACCCTTTGGCTCCCTCCTCCTAGATGGAGGTTCCCAACCATGGCAGCACCTTTGAATTCCTTGGGGAGCTTTTAAAATATCCCTCTGCCTGGGGCACCTGGGGCGTTCAGTCAGTTAAGTGTTGGACTAGTGCTTTCGGCTCAGGTCATGATCTCATGGGTCATGGGATCCAGCCCCATGTGGGGCTCTGCGCTCAGCACAGAGTCTGCTTGTCTCTTTCCCTCTGCTCCTTCCCTCCCCCCATTCCTCTCTCAAATAAATAAAAAAAATCTTAAAAAAAAAAAACCCAAACAATCTCTCTGCCATGAACACCCTCCCAAACTTTTAAAGTCAGGGTCTGAAGCGAAGGCTGGGTGTGCGCACCAGAATGGCCCACAGCTGCCCCGGTGATTCCAGTGGGTAGCTGAGCTGACAGCCCTGCCCAAGACTCAGCATTTCCTCGGGAGCCCGGGCACGTGAGTGGACCAGTGTGCCCTCTGGTCCAGGAGAGGATGGAGAGTGTCTCACCTGTCCTTGTGGGAGCTGGGGGAGCGCGTCTGGATCTCCCTCCCATCCTCTTTCTCACTCCTTCTAATGTCTGTGGGAACCTCCTCTGTCTGGAGAAATCCACCTCCCCCCAGGATGACATTCCTGCTTAGCTCACCATACTCCCTCTGCTCAAAGGAAAGAGGCAGGGGTATCCACAGGGTGATTCAGCTTCAAGCAGAAGAAACCTATGCTGGAAAACTTAAAGCGGGAATGAATTGGAAGCAACGAGAGGAGTACTAATGACAAGCACTTACTTTTATCGAGGGTTTACTATGCACTTGGCATTATCCTCAACCCTGTAGGTATTCTAACTCTCTCAAGTCTCCAACAACTGTATGGAATCCATATTATTATCATTACCATTCCCAATTTATCAGGGAGGAAACTGAGCCCCAGTGGAGGTGGTATGATTTTTCCCCCAGTTGCATAAGTAGAGACACACCTGGGATTGAAACTGTTACTCTGGTTTTCATAGTGTTTCCAAGCTTCAGAGCTTCCCTCAGCGGTGTGAAACCTGTCTATTCCAGATTAGGCACATGTGTTGCGTCTTTATGACCCAAACCCAATATGTCATCCCAATGCTTTGATTCCTTGGTGTCCGGTAATGCAATTCAATTCTCATACTAGCTTACCAGTAGTTAGCAAAGACCCCACAGGTTAATGCCCCCACTTCAGCCACAAACGGAATCCCCAGGCTACTTGCACTTCTGCCTGGCCAGCTATAAATTCAGGAGTTCCCATGACCTCTCCCTCCCCACCACCTTTATGTCCAATCGTCTGCTAGAAGGACTCAAAGAACCCAACAAAGCACTATCCTGACTCTTTAAATTTATCATAAAGGTGAACAGCAAGATGAAGAGGGATATAGGGCAAGGTCTGGGGGTCCTGAGTGCAGGGGCCTCTGTTCCTGTGAAAATAGAGCATGCTTCCCTTCTGGCACATGGATGTGTTCACCACCTGGGAAGTCCCCCAAACCCTCTTGTTTAAGGTTTTTTCCAATCAAGGTTCCACTACATGGGCATGATTGGGCCCTTGGTGATTGAACTCAACCACCAGCCCCCTCCCCTTCCTGGAGGTCAGGGTTGGGGCTGAAAGTTTCAACTCTAATCAGATGCTCAGTCTTTCTGGAGACCAGCCTCATTCTGGGGACCAGCGCTGACCATGAAGTTATCTAGGGGCCCCACCATGAGATACCTCATTAGCATAAATTCAGATATGGTTATAGGGGCTCGTTATGAATAACAAAAGACACTCCCACCACTCAGGGAATTCTGAGGGTTTTAGGAGCCCTGTGCTAGGAAGCAGGACAAAGATGAATAGATTCTTTTTACAATACCATAGCATGAAAGGTAGAAACAGGGCACACTGGGAGGGTCAGGGGTTCTGGGTAGTGGGGGTTTATCATCTCCCTCATCATGATACCCAACTGTTCACCCTTTTTGCCTCTCTGCTCAAGAGTCAGATTCCAGGACAGAACATGGGTCCCTCCTTTTACTCTCCTTTTTTTGACTGCAGTCACAACCAATGGCCTTCATTGGGGAGAAAAGGCAATGGGAACTCCAAAGGGGCAGCTTGAGGGAATATTTTAGGGTGACAGAACTGTTCTATGGCTTCAGTATGGTGCTGGACACCACAGAA
Organism: Ailuropoda melanoleuca; assembly: GCF_002007445.2. Lineage (NCBI taxonomy): Eukaryota > Metazoa > Chordata > Mammalia > Carnivora > Ursidae > Ailuropoda > Ailuropoda melanoleuca. The sequence continues at coordinate 24,735,211 of NC_048227.1, forward strand.
GTGTATGCCACCACGAGTAAATTTTACTGTATGCAAACTAAAAAAAAAATGTTAAAAGCCTCAAAATTGTAAATGGGCACTGCTGTAAAAAGAGGATGTTGGAATGAACACCGGGCAGTCACAAAGCTAATGAGCATTGGTTACAGAGGGAGCTCCTTCGTTTTACATGGGTTTATGTTTCTCTGGCGATTTCAACAAGGATGTGGGGTTTCGATTAGACTTTGCATTACCCCCCACCTTCAATTTTTACTAGGTTGTTGCATGCTCTGTTAGGGCATCTTCACTTGTGAGGCCAGACACGCATCCTGGGAAGATGGTTGTGGGTGGCCTTCTAGAACATTCCTGTGGCTGAATGGATCAAGGACTCTGTCCCAGTCCTGGACTGGACACATCAGAGTGACATGTGTGATGGTGAGTCCATGGACTTTTGAGGCAGACCTAGCCGGGCTAACAACAAGGCCCTCCCACTCGCCATCTGTACAATGCTGGGCAAGACGCCATTACCCCTGAGAACAGCGGCATCTGCTTGGCCTGCTCTGTAGAGCTGTTGCAAGGGGGCGAGAGGATTGAGACAGGCAATGTGCTCAGCACGAGGCTTGCCACAGTATAGTAAGTGCTGAACAAAGGCTACTATATCATTACTATGATATATGATTATTTTATTTTATATGATTGCTTTAAAGCAATTATTTTACTTTATATGATTTTAAAGATACCTTTTGTGATGTCAGGAGGAAATGAGAATGGGAAATTTGATGATTTCAGGAATTCAAGGAAGAAATTCCTGGAAGAGGTTGGTGATGATGTCAGCAAGATCTGCAGATCTGTAAAAGGTTTCCATGTGTTTCTTCACTCAGTTCCACTCTTCCCTGGTGGGCAATAAATCTGGAAGATAGTAATCCCCAGAGCTAAGATGAGGGAACCACAGGACATTTGCAAAAGGGTCGAATAAACTGTCAACACTGCCTTAAAAAACCAACCAACTGACCAACCAACCACATGACCTCAGGTAAATAATGTTTCCTAAAATGAAAGAATGGATCCTTTTCCCCCTCTGAGCCAAGAACTAAATGGAAAATAGGTATAGGCGCTTGATAGTCCTCAAAATAAGAGCTTCGTTCTGGTGCGTCAGCTTTGGAGAACACAAAAAATCCCATAGTAACAAATTGTGAGGTGCTATGAAGAAAAAGTATGGTGACAACCCAGAACAAATCTGGATTAGACATGGGGGCCAGGGAAATAACGTTTAAGGTCTGATCTGAAAGTGTACCTGGAGGTGAGACCATTCCAGCTTAGGGAAAGATCCTGTGGCAAGGTGGAGAGCAGCACGTTTGAGGAACCAAAAGAATGTCAGTGTAGCTGAAGGGTAGTGAGTGAGGGAAAGCAGGTAAGGCCCACATTACATTGGGCCTAGAGGACCCAATAACAATTGTTCATTTTGTCCCAAGATCAAAAGGTTTTCAGTAGGAGAGCGATATTAGTAGTTTTGCAGAAGCTTGGTCTGGCCACAGTGTGGAGAATAAATCAGAGCTTTCCTTTTTGGAAAGGACTTAATCATGACCCTCCCTCTGCAAGTCCACCTTCCTGCTCACTTTTGTTGTGAGATGAAGGAGAGGAAACATCCTGGTGGCAGGAGGGGGTTGGGTAGCAGGTCCAACTAGGAAGACCGGGCGTTTGTGAGCTGTGTGGAGAATGGGTGTAATTAAGAGGAAAAGGTACAAAGACCTGGCTTGGTTCCTTTTGCCAGTAATGATTATACCACACATTCTTGCTTTAATATCCACTTGGAATGAAAGGTATATTGATCCCCAGTTTGAGTTCTCAGCCCAGGGGTGACATAAGAATGTGAGAAGCAAATACCCTCTCTGGGAGATAAAAATCTGGTGCACTTTTTGTGCTATGTCTCTGGTCCCGTGACATGAATTGGCTTTATCTAGCTGTCAGATGAAATTCCAGTGCAACCATTAATTTGGAGTGGCCTTGGCTGATGGGTGAAGGTATTATTTTGTAGCTTAAAACCTCAACAGTTATGTCCTTCCTCCTCCGAAGTGGTGATTAGACCTGGTTAGATGTGACCCTTGCCAGCTGAACTGTGCTCAATACTGTTGAGTTGTGCTGGGGAAGGCTCCTGAATTAGGGACAAAATGATGATGAAATTTTTATAGGATGGAAGTCCTACCTTATGTATAGAAAAAGCAAATGGAGAGCGTAGAACTGTGATCTAGCTATGAGTCATTCATCCAACAGGTGTTTATTGAGCCCTGTGATTGGTTGCTCCTCCCCCAGGGAATTGTGCTCAGCTGATGGTACTCAGAAGTGCCTGGGAGGTTATGTTTGTGCCCCCTCTGAGGGCAGCCCACTGCCAGTAGAAAGCGCATCCAAAATCGTGGCCCCATGATGCAAGTTGGATAACTCTATGATGTCGTTTATGTGCCAGAGCTCCCCGTGGTATCAGAATGAAGCTAGGCTTCTGATGAATCCATATCCACTCACCCTCTGTTGCTCTCCAATCTCCCTTCCGTCGCTTCCTTTCTCCTGAGAACACACCCTTAATAAAATCAGGGTGTAAGAATCCTTGTTTGAGGCTTTGCTTCTTGGGGACCTGGTCTAGGACAAGCCCCCACTGTGTGCCAGGCACTATGTCTATGATGGTCAAAGCCTCTGCCGTACTGCAGCTCAGTACCTTCTAGGGAGTCTAATTTTCCATACCTTAGTCTCTATAATTTTGCGAGATCTCTTAAGCTCTGCCAGCTCCAAAGATCTCATCTGTCAAATGGTGGTAATAGCACTTGCCTTGCCCAAAAGGACCAAGTAACAGCAGCTCAAGGGTGGTTTTTATTCCATCTGGAGTCCATCAGCTTCCCTTCCCCATAACTGCTTCTAGGCAAGAGTCCTGCCTTCTACTTTTGGCTAGGTTGCTGCTCCAATATATAGAAATTTTGGATCCTTCACTGGGTTTTTAGAACCATAGGTGGATGGAATATTGGATTTTATTTTGCTGTATTCTACCTAGGTGTTTGTTGAATGAATGAATGATAGTATGATTAACAGCGGCACTATCATTAAAGTCCCACATATCTAGCCCTCACTATGTATCAGATACTGAGATAAACACTTCATCGCTTCTTATAGAGAAGGAAATAGAGGCATTGAAATACCAAGAAAAACTGAATATGAGAGCAATCTGAAAACTACATAAGGGGCACCTGGGTGGCTCAGTAGGTTAACTGTCGGCCTTTGGTTCATTTCAGGATCCCAGGGTCCTGGGATGGAGCCCCACCCTCAGAGGGGAGTCTGCCTCTCCCTCTTCCTCTGCCCCTCCCCCCTGCTTGTGCATGCTCTCGCTCTCTGTCTCTCTCTCTCAAGTAAATAAAATCTTAAAACTACGTAAAACACATATATAGAGGTAAAATGTTAAAGGAGTAGGCTTTGGGTGGACAGATTAAGCCACAGCACTGAATTTTCTCAAGAAAAATTGCTGGAAGGAATTTTTGTTTAAATGTTTTTCTAGGGGCGCCTGGGTGCCTCAGTCGTTAAGCGTCTGCCTTCGGCTCCGGGCGTGATCCCAGGGTGCTGGGATCGAGCCCGGCATCGGGCTCCCTGCTCCGCTGGGAGCCTGCTTCTTCCTCTCCCATTCCCTTTGCCTGTGTTCCCTCTCTAGGTAGCTGTCTCTGTCAAATAAATAAAATTAAAAAAAAATGTTTTTCTATAATTTGTTCCTTAGTTCATCTGTGGACAACTCCTTTAACCCATTGTTCAAAGTCAAGGATGTTGCTTTTGAAACTTTAAAGCAAATAATTGCAGATGATCCCCCTCAGTTTGGAAAAAAGGAAGAAGGCAAGAAAAAAAGAAAATCATGACCACCTGCTGGGAGAGGTTTTTTTTTTTTTTTAAAGATTTTATTTATTTGAGAGAGAGAGAGAGAGAGCAGAGTGAGAGGCAGAGGGAGAGGGAGAGAGAGAATCCCAAGCAGACGCCCCACCGAGCGCAGAGCCAGACGTGGGGGACAACCTTGAGATCATGACCTGAGCCAAAACCAGGAGTCAGGCGCTCAACCGGCTGCGCCACCCGGGCGCCCCCTACTGGCAGAGTTTTATCATGACTCTGTCCTATTGCTTGGGTTTTAGAGAAGGGAAAAAACTGCCAATAGTTGATTGTTTGGTCATGAAACTTGGATAGAACTTCATGGGGCGCCTGGGTGGCGCAGTCGTTAAGCGTCTGCCTTTGGCTCAGGGAGTGATCCCGGCAATCGGGCCCCACGTCGGGCTCCTCCGCTGGGAGCCTGCTTCTTCCTCTCCCACTCCCCCTGCTTGTGTTCCCTCTCTCGCTGGCTATCTCTGTCAAATAAATAAATAAACAAACAAACAAACAAACAAACAAACAAACATACATCTTAAAAAAAAAAAAGAACTTCAGTATAAGGCACTGTATACATGTAGATACACCAGAGTCCCTGATCGCATGATCTCCGCTTTTATTTATCATTGCTACAGGACAGGAGAGTGTTAGTGTGGTTAGTGATTTTTCATACTGGTTCTGGAATCAAAGACACTTGGTGGGATTCTTGGCTCTACCATTTACTATGTGAATTTGGACAAGGTATGAATCTGTTTGAGATCAGCATCCTCCTCTTGGCTCTACCATTTACTATGTGAATTTTGGACAAGGTATGAATCTGTTTGAGATCAGCATCCTCCTCTCCAAAATGGAGACAATACCTATCACCCACCTGTGATTGAGAAGGTGTGAAGATTGAGATAATGCACGCAAAGCACTTAGCACAATAGATACAATATAGTAAGTACTCAATAAAAGGGAGCTTCTTATATTCATACCTTCTTCTGAAAAGGGTTTGAGGCTTGTCAAAATGGAGTACTCTGGGGTGAAATGGGGCTCTATCATGAGCCCAACATCTCTGCATGGGTGAGTTACCAGTTTCCTTTTCTTTCCTTTTCNGGGAGTACTCTGGGGTGAAATGGGGCTCTATCATGAGCCCAACATCTCTGCATGGGTGAGTTACCAGTTTCCTTTTCTTTTCTTTTCTTTTCTTTTCTTTTCTTTTCTTTTCTCTTTTCTTTTTCTTTCTTTCTTTCTTTCTTCTTTCAGATTTATGCGTTCATTTGAGAAAGAGAGAGAGCATGCATGCATGTGAACTGGGGGAGGGACAGAGGGAGAGAGAGAATCTTAAGCAGGCTCCGTGTGCAGCGTGGAACCTGAGGCAGGGCTCAATCTCATGACCCCGAGATTGTGACCTGAACCAAAATTGAGAGTTCAATGCTCAACTGACTGAGCCACCCAGGCACCATGAGTTATCAGTTTCTTAAGTGGCCATTTCCATTGCCTGGTCTCTGTTACGTAGTGATGGAATTCCTCACTGTGAGCCTTAATTTCCCAAGGAAATTACCCATTTGAATGGATAAGGAGGAAGGCTTACTTTTGGTGAAAAGGCAGTGTCTTCCCATTTCTCTTGCTCTGGGGTGACTCATCACTGCCTCTGCTTCTCCTTTGGCACGGCTCCTTGATTCTCTCCCAGTACGGTGTCGCTGTATGTGGCTTAAAGGTGCTCACCTGAGTGGCGGCTCAGAGTGCGCTGATATAAGGACCAACAGAGATGCCTAGTGCTTTCTGAATTTCATTTCCCAAATCCCGGGAATTGGCTCAGTTTAGCCCAGGTGTCCACACATGGTCTGCCCGGTGGTCTGGGCTCACTTTAGTTCTGGAAAGCTCTCCTGAGAGCAGAGGCATGTGAGACGGGAAGGCCTTTCCCAACAATGAAAAAGGCAACTGAGACTTAGCGAGGCCAAGTGGCATCCCGTCTCCTCGGGGTTCCGGGCTTGCACAGCTGACTGCCTCCTTGGCACCTCCGTTCAGATGTCTCCAGGCACCTCCAGCTAAGGTGTTAGGAGAGAGCTCTTTTCTCTCTCCTTCAAACCCATTCATCCTCCATTCTTTTCCATCTTAGCAAAGGGCACCACCATCTGCAGAATTTCTGGAGGCAGAATCCTAGTGTTCATACCAATTCCTCACCAGTCAGCTCATCTCTGAAACCCATCATTTCAACCTCCAAAATGTACTTGAAATTTGCCCATTTCTCTGCATCCTTATCATCCCTGTCCTGGTCTTAAGTCGCTATGTTAGTTTTCTATTACCTGTCTAACAAATTACCCTAAACTTGGCAGCTTGAAACCACACAGAGTTTCTCTGGGTCCAGAGCGTGGGTGTAGCTTGGCTGGGTCCTCTGGTCAGGGTCTCGCACAGGCTACAATAGAGGTGTCTGCTGGGGCTACAGTCATCTCAAGGAGGGATGTGGGGAGGAGCCCCTTCCAAGCTCATGTGATTGTTGGCAGGATTCAGTTCCTTCAGAGTTGTTGGGCTGATGGCCTCAGTTCTTAGCTGGCTCTTGGCCAGAGGCTGCCCTCTGTTCCTTGGTTAGATGGCTCTCTCCATAGGACAGCAGGCAACAAGGCATCTTGTTTCATCAAAGCAAACATGTGAGGGGAAAGAGAGAGAATGAATAATGTGGAACCTTAGATCAGCTCCATCCACAGATTGAGAAGGGCCAGTAATTTCTCAGTCTTGCTTGGGCTGACTTGAGCTGGATTTATGTGGCTTACAACCAAGTGCCCCTCTCCCATGGCTCCCTATTTTTTAGACTAAAATCCTCACATTGGCAAAGAAGAACCCACATGACTTGGCCTCTTTATTCAGGGACTGCATCTCCTGTCCCTCTGGCCATAACTCACTCTGCTTCCACCATGCTGTTCCCTTTGCTTTTCCTCAAACTCTTAGTCCTTATTGCATACCTGATCCAATCAGACTCTTTGGGTGGGGCCTGGGCACTGATATTTTTTCAAAGGTAGCCATTGATTCCCCTCTGCATCCAGGGCTGAGAATCACCCCTTCAGATTAGTAAAGAAGACTACCGAGTATTAGGACAGGTACTATGATGAATTTAATAGCGTTTACATATAACTTTGTCACTTACCAGCATAGAACTCACTTTCTTTCCAATTTTATTTATAAAATAGGAAGTCACTTCCCTATACAATATAAAAGTTTGTTTTAAGAGTCCCCAGGACCATTAACTTATTATAACCCTGAGTTTTTTTTTTTAATGTGTTATAGGAAGCTATATTTGTTCAAATGTTTGTTGTAGAAAACACTATTTGTCCTCCTAAGGTCATAAACTAAATTTGTCACGGGAGGGGTTGATTTTGTGCTTTAAGCTTGTGATCATTAAACTACCTTTCAAATCTACGGGCTAGGATACGGAGCCTTTTCTATTTGGTATTCAGATTAATTCTCCTTTACAGAAATGTTATTTTGAAATAACTAAGTGACTCTAATGGATCATCTCTAAAATATGATGCAAAATCTCAATTTCCTATGAATCAGTAGTTTTAAACCCCCCCCATTCATTACACTTTTGTCAGAAAGAATCTCAGCCTTAATTTTTTTTGAGAGAGAGAGAGAGAGCGTGCACATATGTGTGAGTGGTGTGGGGTTGGGGAGAGAGGCAGAGGTCTCCCTCTAGGGAGAGTATGTCAAGCAACCTCCCTGGCCAGCACAGAGCCTCAGGCAGGGCTTGATTTCATGACCTTGAGATCATGACCTCAGCCAAAGTCAAGAATTGGATGCTTAACCAACTGAGCCACCCAGGTGCCTCAACTTTTTTTTTTAAAGATTTTATTTTTAAGTAATCTCTACACCCAACATGGGGCTTGTACTCACAACCCCAAGATCAAGAGTAATGTGCTTTACCAACCGAGCCAGCTAGCTGCCCTCCGTCTTGATTATTTATTTTTCTAAGTAGGCCTCATGCCCAGCATGGAGCCCAAAGTGGGGCTTGAACTCATGACCCATCAAGACCTGAACTGAGATCAAGTGTTGGATGCTTAACTGAGCCATCCAGGCACCCCTCAGTCTCGATTTTTGATGGCTTTTTAATTCCTGGTTCAAGTATTTTAGGAAACTAAGGTCTTCTTAGGGACCTGGGTTTCTGTGAGGTGTCCCCAATTCCTTTTATAAAATCCTTAGTTTGGTTTATGCCACTTGAGTGCATTTCTGTACCAATCTCTGACAAAGGCAATCATTAATCCTGACAGCAGCCTTGCAAAATAAGTCTTCTTATTCCCATTTTACAGATGTGTAATCTGAGTCCCAGAAGGATCAAGGAACTTTCCCAAATCCACACAATTAGGAATTGGTAATCCCTGGCTGACCACCCAGATTGACTTGATGCCAATGCTTATGAATTTACACCCTCACCGAAGCCCCTAATATGGGAAGTTTCTTTCTAAAAAGATATTCACAAGATTTTTCAACTCTCACCACTATCTAATTCCAGTGTATTTTCATTGCTCTAATAGAAGCCCTCTACCCATGAAGCAGTCACTTCCCATTTGCCCCTGCCCCCACCTTCCATTGACCACTAATCTACTTCCTATCTCTATGGGTTTTCCCACTCTGGATGTTTCATATAATTGAAATCATACGATGTGTGGCCCTTTCTGTCTGGCTTCTTTCATTAAACATAATATTTTCCAGGTTCATCCGTGTTGCAGCATGTATCAGTCCTTCGTTCCTTTCTATGGCTGGATAATATTCTACCATATGGCTACACCACATCTTCGTTTTCTGTTCATCAGTGGATGGACATTTGGATTATTTCCACCTTTGGGCTATTGTGACTATTGGCTATTTTGAAGCCAACTCCCCGCTGAGCAGGGAGCCTGACATGGACTCAAGCCCAGGACCCTGGGATCATGACCTGACCTGAAGGCAGACACTTAACTGACTGAGCCACCCAGGCTCCCCCGTACACTTTTTAAAAAATTACTCTATGGGGGCTCTTCCAGTTACTATTTCTGTGTAATAAATCACATCAATATTTAGTGGCATAAACAACAGTTTTACTCTTCTCATGGATCTAATGGGTCAAGAATTCAGACTGGGTGCAGAGAGGATGGCTTACTTCTGCTTCATGATGCCTGGGGACTCAGCTGGAAAAACTCAGAAGTTGGGGCTGACTTGATAGCTTGGGGCTTGAAATCATCTGGAGGCATCTTTTGTCACACGTCTATGTTTCATGCTGACTGTTAGCTGGGCCCTCAGATAGCCAATTCTCTAAAACATCTACATGACCTCTCCACATGGTCTCGCCACACAGGCTAGTTGGACTTCCTCACAACATGGCGGCTGGGGTCCAAGAGTGAGCATGCCAAGAGAGCAAGGAGGAAGTGCATATAGTTTGTATGCGAAGTCAAATAGCATCTTTTCTGCTACAGTCTATTGATTGAGGCAATTGCTAAGGTCGGAGGGAGAGTGATCATAGACTCCATCATTCAACATGGAGAATATCAAGGTCACATTATAAGAACATGTGGCATGGTAGCTATTGTCATGGCCATCTTTGGGAAAAAAATAGTCTACAACAGGAACCTTGCCCTGAGCTGGGCCCATGACAGGTATTCAGTAGATCCTTACTGAATTGACTGGAATTTATGCTCATCAACAAATTATACTTAGGTCTAGCCCTCTGACCTGTTCTTTAATCTACTTCTTCCCTCAGAAGTGACTCTTTTCTGGGCATGATTCTAAAGCTTTGTTTTTTAACCCTCACTTAGAACCACTTTCTGCAATTTCCTAGCTGTGTGGTCTTGGACAAGTCACTTTGCTTCACTGAGCCTCAGTTTTCTAACTCACAAAATAGGGGAATGTGTTTGTTCCCACTCCACAAAATTATTTGGAGAATTCAATAGGCTAAGGCATAAAGAGTGCTTATTACAGAGGCTGGCTAGGCAAAGGTTCAATAAATGATAGATATTTTCATTGCTGGTGTGATTATCCAAATATAATCCCCATTTTCTTATGCTTTCCAGGATCCAGTCTGAACCTTAAGGATTAGGGCCAAATACTACTTGAGAAGACGTGGCAGAAATCCTAACTCCTCTGCTTTTCTTATTTTCCGTTTCTTTCCATTTGTCTTGCTAAGATTTCCTGTCCTGCAGATAACTTCCTGTTTACCTGCGGAGAACTCGGGCAAGCCATGGTGGATGCTGCCGACCTAAAATAATAAAAAATAACAAAGCCCCAATCTTGGGGAAGTTTCCTAGTCCTAAAGTCAAAAACTTGCAATCTTGCCCAGCGCTAGAATTACCCTCAATTAGAATCCTCAGCCTCCCTGCTGCTGTTGCTTGTCGCTGTAATTATTTTGTCATCATTAATTCAATGAAGCCTATTAACCCACCCCAGATAGTGTATTTATCAACAATGCGTGTTACCTGCTCCTTTAGACAAGACAGCTGTCATACTTCAAGCCTGCTGTCTCTTTGTCTTTCTGTTGAGATCCAATATTGTTGTCAGTTCCATAGATATTTTAATGTTCTTGTCACTTCCCAAAGACTAGGCGGCTCGCTGGCCTGGCGAGACTCCACACTTAAGGGGGCAGTAAGATGCTCCCTCCTGCGGCTCTGGGGAAACCTTTTCCCCTCTGCTTTCTCTCCTTCTTCTCCATCCTTCCTTCTTCCTAGAGGCTGAGAGCTTGGGCCCTATGTTTGAATCCTGGCTCTGCCTGCTGACTGTGGGGAGGTGGCCTCGTCTCCCCCAGCCTCTGTTTCCTCATCTGTAAAATGCTGGTAGTAACGGTACCCACTGGTTGTGAGGATTACATGTACTAATGTGCATGAAGCACTTAGGCCTCTGTCTGGCTCACAGTTACTCTTTCTTTGTTCTTCCCTCCTGTCTCAGCTCAGGCTGCTGTTAAAAAATGTGACAGACTGGGTGGTTTAAACAACTGATCTTTATTTCTCACGGTCTTGGAGACTGGACGTCCAAGGTCAGGGGGCCAGCTTGGTCAGGTTCTTGTGAGGGCTGTCTTTCGGGTTGCAGACTGCTGTTTCTACCTTGTGTCCTCACATGGTAGGAAGAGAGCAAGCTAGACCCCTGGGGGTCTCTCTTATAAGGGCTTTAATCCCAGTCACCCCCAAAGTCCCTCTACCTCCTAAATTCCATCACATGGGGGTTAGGATTTCAACATAGGAATTTTGAGGGGACACAAACGTTCAGTTCATAACAGCTCCCTTCCAAAGGGGGAACATCCTTTCAAAGCATGTCTTATGTGGCAGGTGCTCACCTCCGTGCTGGGGTGAACTAGTCCCTTGTGGCCCCTCCACTGAGGGAAATAGGTATTAAATAATTACTAACAGACACAACTTGCGATAAACGCCACAAGATACTAACAGACACAGCGTACTTTCTGTGGAGGAGGTGGGGCTGGTCAGGGAAGACTTCCTGGAGGAAGTGACGTCTAAACAGAGTTCTTAAAACAAAATAAAATATTTCCAGGAGGATGTTTGTAGGATTGTGTGTGTGTATGTGTGTGTGTGTGTGTGTGTGTGTGTGTGTGAAGACAGAGCACCTCTGACTGTGGAAAGACTATATAGAAAGATCTCAAGGAGACTTTATTAATTTTTTAACATTAAATTTTATTAAGGTGGCTATATCAACCAATATGTTATCATTGCAGTAATGCTCACCATCAATATTAAACTAGTGAAGGAGATAGTTTACATCCTCTTCTTTTTTAAAAATTTTTTTAATTATATTATGTTAGTCACCATACAGTACATCCCTGGTTTTTGATGTAAAGTTCCATGATTCATTAGTTGCGTAACACCCAGTGCACCATGCAATACGTGCCCTCCTTACTACCCATCACCAGCCTATCCCATTCCCCCACCCCCCTCCCCTCTGAAGCCCTCAGTTTGTTTCTCAGAGTCCACAGTCTCTCATGCTTCATTCCCCCTTCTGATTACCCCCCCTTTCTTTATCCCTTTCTTCCCCTACTGTTCATCCTAGTTCTTATGTTCCATAGATGAGAGAAACCATATGATAGTTGTCTTTCTCTGCTTGACTTATTTCACTTAGCATTATCTCCTCCAGTGCTGTCCATGTTGCAGCAAATGTTGAGAATTCGTTCTTTCTGATGGCTGAGTAATATTCCATTGTATATATGGACCACAACTTCTTAATCCAGTCATCTGTTGAAGGGCATCTTGGTTCCTTCCATGATTTAGCTATTGTGGACAATGCTGCTATGAACATTGGGGTGCATATGGCCCTTCTCTTGAATAAATAATACTTTCACATGGTTTGAACCTCAAAAATTGCAAAAGGATTAGCAGTGAAAGACCTCTTGCTTTCCCATTTACCATTCCCTACCCTCAAGGCAACAAATGAACCATTCTAAAAAATATGTATATATAAGCCAAATGTGCATATACTGTCCCTCCTTTTTTTTTTTTTTAAGATTTTATTTATTTATTCGACAGAGATAGAGACAGCCAGAGAGAGAGGGAACACAAACAGGGGGAGTGGGAGAGGAAAGAAGCAGGCTCATAGCAGAGGAGCCTGATGTGGGGCTCGATCCCATAAAGCCGGGATCACGCCCTGAGCTGAAGGCAGATGCTTAACCGCTGTGCTACCCAGGCGCCCCCTGTACCTCTTTTTTTAAAAAAACATAAAAGGTACCCACTTTTTAAAATTTGCTCCTCCCCCCTTTGTCTATAATATGTATCTGAGAGATCCTTCCACACGAGTACACAGAGAACTTTCTTTATTCTTTTTCTCGGAGCTTGCAGAGGATACTATGTCGTAGACAATAGTTGATTGAAACAGCCTCCTACTGATGGATGATTGGGCTGTTTCCACCTTTTTATTATTATAAACATGCTGCAGTTGATCGTCTGCTACCTGTGTGCTATGCTCATGTGCAAATAAATCTGAGGGATAAATACCTAAAAGTGAAAGAGTTGGGCCAAATGATATCCTTTTTTTTTATAGATATTGTTACAATGTTCTCCACGGAGGCTGTACCAATTTACACCCCATCTCCAGCCATGTCTGAGAGTGTCTATTTCCCTGTAGTTGCACGGACAACTGTGGGTTATCAGGTTCTTTTTAATTTTGCCCATCTGATAGGTGAAAATTGATATCTCAGCATAGTTTTAATTTGCATTTCTCTTATTATGAGAAACAGAGAGCAGTGTTGCATTGGCTTGAGAAGCCCTTGTATTTATTTTCTTACAAACTGTCCTTATCTTTTGCCCATTTTTCTATTGGTCTGCTCTTTTTCTTATTGATTTTATATATTAGAGAAATTAGCCCTTTTCTCAGCTAAGCTTCACAAACATTATTTCCAGGTTTGTCATTTATATTTTGACTTTGCTTATGGTGGTTTTGAATCTGCAGGCTTTTTTTTAAGTTTTATGTAATCAAATGTATATATTTTTTATGGCTGCTGGATTTGTGACATACATATGAAAGGACAATCTTCCTCATTCCAAGATCATAAGACAACTCCATCCTTTAAAAAATATCTTCATGAAAGTTGATTCCAGATTGTGTCTTAATTATGTTTCCCAGTGTTTACCACCCACTGTGGTGGAAATGCTTCCCTTATATCCCAATGAAACCCCTGGTACTGTAGCTTGTACACACCGGTGATATTCTTTCACCTCATCAGCAGATATTTCCTGAGCACCTACTATGTGCCAGTGTGGAACTGGGAAGCTCTGGAGCTATGAGGATTGATAAAGAAGCCAATAAAAATAGCTAAAATCCTACCACCCAGAAATAACCACCATAAACATTTAGTACTTATCATTAAAGATTTTTTTTTTTGAGAGAGAGAGACAGAGAGAACAAGTGGGGAGGAGGGTCAGAGAGAAAGGGAGAAGCAAACTTTCTGCTGAGCACCCAGGACCCTGAGATCATGACCTGAGCTGAAGGCAGACACTTAACCAACTGAGCCACCCAGTGTGCCCCTAAAGATTTTTTTTTTTAACTCTACTGTATTAGTCAAGGTTCTCCAGAGAAACCAGTGGGATTATATAAGAGGAGATTTATTATAGCAATTGGAGCAAACAGTTATGGAAGTTGAGAAGTCCTGGGATCTGCTGTCTGTAAGCTGGAGAACCCAGAATGCCAGTGGTGGGATTCAGTTTGAAGCTAAAGGCCTGAGAATCAGGGGGCCAGTGGTCTAAGTTCTGGTCTGAGTCTGAGTTCTGAGTCTGAATGCCCAAGAACCAAAAGCACTGATATTCAAAGGCAGGAGAAGACAGGTGTCCCAGCTCAGAGAGGGTGAATTTGCCTTTCCTCCATTTTTTTGTTCTGTTCAGACCTTCAAGAGATGGGATGATGCTGACCCTCATGGGGGAGGGCATCTTCAATTCAGTCTACTGATTCAAATACTATTCTCTTCTAGAAACACCTTCCCAGGGGCGCCTGGGTAGTGTAGTCGTTAAACGTCTGCCATCGGCTCAGGGCGTGATCCCGGCGTTATGGGATCGAGCCCCACATCAGGCTCCTCTGCTACGAGCCTGCTTCTTCCTCTCCCACTCCCCCTGCTTGTGTTCCCTCTCTAGCAGGCTGTCTCTGTCAAATAAATAAATAAAATCTTAAAAAAAAAAAGAAACACCTTCCCAGACACACCCCAAAAAGACGTTTTACCAGCTCTCTGGGCGTCCCTTAACCCAGTCAGATTAACACATACATTTAACCATCACATCTATGTACATATATTTTTCAATAAAAATAAGATCATCATATATATATATATATATGAATATGTTATGACTTGATTTTCAAATATATCTTGGATTTCTTTTTGTCGCTAACTGTATATCTACATGGTACCATTTATTTTTTATTTATTTTTAAGATTTTTTATTTATTTGAGAGAGAAAGAGAGCACAAGCCAGGAGAGGGGCAGAGGGAGAGGGAGAAGCAGACTCCCCTCGCTGAGCTGGAAGCCCGACATGGGGCTCGATCTCAGGACTCTGAGATCATGACCGGAGCTGAAGACAGATGCTTAACCAACTGAGCCCCCAGGCGCCCCTACATTGTCACATTTAATGGCCTTGGGCATGATTTGCACGCAACAGGGTTTGTTGGCCCGCTCTTTATTGATGGACAGTGACACTATTTTCCCTTTTTCACCATTATAAACACTGTTGCAAAGAACACCACGACAGCGCCGTCTTTGCCCTCGTCATGGACATAGAGTTGCTGGGTCATATTGCCAAACTGCTTTCCAGAAGGACTGTACTGATTTGTACTCTCGCCAGTAATGCAAGGGGATCGGGGGGCAGGGGTACCTGCTATGGCTGCAGGGCCAAATCTGGTCATTGCCTGTTTCTGTAAAGAATGTTTTACTGGAACACGGCTACACCCATTTGCTTATATATCATCTGTGGCTGCTTTTGCCCTCGAACAGCAGAGTTGAGCAGTTGTAGCAGAGACCACATGGCCCACCAAAGCCTGAAATATTTACTAATGGACCCTTTCCAGACAAAGTGTGCCGACCCCTGCCTTATTTCATTAGAGACGTTGTGTTACTTTTTGGGTGTTCTCGTCCACTTTCCTAGGGCTGTACAAGATGATTTTGATGTGGAATGTGGATGGAATATCAAACGTCTTGTTCCAAAACCTCTATAGGCTTTGAAGCAATGTGGATCCGAGTTTCAATCCATCATTTAATGGCTTTGTAACCCCAGTCAAAATTTTAATTTGGCTCAGTCTGCTCATGTTAAAATGTGAACAATGACGGCAACCCAGCAAGGTTATAAGATGTAAGGTGCACGGCCCAGTTGGCTTCTGGTGCATGTAGCACCAACATTAGTTCACTTTCCCCTTCCCAAAGACATCTGCTTCTAGTGAGTAGAGAAAAAAGAAATTACCAGGGGAGGAAGGATTGTTGGTAATAGCTGGTTTCTGCTGTTGCTTCTCATTTTCAGTCCCAAAGTACAGAGAGTTCATTTTTTTTTACCCTGAGTAACTTCCAAACATTTTAAGCCCCCAGAAATCTCTGAGTCATAGGAATAGTGTTAAGACTAAGAAAGGACTGTCCTTTTCTGTTGCTTTTAAACTTTTTAGGGGGGTACCAGGATGGCTCAGTTGGTTGGATATTGGATTCTTGATTTTGGCTCGGGTCACAGTCTCAGGGTCGTGAGATCAAGCCCTGCGTTGGGCTCTGCTTGGGATTCTCTCTCTCCCTCTCCCTCGGCCCCTCCTCCACCATGTGTGTGCACGCACACACACACACACTCTCTCTCTTTAAATGAATAAATCTGTTTAAAAAAATAATCTTTGTAGGGAAGCAATTTCCATGACTTACTTGGTCTGAACAACCTTCACAACTATTTTAAAATTTAGGGGGTGTCTTAGATTGATGGAATCAAGGAATAGTGGGTCTGCAGCTGTCATTCACATTGAGAAGTGGTTTTAGGCGAAGGCATGTGGGAGGCCCAGTACCGGCACTGTTTTCAGAGCAGGCAGGTTGTATAACTTCTGCGCTATGGATGCTTAAACCAGAGGACTCTTTGCTGTGGGGGCTGTAGGATGTCTAGCAGCATCCTCAGGGCGGGGGATAGAACAACGCTAGCCCCACAAAGATGTCTGTGTCCTAATTCCTATCATCTGTGAATACCTTACATGGCAAAAACCCAAAATATGACAAAACGAAACAAAAACCCTTGCAGATGTGATTGAAATGGAAGATCTTGAGAGATGGGGAGATATCCTGGATGATCTGGGTTGGCTGGATATTATCACAAGGGTCCTGATAAGAGAGAAGGTAATATGATGATGGAAACAGAAGGAAGAGAAGGTCCTACAGCTGTTGGCTTTGAACATGGAGGAAGGGGCCATGAGCCAAGGAATGTTGGCAGCCTCTAGAAGCTGGAAAATGCAAGGAAACCAGTTCTTCCCTGGAGCCTCCAGAAGGAAAGCAGCCTTGCAGTCATGTTAGTTTTCTGACCCCTGGAACTATAAGAGAATAGATTTATGTTATTTTAAGCCACAAAGTTTGTAGTTTTTTGTCATTGCAGCAATAAGAAACAAATACTTCTGGTATCACCCCACCAGCTGCCAGTAATATCCAACCCAAAATTGTGCTAATCAAAAATGTCTACAGATATTCCTGCTGTATATTCCATGGGGAGCACAGCTGTTTCCAGTCGAGAATTACCATGTTAGGGAGATTCCAACAGCAGCTGCAAAAATCCACAGAGGCGACGCCCTGGGTATGGCTGGCGCCTGGTCAGCCAGGAGTGGCTTCAGGTGAGCACACGACCAGATTGGTATGGGAAGCCAGGAGAGATAGACTACTCATAATGTCCATTGTCACTGCTTTCTGTTCTCTCACCCCGGGGCATTCCTGCCTGGATACTCAGAGAGCATGGCTGGGCTGAGAATCCTTATTGAATGTGACAGCTTGCCCTGCTGGGTCCCTGCCTCTTAGCACAAGGATGACAGCTGCTCTCTGTGGCAGCTTTTCCCTGTGGATCAGTCTCCTTTGCCTGACTGACCAATTTCCTTCACGCTGGGCAGGAAGGACTTTCTTCCATCTGAGCCACGGTAGTGAAGTTGGGGCTGGTTCTAAGCCACAGGAAGGGGTGATGATTAATATAAGGAAAATCAAGCATTAATTGTCAGGAGAGTAGGGGATATCATGGAATGAAGGACGTTTGCTTAGGAAGGAGAATACCAGTGTACTTCTGGGGGGCTCAGCAGCAGTTGGAATTCATGGTCTGCCTCTCGAGTTCTGCCATTAATGTGTCCCATTTCCCAGTCTTGGTTTCCAAGTTGTAAATTCCTGGAGGAGAGACTCTTATGGTGTGGGTCCAATGGATCACCCAGCTGAGACCACAGGGAAGGACTTGCCCAAGTTCACACAATCCGGATAGCAGAGCTGAGCCACCTCTCCTGACTTTCAGACCTGTTTCTTTTCCATAACCAAGTACTAGAGTCTTTGGATCAAACTGTCCAGTTAGTAGAGCTAACCAAGAGCTGGTACACTAAGGAAAGTTCTTTGCAAGCCTGCTGAGATGGCGCCTAAACTGGAAAATATGGACCAACACTGGCTGCTTTTTCTACTGTGTATCAGGCGTCTAGATGTTTGTAGGTATCTAGAAGTGATGTGTGTTCCATGGACATATTTAAAATTAGTTATATTAGAGTTTGGGGGGAATTACTGTGAATCACAGTAGAATGGAGTTTTAAAAACTCATCCACCATTTTCAACAATTTCTGATCCTTGATGAATCTCTCTCAAATCCTTTGGAAATTGCCACAGCCTGCTCGAACATTCCATGTTAGATGCCCTTTCCTGGGCCTGCTTTGGGCTGTGACTGAATGCTTCTCTCTAGTCCTCTATTTAAATAAACAGCACCATGACAGGTTTAACTTTTCTTTTTGTTTTTATTTAAACTCCAGTTAGTTAACATACAGTATAATATTCATTTCAGGGGTACAATATAGTGTTTTAACACTTGCATAAAACACCCAGTGCTCATCACACCAAGTGTCCTCTTAAACCCCATCACATTTCACCCATCCCCCCACTGCCCTCCCCTCTAGTAACCATCAGTGTGTTCTCTACAGTTAAGAGTCTGTTTCTTGGTTTGCTTCCCACTCTCCTTTTTTTCCCCTTTGCTCCTTTGTTTTGTTCTTAAATTCCACATATGAATGAAATCGTATGGTATTTGTCTTTCTCTGACTGACTTATTTCGATTAGCAAAATACTGTATAGCTCCATCCATGTCATTGCAAATGGCAAAATTTCATCCTTTTTTATCGGTGAGTAATATTCCAGTGTGTGTGTGTGTGTGTGTGTGTGTGTGTGTGTATCACATCTTCTTTATCCATTCGTTAGTTGATGGAAACTTGGAGGTGTTTCCATATAATTTGGTTTTAATCCAGCATCATTGTTGGATACTTATTATATAAAAAAAATTTAAAAGCGCCTGGGTGGCACAGCGGTTAAGCGTCTGCCTTCGGCTCAGGGCGTGATCCCGGCGTTATGGGATCGAGCCCCGTCAGGCTCCTCTGCTATGAGCCTGCTTCTTCCTTTCCCACTCCCCCCTGCTTGTGTTCCCTCTCTCACTGGCTGTCTCTATCTCTGTCGAATAAATAAATAAAATCTTTAAAAAAAAATAAAAGCACAGGTATGTGAAGTAAAACTTATGAAATCACTTATAAGCATATCATGTATAAAAACCTGTTCACATTTTCTCTCTTTGGTGTCGTTGCGGATTCTTTTTCTTATTGTTTGATACTTAATGAAAAAATGGGATTACACTACATCTTCTGTTTTATTTTCAACTTTATTAATTTAATTATCATAACATCTTTCAATGAGCTTAAATATATGTTGATTACACTTTTTAATAGCTTCAGAGTATTCCGTTTCATGATTATGCCATGATTGATTTAACTTATCCATTATTGAGAGAACTCTTCTTGTTTCTAAGTTGCTGAAAAGTCTGTGATGTTTGTGTAGCTGCGGAATTAATCAAACCATGACTTAGGTTCCAAAATTTCAAGAATTATTATTATTTTTATTTCATTTTGGATAGTTACATATTTTTGTGTCCTTTTTAATTGGAGGATATTTTGTTGTGACATCCCTCTGTGATGTTGGGGAAAGAACATGGTATATCCTTAGGTCCTCCCTACGCATTTGAGATTTTTCAGACTTCTCCGCAAGGGTTGGCTTGGGAAGAAAGGCAGAGCAGCTTATGAACACATGTATCTCCTCATGCTGACTCATTTGACTACCTGCGGAGTAGAAAACAAACAAGTCAGCTACTTCAACCAAATCACAGTGCTTTTTTTTTTTTTTAAAGATTTTTATTCACTTGAGAGGGAGAGAGAGAGAGAGTGCACGTGAGTAGGAACACAGCGCTTTGTCTACTGGTCATTTTCTGTAACCCACAAACAATTCATAAGGAGTCCCAGTTTTCTTCATTCATGTGACAAAATTTTATTTGCACCAACTATGTGCTAAGCAGTGACCATAGGGACATATACAGATAATCTTAGGGCATCTCAGTAGTGAAGTCTTTATTATCATTTTGTCCTCCTAGACCATTGCACACCCATGCTAGCTGCATGATATCGGACAACTAGTTTACATTCTTTGTGCCTATTTTCATATTGTATTACTATAATTCAGTGGGATCATCTGTGTAAAATACCTAGCATAGAGTAAATGGTTGACTGTGTGATCACCATTATTGTTACCATCATAGTCTAAAGAAAAGCTTTTCTTTTTTTTTAAAGAGAGAGAGAGCATGCGAGTGCATGCAAGGGGCAGAGGGAGAGGGAGAGAGAGAACCTCAAGTGGACTCCATGCTGAGGATGGAGCCCAACATGGGGCTTAAACTCATGACCCTGAGATCATGACCTGAGCTGAAATCAAGAGTCAGACACTTAACTAGCTGAGCCACCCAGGCGCCCCATATTCTACTGAAAAGTTTACAATCAAGTTGAAGAAAATATATGGCCTAGTCATTTATGTATCCTAAGCAGCTGATAAAGAAAGAACTCATTAGTCCAAAGAATGAGCAGGGCGATAGGAGGAGACCATTAGCTGACTCTCTGGGGTTAATTTAGCCATCACTTCTGCATGGAGCTGGTGCACAGAGGGTGCAAAAGGAACCTGCTGCTTGTTGATAATTAGTCTGGTTTTAATGAGTTATCATCAGGTGTTAATAACAGCTCAAGTGCAATATATCTTTTCACAACTTTCAGAGGATGTTCAAGATGTTTGCTGGGTTCTCACTTGTCGGGCTTCTGTGTGGGTGTTAGCCGTTGATCTGAGGAGGGCCGGGTAGGTTGCTTCTATCCATACAAATCCTAGGAAAAGCATCTTTAATGGTGGTACAGTACGGCCATGCCCAAGATGAGTAATATCATGGATATTACATGAATTGGGACAGACGCTGGCCTTTCTGAATGGGAAATGTAATTTCTTTGCCAGTAGGAGACATTTCTTCTTGTCCCAAAGCATTGTGACAGAACAATTTAAAAGAAAAAACAAACAACCTGAAAACTGTAAATTTCTACCAATGGAGTCCTGCCTAAATGCATATTAGGATATCCATACAACAGAACACAATGTAGCCATTAAAAAGAATAAGATGGCTCTATATAGAATGGTGTCCAAGAGATACAAATTGTGAGAAAAGCTGCTGAACAGTAACTAGGGTCTGATTTGATGTAAGAGGAAGTGGGGGAGGATCAATATGGGGAGACAGACAGACAGACAGAAAGAGAAAAAGAAAGAAAGAAAAATAGAAAAGGAAAGAAAAAAAAGTATTTCTTTATAAAACCAGGCTTTCCTTTGCAGATCATAACTATTCCAGAAATTGAGGACTAAGGTAGATTTTAACGGCAGGTAAAAGGGTGTGTGTGTACAGGGGTTTTGCACAGCACCACATAGAAAGACTACTCCAGATCTTTCCCCATACTTTATTTGGAGTTCGAGGGCCTAGAGCTGGATTAATTACATTCTGTGGTTTGACATACATTATCATCACTGATCTATCCCCAGCTCTCTCATTTGCCATAATAGCGTAGACACACATCCTTAGTGTGACCAGAGCAGTTCCTGAGATATAATTTACGATCATTAAAATACACCCATTTGAAGTGTATGCAGTGAGAGTCAGTAATCAGGATATAGAACATTTCTATCATCCCCCAAATTCTGTTGCTCCTCTTCCCAGTTAATCATTAATTCCCACCTCTTGTCCCAGGAAGACACTGATCTACTTCTATTACAATGTATTATATTTTTCTTCCCTAGAGTTTCCTATAAATGCAGTGGTACAGTATGTACTCCCGTGTCAGGATTCTTCTGCTCAGAATAATGCTTTGGCCATTCATTTGTGTTTTGTGTATCTGTAGTTCTTTTCTGTTTTAAAATCTGGGCTGAGTAGTATTCCATTTTATGTAAACAGTATGTTAAAATAATATAATATATAATATGATATGATATAATATAATATAATATAATATAATATAAAGCAGTGTGTTTATCCATCCACATAATGAAGAAGGTTTTATCTGGGGATACGTTTATGTCACCAAAAAAATTGAAAATCACTTTTCTACCTTAATTGAATATTCTTGGGAATGATGGAGAACTCAATTTACACCATGATTTTCAGTGAGAAAAACAGATCCCATGTTGGGAGAGTAGGTGATAGGGTGCCTGAAGGTTTCCGTGGCCTTACTGAACGTATCATGTGGTGGGCATCCCACATACAGTTATCCTTCCCTCCCGATATTCACACCATTGTATAATATCCTCCCTTTTAGGATGGGCTGGACTTACTGACTTCTAATGAATTGAATATGGCGGAAGTAATGGGCTATCACTTCTGAGATTATGTTATAAAAATAATCATTACTTCTGTCTTGGGTACTCTTTCTAGGATTGCTTGTCATGTGGGAAGCCAGCTACCATATCATGAATCAGTCCTGTGGGAAGGTGCATGTGGCAAGGGGTCAAGGCCTGCCAAGAACCACATGAATGAGCTTGGGAAGGAACTGGCTCCAGTCGAACCCTCAAATAGGACTGCAGTATCTGATGGCTTTTTTTTTTTAATTTGAGAGAGAGAGAGCACAAGCAGGGAGGGGAAGAAGGACATGGAGAAGGAGACTTCCCTACCGAGCAGGGAGCCAGATGTGGGGCTCGATCCCAGGACCCTGGGATCATGACCTGAGCCAAAGGCTGATGCTTCACCAACTTAGCCCCCCAGGCGTCCCTATCTGACAGCTTTATTACAGTCTCATGAGAAATCTTGAGCCAGGGGCACCCAGATAAACTAAATCTGAGCCACATAAACTGTGAGTTTATTATTTGAAGTTGCTAAGCTGGGAGTCATTTGTTACACAGCAGTGATGACTGATACAAGATTACATTATTGTTGTTGTCATTATTCCTATCACTGCATAGGCTTCACACTTTCAGTTTCCATCCCAGGTTTAGCAGAGCCCTGGGGATGCATTACAGTAATAATCACCAGGTCCTGAGTGTGGAAACAGTCACTCCTTTCATTTTCTTGTTGAAAACTCACAACAGCTCTATGAGAGAGAACAATAATTGTCCCTCTTGTACCAACCAGGAGAGCAAACAGACCTTAGGGGGGAAAGAATTGTAAGGTGACCAGAGCGAGTGCAGAAAGGAGCTGGGGTTTGAATCCAGGCAGCGACTCTAGTGTCCCCAGTTGGGACCATAACATCCTGCAGCCATGGAGACCTGTGTCCCCCAGCCATCCACAAGTGATCCTGTCTCCACCCTTCTCCCCACTCCACTCTGGCCCCTTCTTCCCCGGCTTCTGTTCTCCAACCCTGTCCCATCTCCTGCCTTGACCCCTGTCCGGTCAGCCATCCCCAGGCTGACTTCCTGACCAAGGCTGTCAGGGTGGACTACCTATGCTGAGCTCTTACGAACGTCTCATATTCTCCCTCCGGAGAACGGTCTGCCTTCCTTACTCCTCCTTCTTCTCAGCAACTGTTCTTCTTTAGTGTGATGGAAACTTAAAGGTTTTCTTTCTAGCTCCCTTTCCCCATATCAGGAATTAAAACGTGTTCTAAACACAGTGAATATTACTTTATATTTGAAGGATAAATGAAGCAGTGAATGACTGGATCACCCACTTACTTGGGGGGGGGAGTACCTGGGGGCCAGAAACAAGATTGTTCTTTGGCTTCAGACTTGCCTTGGAATTAGCTTTGCTGCTCCCTGGCTGGGAGATCTTGACCACGTGACTTCACTTCTCTGTGCCTCTGTCTTCTCATCTCTAAAATGGGAGCAACAATTTTTACAGCTGAGGATTAAGCGAGAGAATCCATAGACTAGTACAGTGGCTGGCACAATATAGTTACTCCATTTATTATCGTTGTTGTTGTTTAATTCTTATCTGTAGGTTTTCAGATGTCTTTCCCCAAAGTTCAAGAGCTCTTCAATGAAAAAGACTTTTTCCACCAGCAGTCTCTTCTCCTGGGTCATCTTGGAGATAGAAAATTCTGTGGTGGCGTCTGGCACACTTCCTCTTTCGCTCCGTCGTGGTGTGAAAGGGCAGGGTGGGGCAGAGGTCCAAGAATATAATCTGTGCAGCCAGAGAAATTGCTATCAAACGTAGCTCTTCCACTTATGAACCACATGACCTTGGACAAATTATGAGCACCATCAGGCCTGCCGATAATCGAAGCTGCATGGTTTCATGGTGAAGGTTGGCGGAGGTCGTTAATGCATGGAAGACACTGCTTATGGTGTTGGCACACAGTGATAACCCAATAATAATAATAGGCAAGCTCTTATTAGCGTTCTTGCAGGAGTAGGTGGAGGGTGCTGAGGCATGAGGCCACCCCTCCTCCAGCATCTGAAGCCCAGGTATTTACTCTAAAGCATTCTGCAGGCACCTGCCCGGATTTCTGCTGTGCGTTGGACAGCCATGGCCCATGGGGGTCAGTGGAAGGCTCTCTTCCTCTCGTCTGTCCCGCCCAAGGGTTTTCTTTTTGTGCAACAGACTTCTATTCATGGATCATCTGCCGGAGACTTCGACCAGGAGTTTTTACTCTGCTTTTCAGGTTTTCTTCTCTTAATGGTCCTGTTCTGTGCTGTCGCCCTGGTGCCCTCCCTCCTCTCCAGCCCTCAGCAGCTGGCAGGAAATGTTTATAGAAGAAGCTTTTCTTTCTCTTTTTAATAGTCTCCTAGGCTGTAACCTCCCAGATGAGAACCTTGTTAACCAGAAGGACTCTAGGCTACTGATTTATATTCCAGTCATAAAGGGAGGGAAAAAATTACAAAGGGAAAAAGAGAATGCCAACATATCCACAGACTAGTTCCCACACCCTCTCTGATGAGGAGTGTATATATCTGTTTATGCTGTGGGTGCTAAGGGATTCCTTCTAGATTCTAGTATTTGACCTGTTATCCATGGATCACGTGGATTCTTTGTTCCTCTTGTGGGTGTGCTGAAAACAAGAGTAACAATTTTATACTCTTGCCATTTAAACAAAAGATTTATTACTTTCAAATAATAAAGGTATTTATTTCAACAGAAATGTTAGTGTCTCAGCAAAGATGGTGTCCAAGCTCATGGTGGCTTCACAGGATGGCTAAGGGCTCACCTGCTATCACCCTGCACAGAGACTGATGGGCCAACGTCTCTCCCTGGGTAGTTATGAAAGGGTCATAAAACATACAGGTGAAAATCTTTGGTGGCTAGAATTCTAGCTCAGTGGTTCAAGGAAGGCTTCCAGGAGAGGGAAGTGCATTTGGAACTGGGCCTTGAAAGTCAGTGTCATAGACAATGCAGGCTGTCCCCCCATTCCCCTCTACTTCCAGAACTTCTGTAACAATAGAATCCCTAATTTTTACCTGGTCATCTCCCTGACCCCCAAGTAAAGACTACAGTTCTTTGGAATATTACTTGCAACAATCGTTACAGTTATCCCCCTCCTGTATGCACACCCTTTCGCAATGTGACTTTGTAGCCCTTCCTATTTAATTGCGGAATCTATTTCCCCACCCTTGAAGCCAGGCCAGACTTGTAATTTGCTTTGGCCAATACAATGCAATGGAAATGACATGGTGCCAGTTCCGAGCCTAGGCCTCCAGAGGCCTTGCATACCTCCACTCAACCTTCTGGGATCCTGCCTAACCATCATATGTGGCCAAGCCAGAGTTGGCCTTCTGGAGGACAGGAGCCCTTTTGGGGCAGAGACAAACTTTCTTAGCTGAGGTCATCTTAGACCAGCCAACACCCAGCCAACCAGATAGTTAACTGTAAGTATATG
Organism: Ailuropoda melanoleuca; assembly: GCF_002007445.2. Classification (NCBI taxonomy): domain Eukaryota; kingdom Metazoa; phylum Chordata; class Mammalia; order Carnivora; family Ursidae; genus Ailuropoda; species Ailuropoda melanoleuca. The sequence continues at coordinate 24,760,867 of NC_048227.1, forward strand.
AGTAGACTCACCTGAGGCCACAAAAATTGCCTAGCTGAACTCAGCCCAAATCACCAACCCATAGAATCATGCGCTGGATAAATGCTTATTGTTTTAAGCTGCTATGTTATGAGGCAGTGGTTTGTGATATATCAAAACTAATTAATACAATTTCCCATGCAGCTAGGTGTCTCTGTGTAACTAGGTTTTGTTGGATGACATGTAAGCGAAAATGGTATGTATGATTCTGGGGGGGGCTGGATTTCTTTACAGGGAGGAGGCATACTCTTCTTCCATCTTTCTTCCTTCCTAGTGACTGGGATGAGAGTGTAATAGCTGGAGCTCCAGCAGCCATTCTGGGTCAGGAAGTGAGTTTAGGAAGGAACCCATGACAGAACAATATACTAGGGGATCTTGTTCCTCTGAAACTGTAGATTACCTTTCCAATCTTATCCTGGCTACTTCTAAATTTATTAAGCAAAAGAAATATATTGTTTAAGCCCTGGTGTTTTGAGTTTTACAGTAAATCATAGTTGAACCTAATCCACAAAAATACGAATGGTCAGGATTTAGATAAGCAGGGGGGTAGAGAAGAGTACTCATGTTAGAGGGAACTTGTTGAGGGAATATCATGGATAATGTTGCAGAAAAAGACAAAGTGTGGGTGGTGGGTGGGAAACAGTGAAAAGTAGCCTGGTATTACCTAAGGAGAGCAATGAGTGATAGAATTAGGAACTGTTTGGGGCCAGCTTTTGCAAGGCCTTGAAGGGCAGGTGAAGGAATTTGGAGAATATGGTAGAACAGGTGTCTGAAGGCTTATAAAAATCAGAGCAAGAAAGTCTTTTTTCTGCATTCATTGATTCATTTCCTCTGGGGAGTTTATGTTCCAGTAAGGGAGACAAGATAACAAAATAATAGGATAATTACAGATTGTGATTAATGGTCTGTGATATGGTGGAGACTGTGGGATAGAAGCAAGTACTTTAGATAGGGTGGTCAGAGAAAGATTGCTATGATTTTTAAAATTCTGTACCAGGTACTGTGCAGAAGTCTGGGGACACATGGAGTAAGAATACACAGTTCCTGTTATTGAAAAGATTGCAGTCTAGGGTAGGGGTAGGGTTAACTGGACACAATTTCCTAGAGGAGGTGAGAGAGGGTGAAAGGAAGTAATTTAGTCTTCCCATCTGTATCTGTCAGATATGGGTGAGATAAAGCTGTGGAACATACATGCCCCCAACCCTTGTTTATGGCAAAAATGATTCTTGTCACCCAGGTCTGCCTGGAGGCTGTGATTCTATTGGACTCTGTTGGATTAGCTTGCTTGATTCCAGGCTATGGGTCGGCCCAGGTCTTCTGTATATAATCTCCTCATCCTGGGACCACTGGCTTCCCAGGATTTGATCTTCAGGGTGGATGGCGGAAGTGTAATAGACCAACCGGAATCACAGAGGCTCATGTAAAGCCTCTACCTTGATTACGTCCGCTCACACTGCTGGCCCTAGCAAGTCACATGGCCAAGACTGACATCCATGGTTCAGAAAGAACACTGCACCCACAGTGAGAAAATTTCAAAGGTACAAGGATGCTTAATGCTGTAGTGGAAGGAATGAAGATTTGGGAACACTCCTTCAATCTTTCATACCATCCAAGGAAATGAGGTACTTCTCCATTTCTTCAGAACTCTCATGTACGTCTGAATAGTTTTCCTATTTTTTTCAAGAAATCTTTTTTATTTCTTGTGAGATTTATGGCAATGCTCCATATCTCTTTTTGTTTAAAATGTTACTTATAAAGGGGCGCTGGGGTGGCTCCGGCAGTTAAGCATCTGACTCTTGATTTTGGCTCAGGTCATGATCTCAGGGTCATGAGATCAAGCCCCATGTTGGGCTCCATGCTCCACGCAGAATCTGCTTGAGATTCTCTCTCTCTAGCCCCTGCCCCTCCCCTTCAGCTCATGCGTGCTCTCTCTCTCTCTCAAAAAAAATTTTTTTTTACTTAAAAAATTACAAACGGTAATTTTGTGGTAAGAACTTCAAAACATAGGACTGGCAGAGGCTGGCCCTTCCAAAGAGGGAAGTCCCGGGTTTCTTTTTGGAGGTATTCTGTTTGTGCACAACCAAATTTTTTAAATTAAGTTTTTATTTTAATTCCAGTAGAGCTAACACACAGAACCAAATATTTTATGACATTAAAAAAAATACAAAATGGCATCCTACTACACTTGTTCCTCTGTATCTCACCCCCCCCCCGCCTTTTTCCCATTTCACCATGTATCTTTGAGGTAATGCTATTTCAGTTCAACTAGGCCCATTTCATTGTGTTTAATGGCTGCATTGTTTTCCACTGTGAGGCTGTGCTGTAATTTATTTAATCAGAGCCTTATTGAAAGACATTTGGATTGTGTCCAATCTTTTGCCACTATAACCAAGGCTGCATTAAGTATACTGGAACATCTATCTTTATGCACATGGATGAGTGTATCAGTAGGTTAAATCTCTAAACAGAAATTGCTAGATCAAGAGATGTGCATCTTCATGTTTGATAGATATTGACTCTCTGTTTCTAAAAAGAAAGAGTGATTCCTTCCAGCATGTCTACAGATCTTTCTCTGTTCCTCCTGTCTTCTTCTTTTTTTTTTTTTAAAGATTTTATTTATTTATTTGACAGAGATAGAGACAGCCAGTGAGAGAGGGCACAAGCAGGGGGAGTGGGAGAGGAAGAAGCAGGCTCATAGCGGAGGAGCCTGATGTGGGGCTCGATCCCATAACACTGGGATCACGCCCTGAGCCGAAGGCAGACGCTTAACTGCTGTGCCACCCAGGCGCCCCCCTCCTGTCTTCTTCTGATTCTTGTCCCATGGTATTGTTCGGGGCTGAACCAATGAAATAAAGTAGCTCAAAACGTATTCCTGTAGGAACTCTCGGGAAACTTTGAGCAGTATCCTTTGGATCTTGGCAAATTTTGAAGATGGGAAGAACCTGGAGCTGCCGTTGTACCCAGATCATCCTTTTAATGAGAGCACTGGAGGAGCATTGAATGTTGTTTTCACAAACATGTTTACTGAAGAACTCCATGCTGCAAGTGGAATGATTTATATCCCTGGGAGATCCCAGTAAAAAATGTGCACAATACCCTTTAATTTGATCTGCTTTCCCTGTAGCACCTAAATATTTAGGGCAAATAGAAAATAGTTCTGATTTACAATCTCTATAAAAATTTTAAACAACCTAATAGGACATTTGATCATGAAATTGCCTGAAATAATGTTGGTAGTAGTCAGCCATATTTCTCTGAAATGGCCTGTAACTTCAGTACAAACCCCCAAACATGGATTTTTCCCCCCTGCTAATAACAGTCTTATTAATAAAAGAGTGATTTTCTTTACAGATCCTCGGCAGCTGTGTTCCGGTGCCTTTGTTCAATAAAGGTAGAGATAATAACTGTCTCTAAAAAGAAAATGTGCCGAGGTCCTCAGGAGAAGTGGTGGAAACAAATCTTTTATTAAATCATATCAAATTGTGTTTCTTGTTTACTTTTTTCATTTTGTAAGTCACAGTCCTATCTGCCAGTTTTGGTAAACCTTGCCTCACATTTGTCAAAAGAAAACCACTTGGAAGCTTGGTATTCTTGAAGTCAAATGTGCTGCGCGATCAATCAGGGTGATAAATTTCCCACAATTAACTGCCATGATGACATTTCTGAGTCTGTTTCTCTATTTACCCCTGCTGATATCTTTTGAGATTGGTTAACTTCTGAATACGTTGTCAGATGTTCTATGGATGCCTAGAAAAAAGAGCACCAGGAGACTGTGGTCGATTGGTGGGGTTTTTACCTGTGCACAGATTCATGACCCGTCTTAGATGAAGAGCATCTCTATTTTCCTTGAAGGCAGGTGGCTCACATGGGCTAACTCTCTTCCTAGTTTTAGGGGTGGGCCTATGACCCTCACCTGGCCAATCAAAATATCCTTGCTCAAGACAGACCAATCAGAGCCAGGGAGAATCCTGGGACTTTTACTACAACTAGTGGAAATGAGAACTTTCTTTATTGGCATTCTGGAAAGAACAAGATATTCTCCATGGGAAGAGTACTCTTGAAGGAAGACAAAACAGAGAAAAACAGCTGAGAAATGGAGGAAGACAGATTACTGATGAGACCACTTGAATTCTTGAATCTAATCATGCCTGCAGTCTTACCCATCAGTTAGGCAAGCAAATCAATTTTGATTTTTTTGCTTAAGTCCATTTTTGTGGGGTTTCTGCCACTTGCCTCCAAAAGAGTCCTAAACACCTGTGTTTTATAACTTTCAGTAAAGGTTCATGTGTAGAACATGTCTGACACCCGCATTACTGATGTCTATAATAATATATCCGCTGTCTTTTCTCTCATGTTCTCAGTGGTCACCATTGTACCATGGACTGTCTTCAGATTGGAGCACCTGCTCACCGCACCTCATCAGATGGTCTTGGCCCAGCATATCTCCTGTCTTCTCAAGAATTCTTATTGTTAGAATTACTTATGGTTAGGGCGCCTGGGTGGCTCAGTCAGTTAAGCATCTGCGTTGGGCTCAGGTGATGATCTCAGGGTCCTGCAATCGAGCCCTGTGTAGGGCACCCTGCTCGGTGGGGAGTCTGCTTCTCCCTCTGGCCCCCCCCCCCCGCTCGTGCTCTCTCTATTGCACACACACACACTCTCAAATAAATAAAATCATGGTTGTCCCATATTCATACTATGCAAATATGGGATTTACCTGTGCTGTGCCCAGTCCTCCCCTGCCCTCCCCCAAGAGCTCCATAGTTCCTTGTGAATGTAGTTGTACTCATCTGTGCCCCAGAGAGTTTAGAATGAGATTTCCAGGCAGCCAGCCACGGGTATCCTTTCCCAGCCTTGCATCTCTAAGATCTTGGGTCCGTTTCTAGCTCTTTCCTTGCCTTGCTCCAATTAAGCGATGACTTGATTGGTGGGAGAAGAGTTGTTGTAGACAGGGGTATGGACTAACGTTCACAGTGTGCCCTCTGTGTATCAGACACTGTGCTGGGCGCATTCATGTGTGCTCGTACCATCTTGTGTTTCCCATAACACTTAATGTCGTTGTCTATTTAATATTTTTTATGGTCTCGACACTGTGCTAAGTGTCTTACCAAGTAATATCAAATTTAATCCTTTCAGAGCCAGGAGAGAGGTATTATTATCTCCAGGGTTAAGCCGAGGCCGAGAAAGGTTAAGTTATTTCCCAGGGTCATGCAATGAGGAAGGGGTGGACACAAGATTTCCACTCAGTCCTGAATGACTCAGAGTCCGGTTTTTCTATTTCTTATGCCAGCACTGACTGGCCTGTGCCTCTGGCTCATCTATGAACTTCTGACCTTACAGCATTCATGTGTTATCTTTGGTCCCCAATTCTCCTTCCTTCTGGAGTCTTGCCCAGAGGAGTAGCTTCTCAAAAATTACATACTGGATAAAGAAATCTTTACAACAGCTCCGGAGGGCGAGTGTTCTTTCTGTTCTACACATGAGCAAATTTCGGCTTAGGATGGTTAAGGAACTCACCCCAGGCCAGGAACTAGCATTCATAAAATATAATCCTATAATCCTGCAATTTCCTCCTCCGACTGAGAATTGAGAAAGATATTATAGAAGCTAAAGAGAGGGGTCTTTGGGGTGTCCATGCATTCAACACAGATAGGTTAATGAAGGCTCTACTAGGCTGGATTACCGTGCAGAGAGTGGCACAGACGTGTTAGGGAGAGAAAGCTGAATCTATGTTCCTGAGTGTGCGTTTGAGCTCCTAAGAACTCGTGAGCAGGCAGAACCCTGCTTCATGGCGCTGGACAAAGCTCAAGTGAAAATGACTCCAGCGGGGGAAATTTTTTCATGGAAACGGAAATGATTGTTTTAGGAATCCAAACTTTAATTTTTTACTTCTTTTTTTAAATAATATTTTTTATTATATTATGTTAGTCACCATACAGTACATCCCTGGATTTTGATGTAAAGTTCCATGATTCATTAGTTGCGTGTAACACCCAGTGCACCATGCAATACGTGCCCTCCTTACTACCCTTCACCGGCCTATCCCAATCCCCCACCTCCCTCCCCTCTGAAGCCCTCAGTTTGTTTCCCAGAGTCCACAGTCTCTCAGGCTTCATTCCCTCTTCTGTTTACCCCCCCTTCCTTCTTCCCTTTCTTCTCCTATTGATCTTCCTACTTCTTTTGTTCCACAGATGAGAGAAACCATATGATAATTGTCTTTCTCTGCTTGACTTATTTCACTTAATGCTAAGTGTAATTTTTCACTTCTTAGTCTCTGGTCTCTTGAGTCCCGGTCTGTATCCTGGGCACAGTGGATATGGGATTCAGGTGACTTTGCCCAGTGTAAGGAGCATCGCAGTGGAAGGCAAACCAGCTCGACGTGTGCAGAGGGGCCACGAGTTAGGTATTTAGCCGCCGAAGCTGGGACTCTGGTAGACGGAACCAACAGCTCGAAAGGGCACCTCAAGGAAACACATTTCTTGGGGCATCTAAGAACACGAGAGCTGAGCCCACAGTCTGATGTAGCTCTCTCTGTTTGAAAGCGCTGACATTCTGTTAAGCTAATGATGAGTTTTCTTCTCTTTCCTCCCAACACCACAACGAGGCAAAAAATGCAAGGGAAGAAAGAACAAGAAGCAGTTTCCAAACTCTTCAGGGTCCCTGGGATGGCTTTTGAACTAAGTCACGCTGCTGTCATCCTGCAGGCTGCTTGTGCTTTTGGAGCAGTCATTGGCAGATTAATGAGTTTCATGAAAGTTAAGAGAAAATAGCAGCTTAAAATAGCAGTGAGATTTTCAAGGGCATTTTGCGGGAGAGGGTGAAATGCTGTAATCACCCTGATATACTCATGGAAGCATCTAGGTTATGTCATTAGTTAAAAATCCCAGCCACAGAGCCAAGGATGCTTATAATGTACCTATTCACTTACCCACCTCCCATCCATCCACCCACCTCTCCATCCGTCTATCTACTCATCCATCCATCCACCCACTCATCCATCTATTCACACATCCATCCATCTATCCACTCATCCATCTATCCATCCATCCATCCATCCACCCACCCACCTATCCATCCATCCATCCATCCATCCATCCATCCATCCATCCATCCATCCATTCTCCACCACCTAGCCATCCATTTTACCCATTCACTTAACATTTAACAGGCACAGACAACGTACCAGGCAGTACCTAAGGCTACCAATACTTGGTTCTCAGGAAGTCCCAAGACTGCGTTTTTTGCTATAATATAATTTCAGAAAGCAAATTTGCTGTTGGGAGTTTTCATTGAGGTGAAGCAAAATGTTGTATTGAGTTTATATAGATTTTGACTCTTATATAACTGTACACTTGGCACTGAAAATCTTATGCGACTTATTTGGGAAAAGATGGTCTACGGTACAAGTTGCTGCATCATGCAGAAAGATGGGCTGCAAGAAACAGTTTTTGTTTAGGGTTTGTTTTGCATTAGAAGCCATGAAATTGTGGAGCTGAAGTTGTTGTTTTGCTGCTTCAGGTGTTGCTAGTCCACTAAAAATAAGCCCATATCAGTGGATGTCTTGGAAACTAAGAAAACTCAGATGCAAGTGAAGTAATTTAGTGGACTCTGGACTCGTACCTCGCTGTGCTCCACCGCATTGAACTTCAGTAGAGTTCTAACACCGGTGCTAGAGCGTGATGCCAAGTGTGAGGATCTGGAAGCACATGGCCTATTTCTGACCCGTGACCCACCGCTTACTTACTCCACGGCCTTCGGGAAGTTGCCTACCCTCTCTGTTTCCAAAACAAAAACGAGACAAACAAGGATACTTGCCTCTTAGAGTAGATTCATTGAGATTCACTGGTCAGAGCAAGTTCTCCATGACTTTTTCCTCCTATTACATGATCTCCTCCAACTCCAGTTCTTCGTTTAACTCATCTCACACCACAGGTGTTCCTTCTAGTGTGGGAATAGCAGTTTCCCCAGTTCTCCCTTCGTATGTTAATTCAGATATAAGAACGTAATGGATAAAATACAGAGTTGGCTCTGATTACATAAATGGTTTGGGACCCCAAACCTCACTTTTTCCCACTCAGCACTCTATTTCTGACACCTCCTCACGTTGTAGGTAAATCTAATTCATTGCATTCTGACTGTGGCCTGGGGAACAGCGTATGCATAGACTACAATTCGCCTATCCATTCCCCTAGTGAGGAATGAACACAGACACCAGAGTCTCTGCTGTCACAAAGAAAACTATGGAGAACAGGCTCACGCATGCGTCCTTGTGGTTTTGTGGGAGAGTTTCTCTGTTGCACGTATCCAGGCGTGGAGACTATCGGGTGGATGAGCAGTTAGTTGCCCTGAGTACTGAGAGATTTCTGTTTGGTATGGCTGCTTAGTTTGCCCTTCTCCATAGCACTTGATGTTCTCTGGCTTTGTAATTTTTGCCAGTACGATGGGTATAAAGTGGCACATCATTGTTGGTTTAATTTGCTTCTCTCTGATTGCTAATGAAGTTGAGTATCTCTTCATGTACTTGTTGGCCATTAGTGTTTCCTCTTCTGTTAATTTTCTTTTCATAGATTTCACCCATTTTTCTTTTGGGTTTCCTGATTTTTTCTTGCTGTGTTGTAGGGATTTCTCTAGATTTCAACACGAGCCCACTTTTAGACATTGCACACATCTTCTCGTGGTCTCCAAGTGTGTAGATTATGTCCTTTTCTGAGCAGAAGTCGAAAACTTCATGTCTCCCCCTTATGCTGGCTCTTTTTAGATTTTGTTTTCATATCTGTACAATTCTAAAGTCATGAAAATATTTCCTCCATTTTCTTTGATTTCTTTTATAATTTGTCTTTTGCATTCAGGTGTGAAGGAAGGAATCCAATTTTATTTTTCCCACACAGGGAACCAATTTTCTCAATAAAGTCTACCAAATAATTCGATCTTTCCTAACTGGGGTATAACGCCAAGTCTCCTATACATGTAGGAGTATTTCTAGACTCCCTATGTTCCTTCATGGATTTATTTATCTGTTCCTAAGACTACACCACACTTAAAAAATAATTACTGTCGCTTAGTAATATGTTTTAATATTTAGTAAAGTGAGACTGTCCTCTACACCCATTTTTTAAAAAAAAAATTACCTTACATATTCATGCCTTTTAAATTTCCATATTCATTTTATAATCAGTTTTTCAAATTCCTCAAAAAATTTTGCTAGAACTTTGATTAGAACTGCATTAAGTCCATGGATTAATGTTGGGGGAAAATTAATATCCTTATAATGTTAAGTTATCCTATTTCCGAACCCGGTGTTTGTCTTCATCTATTCAGGTCTTTTATAATGGCCTTTAGGAGAGCTTTTCTCCATGAAGCTCTAGTGCATTCATTTTTGCAAGGGGTGTGTTTAATTCCTACATACATTGTGTTTTTTTGTTGCTCTACTGTTTTAAATATTCTGTACAATCCCTTACACATAGTGAGTGCTCAGTGAATGGTAATCATTATTGTTGCAGCCATTATAAAGGGAGGAAATCATGGAGGGAGAGTCTCCAACTGTCTTTAAGAATCATCATGATGATTGGGGCACCTGGGTGGTTCAGGGTGTGATCCCAGCATTCTGGGATCGAGCCCCACATCAGGCTTCTCCGCTGGGAGCCTGCTTCTTCCTCTCCCACTCCCCCTGCTTGTGTTCCCTCTCTCGCTGGCTGTCTCTCTCTCTGTCAAATAAATAAATAAAATCTTAAAAAAAAAAAGAATCATCATGATGCTCTGCGAATAATATTGAATGTGGAGCCAGACACACTATTAGCTGTGTGACCTTGAACACACTTCTGGAATTTCTGGGCCTCTGTTTTTTCTTTAGGGAAATAATGTTCATCCTACCAGTATTCTAAGTATGGTATGAGCATGCAGTGAGATCACAGACAAGTAACATACACAGTGACTGGTGCATAGGTGCTCAGAAAGGAGTTTCTCTCTCTCCCTAGTGAAGAGGTGAAAAGTTGGTCACACAGCTGCCCCATTTCCCCGTGAAACAATCTTTTCATTTGAAATCCACTTCCAAACTTTGTCTTTTCTGACCAGATGGATACAGAGAGGGGGCATACACCCCCGCCTTAGCCTTACATCCTTAGAATATAAAGATCTTCAGACGACACTTTAGCCTTTTCATCATTAGAATATAAACTTGAGGAAAGGAAGCACAGTTGACTCCACACATGGGTCCGGCTTCAGGTGGTCTATCCAAGCCAGTCATGCTAAGTCCATTTCCCTCCTCAGTGACTGGTTCAGGGATGGGTGGGCGCATGCCATTCTGGGCCAATGAGATGCTAGGAGGGCCTTTCCAAGGAATTCTGGGAAAAGAAATCCAGGTTTTCTCCTTCATTATGCTGGAATTAGAAGGCTCCCTGCTCTGGTTTCTTCTGTCAGTCATGTGAGTGAGGGGAGCCAGACTGGGGAAGAAGCCCATGCTGCAGAGTGGGGCAGGGGCGTGGGGTGCAGAGAAATTCTGAGTTCCTTTTATTTTTTGAACTTATTTTATTTAAATTCAATTAGTTAACATATAGTATATCATTAGTTTCAGATGTAGAGTCAGTAGTTCATCAGTTGCCTATAACACTCAGTACTCATTACATCACGAGCCCTCCTTAGTGCCCATCACCATTGTGATCCAAAGGGGCACCTGTACCCCAATGTTTATAGCAGCAATGTCCACAATAGGCAAACTATGGAAAGAGCCCAGATGTCCCTCAACAGATGAGTGGATAAAGAAAATGTGGTGTATATATACAACGGAAAATTCTGAGTTCCTGATGTCAGTGTGGAGCTGCTGCGTTGGCAGAACCTGAAGCCTCCTTCCCCCTCAACTTCCTGTTGTCATAAGACTTAATTTAGTCAGTTTGAATAGTGTTGTGAGTTGAATTGTGTCCCCTCAAAATGTATAGGTTGAAACCCTAACTCCAAAGTGACTGTAGTTGGAGATAAGGCCTTTGAAGAAGTAAAATTGAATGAGATCTTAAGGGCGGGGCCCTAATCCAATAGACTGGTGTCCTTGTAATAATAAGAAGGGACACCAAGAGTTTGTGTGCACAGAGGAAAGACCATGCAAGAAGCATGCCACGGCAAGCCAAGGAGAGAGGGCCCACCAGAAACCAACCCTGCCAACACCTTGATCTTGGACTTCCAGCCTCCGGAACTGTGAGAAAGCCAGACAGTCCGCGACGTTTTGTTATACAGCTCTAGCTAACTAACAAAAATAGGAGTAGACTTCTTTGAAGCCTAAAGCACTACAATGGATTCAAATCTCAAGTCTTTGGCGTAAGTCTGCAAATAACTGGTGCTCAAGAAATGCGTGATAATGAACACGAACGTGAGAATCCTTCTGAATTTATAGAGTGCAGTGAATCACACAATTCTGTGGGCTCTAGATTGTTTGAGCTTCTGAATGGCCTTTCGGTACAAGTACAGACTTCCTATTAGTGGCATCTTTTAGACGAGGAAAGTGGGGGCTAACAATTCTAAGTGACATGCTTGAGTCCGAGTAGCTAGATAAGTGGTCCGTGTGGAATAAGAACCGAGGTCTTTTCACTCCTCTTTTAGCCCATTTTCTCATATGCTCAGTCTCCACTAGGCTCTGAGAAACCTGAGGGTGGGAGCTACCCCTTACATATTTTTCTAGCCATAACTCGCTAGCAGACAGTCTATTCCTTAATGGTCATCATTATGTGTTGGAAGAATAAACACAAATACATGTTATTTGCTTGTTGCGTCTTGAAAGCAGCTCTCGTGGAAAGGCAGGGGGAAGTGCTACCTCCTTCTAGGGTATTTTTAAGTGTCCAGCAGTGGCTGTGTCCCATTTCAAAGGCAGTCATCACGGGTGTGGTTTATTTGGTATTTCGCCCTGTGCAGCTCCAGGCACAGATGTAACAAGCAATGATGACATTGCAAAGGTCACACCGCCTGGTGAATCCTTTCAGACACAGAGGAAGGCGTCAAGAAGCAAAGATGGAAGAGGTACTTTAGAGCTGTCGTACTGGGTACCCCGGGAGCAATTTGCACTCGACACATAAATCAGGCTCAGGGTCTATCTGGTTACTACAAAGCCTTAATGCCATTTGCTTGTCCATCAGCATGCTGAATTATGACACACGGTCAATGGGTTTATCAATAGCGTGCCCCATAAATCCAGTTAGCATTTTCTTCTGGGTGCTGCAGAAGGTCCTTACCCAGCTCTGGCCTTGAATCTCAAGGTGGGCCGGAGACACTTCAGACTCTTGACGGAGTGTAACAGGGCTGTGACTTGAGCCCTTTCTGACTGTCTGGAAGCTCTTCCAATGATAGATCTTAAAGTTTAGGTGAGGACCTCCCCTCCCATGAGGTCCTGTCATTCATAGAAGGAGTCCTGCTGTTACAAGAGTGGTTGGATTTGTCATCGTTTTTTTCTGTTTGCTCTGTGTCACTTCCTTTGGGGAACTGCCCCTTGCCTGTGTTGCATGGCTTGGAACCCCACCCCTGACTACAGGGCTGAGTCAGTGACCACACTGGGCAGTCTGAGCTCTCTCTTGGCAATCTGAGTCTTGAGAGCCAAGACGCACAGGGGTGGGAGGTGATCAAACCAAAGTCATTTACTTTTGAGACTGTTGATGAGTTTCTGCTTTTATCTCTCTGACAAAATTATAAGATCTTTAAAGCATGCATCGTGATGAACATATAAGTACATTGATATGCATATACATTATGAAGGAGTTATCCCATCTTAATCCCATTTTGATTAACATATCCATCTATATCTATATATTAATATGTAGATATATCTCTCCCCTTCATTTCTGTGACCTTCCAAGTATCCTTTCAGTAAGTAATTAGTTTTTTCTTGGGTGTGTTACGATAGGTTTCTACCGCTTGCTCTAAATACCTCTAAGTGATACAGATGTGGATAGCACACAACAGTTTATTATTTTTTTAAAAAGATTTTATTTATTTGAGAGAGAGAGAAAGCACTAGCAGGGGGAGGGGCAGAGGGCAAGGGAGAAGCACAATCCCTGCTGAGCGGGGAGCCCGATGTGGGGCTCCATCCCAGGACCATGGGATCATGACCTGAGCCGAAGGCAGATGTTCAACCGACTGAGCCATCCAGGCGCCCTGTTCCATTATTTTTATTTTCCAAAATAGAATACCTTTGAAAATACCTTTGTCAAACTTGTAACAATGATAATGTTGATGAAAAACATTCCTCCATTTATTAACACCTTCCTGTTAGCATAGAGAAACAGCAGTAACAGTTAATGTTACTGAAAGTTCACTGTTTGATGAGCTCAGTGTTGGGGGGCAATATAGAGACCCAGAGCTTGGACTTCATCTGCGTTCAAATCTGGGCTCTCTCAGTTCCTAGCCATGTGAAGGGGCAAATTACTTGAATTCTCTGAACCTTAGCAGTCTCATTCGTAAAAGAGAAAGAACAACAATACTTATACGGATATGATTAAATTAGTTAATACATATAAAAACATGCCTGGTATATAGTAAATACATGTTGGATATTTAGTTAAAAAAAAGAAAGAAAAAGAAAGAAATGGTGTCTCCTTGAGCTGCTGTAACTTGCCTAAGGCCACACAGGTGGGGCACTGTGGGAGCTGGGATTAAATAAAATCATGCTCCTGAGTGCCCCGCCTAGGGCCGAGCAGATAGAGAATGCTTTCCAGATGCAGCTGTATTATTCTTCAAAGTGTCTTGTGAGCCCAGATTTGTGATGGAAGTGTGTGAAACCTGCCTCCGGAAAAATTAAAAAGCAGAAATTAGGCACCCTCTCCTCTTTCTGCTATCACCTTATTCACCTTCCTCTTCCCTTTTCCTTCCGGAGTGGCTATCAAGTCCTCTTCCAAATAATCCCTGCCCCTATGCTGAGTGATAACTAACCTATCAGCTGGCATTGAAGATAAAGTCCTTCTTTCGTCTCCTTGTATTTCAGTGGGAAATTCCACTGAAGACCCTGGTGGCTTCCTCATCCAGAGCGTTTAGGGAGCATTGGTTTCTCCCTCTGGGGAGACTGCGGAGATGTCCCTTTGGAAGAGTTACTTCTCCTTGCTGAGGTCTCAATAATTAACGTCTTGCCTCAGGAGGGCTGTTATGTCTGAGCAATGTTTCCTACTGTGGTTACAGGAGATGTACATTTGCGGTGGTAGGGGGAAAGCACGAATGTCAAGGGCACGTCCTTACGGAGTTAGAGCATTGGAATACAGGCATATGTGTGCCCAATAAATGATTTCTTTAGTCCCGCACCAGCTGGTGCTGGTGGTGTCCGCACTATTTCCTTAACACGTATTATTTAATTCTGCTCTCACCGATGTCTTGAAAGTTTGGTACCATTTTCCCAGTTTAGGATTAAGAAATTGGGACGCCGGCGTGGGCATCTGCTGTCTTCTCTTATTCAACATTTCCCCCTTTGTCGTGAGCATGTGGTTTGAGGAGAATTGACTCTTGGCTTTTTGTGCCTGAGAATGGGCCAGTCTGAATATCCCACCCTCCTCCCCTTTTCCTGGTTCAGAGATGGGCCAACGAGGCCAGTGAGAGCCAGATATGCAACTTCTGTTGGAGATGTAGGGAACATGTGTCTTCTTTTCTTGGCTCGGGTGGTTCAGGCTGTAAAATGCCAGCCTCCGGGAGATAGGGACATCCTAGCCTAACTGAGAATAAAGCCAACACCAAGGAGGAGAGCTGAAAGACGAGAGAGCACTTCTTCTTGTTATCCTTTGAGCCTCTGAATCCAGACACACCTCCAGCTCAAATATTCCTGGACTTTTCAGGTGAATCAACAAAGTCATTTCTGCGCCTAATCTGATTTTGATCTGGGTTTTCTGTTACTTGCCGTAGACAGAATCCTGATGAATCTAGGCTCAGAGAGTGTTATGGACTGAATGTTTGTGTCCCCCCCACCCTGACAACACACATACACAAGTTTATACATATATTGAAGCCCTAGCCCCCGTGTGATGGTATCTAGAAGTGGGGCCTTTGGGAGGTGATCGGGTTTGGATGAGATCATGCGAATGGTGTGCCTGTGATGGGATTCATGGCTTTATAAGAAGATATAGAAACCAGAGCTCTTTCTCCCTCTATCATGTGACGATAGAGAGAGAGAAGGTGGCTATCTACAAGCCAGGGGAGACTTCTCATCAGGAACCGAATTTTACTGCACCTTGATCTTGGACTTCTTGCCTCTAGAACTGTGAGGAAGGAAAGGAATTTCTGTTGCTTAAACCACGCAGGTAGAGGTATTTTGTTGGGGCAGCTGGAGCTGACTAATACAGACCCCAAGACTGTCTGGGTCCAAATCTCATCTTTATAACCCCCATGCCAACTGGCTCTAGGGCCACACTCCCTACCCACCAATGCACGCAAATCTAACATCTGGAAAAAGGACTTTTACAGAAAGTGGCCTGAGGGTGGGGGCTGCCTCCTCAGTAGGGCTGGAATTAGTCTGGATACATAAAGCAGAAAGGGTCGTATGAGGTCATGTCTACTTGGCAGTTGGGTCCAAACACTTCCAGCCGGTACAAGCTAATGTTTTCGACCCTGTCATCCTTTCTGTCCCATGGGCTAGAATCCAACACAGCTCCGTCTCATCAAGAGAATATAATAAAACTCTTTGCTGGGAAAGGGACAGCTTTATTTCTGTCTAAAAGGCCACATTGAGAAGCTCACAAGCAACTCTTCTTGCCGGAAAAGAGAAGGATAATGAGGTAATGAATTAGTTCCTTACAACCCACTGACAGACTGATGGAAACTCAGTGAAAGACCCCAAATTGTATCTTCTTATTTTTTTTTTATAATTAATTTTATTTTATTATATTATGTTAATCACCATACAGTACATCCCCTGATTC
>NC_048227.1:24776850-24822856 GCF_002007445.2 Ailuropoda melanoleuca
AGGAGGGCGGGCAGGGAGAGAGAGAGGGAAGGATTTGAGGGGGGAGGGAAAGAGAGAGAGAGAGGGAGAAATATTTAATAATTTTAAATTCTATAGACTCCAGAAAGAATATCTATTTTAATCTTTTTGGAAGAAATTATGCCTCCTACATCTCACTCTCAGCCCCTACCCAGAAATTAATTTTGAATGTTAATATGAAAGCAACCTCTCTCTTCTTTGAATGCCTCTTTTGATTTTGACAGGGTATCTAAAAGGCTGCTATTAGACAAATTTTCATTAACTAATAAGCTAGTTCTTGGGCAAAACATGAATTTTTTGTCATCTCATGTGAAAATTGAAAAAAGCCATAATTAGGAAGAAAATCACTAATTGTAAGGCATAAAATTTGTTTGCTAAGAATAGTCATTAAGGGGCAATGAAAGCATTAGCAACTTCGGTATCAGAAAACAACTATTAAAATGCAAGTGGAATTGAGGTATTTGCCCAGAGACACAATAATGGCTTTGCATTTACAGGTCTATAATTGTGCTTTGATTTGAGGTATTGTTGATACTTTCCAAGGAACAATATACAGTGGGCCTAAATACGTAAAGCACCATAGCTTTAGGCTCCCAAATTACAGACTCAAGTTTTAATTTCTAGAGAACATTACCATCGGGAGAGTTACGCAACTCTACTGTCAATGCTGTTATGGCTTTAGGGTTGTGATGAATTGGGAAAAACCAGGACAAAGAGTAATGTTTCTGTGGCTCAGACAGCTCAGGGAAACAGTTTTGCATGCCAAGTGCCCAGTGGCTGACATGAGTGTAAAGTGGGCAAATCACCACATAATGTATTTGCCTTCTTAAGAATAACTTTTAGGGGCACCTGGGTGGCGCAATAGGTAAGCATCTGACTCTTGATTTTGGCCCAGGTCATGATCTCAGGGTGGTAAGATCAAGCCCCGCCGTGGGCTCCACGTTGACCGTGTTCAGGATTCTCCCTCTGCCCCCCTTCCCACCGCTTGCTCTCTCTCTAAAATAAATAAATAAATAAATCTTAAAAAAAAAAAAGAATAACTTATTATTTTTGCTTTCTGACAAATACACTTGGGGGGGCAAATTTAGAAAATGCAGAAACTTATAATGAAGGGATTTTATTTATTATTATTATTTTTTATTATATTGTTATTCATCATACAGTACATCCCTAGTTTTTGATGTAAAGTTCCATGATACATTATTTGCGTATAACACCCAGTGCTCCATGCAATACGTGCCCTCCTTACTACCCATCACCAGCCTATCCCATTCCCCCACCCCCCTCCCCTCTGAAGCCCTCAGTTTGTTTCCCAGAGTCCACAGTCTCTCATTCTCCCTAATTCCCTTGACCAAAGTGTAGACATTGTTGTTTGTTTGCTTTTTCTCTCCTTTTTCTTGCATTTTAGATTTTTTATGGAAGCATAGCAACTATATGATAAAGTACATACCTTGTAAGCGTCCAGGTTATAGTGAGTTTTTACTGACCTGCTGGCGTAGCCACCACCTAGATCAAGATAAACCACATCTCCAGAAGCCCCCTTGCCCCTTTGTGGCCCTTTCCAGCCAATGCTCATGTCCCCCAACCACCCGCCCTCCACAAGTCCCAGGGTACGATTATTCTCTTCGTCTCATAGTAGATTCCATGATTTTGAACTTAATATAAATGGATTCCTGTGGAATATCCCTAAGGGTCCAGCTTCTTTTATTCAACATCGTTATTTGTGAGATCCGTCCATTCCATTACAGTGTATAGCTAGCCGTATTCTGTTATTGCTGTGTTATATTCCACTGTACCCTACATCACAACTTAGTTATCCACTGATGAGCTTTTGAGTTGTTTCTGGCTTTTAGCTATCACAAGCAAAGAACAAATGTTTCTGGGGCTCCTGGGTGGCTCAGTCAGTTAAGCGTCCAACTCTTGATCTCAGCTCAAGTCTTGATCTCAGGGTCGTGAGTTCAAATCCCGGGTCAGGCTCCATGGAGCCTACTTGGAAAAAAAAAAAGAAAAGAAAAGAAGGAACAAACATTCCTGAAAAGTCTTTACAGGTGGGTGGGCACCAATTTTCCCATGTGCTTATAGGATTGTGGATTATATTTTATAGGAAACTGAACTCACCTTATATCTGTTTCTCTATCTCCTTATCTATCACTACACATCTCTATGTCCTTATTGATCATAGGAATCCAAGGTCTCCCAGGAGACAGGCCTGTTTTGGCAACCCTGACCAGCTCAGGCACTGGCTGGGGGCAGCCTAGGGGAAGCAACATGGCCATACGTTCTGAATAATTCTTACAATCCTTCAGGTATACAGTCTCTTTCCTCCTTTATCAAGCCCTGCATGTCTCCAGCCAGCTTATCCTGGGAGTTAGCCCTGGTTATTATTGGGCCGGCATCTAGGACGTGAGGTGAGAGTAGCTCCTCAGTGGGAGTAACTGTTGCCTTGTCGGGGAGAAGCTTCTGCAGCATCTGCCAGCACAGTGGGGCTCTTCCTGGGGAAGGGCGGGTCACCTCCACAAACCCAGAGAGCCCAGGGATGCTGGTAGAATCTGTCTCCTCCATAACCTCATGGGCATCCATCCAGATGTCTCTATCCCGTGTTTCGGGATCCCAGCTTTTTCCCGCCAGGTCCCTGACCTTCTCATAACAGACCTACCTCGGCTGAGCACTCCAGCACCTCTGGGGCTCTGCAGCTCTGCAGCAGCTCATAAGACTGTCACTCAGCTGCGTCTGCTCCTCCCTGATAGAAGACAAAGGACCTAGTAACCACCCAACTCTGCTGACTCTGTAAGCATTGCTGGCCCATCGAATCCTGCCTATTTTCCCAGGCCACTTCTGGTCTTTCTTGTGTTCCTTCCAGTCCAGTGAGGAGCAGGCACCACAACGGGATCAAAGATTTTCTTAGCAGACTCACATGTGGAAGAAGGAGGTGAAGGAGCCAGAGATGGGGGAGTCCTCAGGCCACAGTGCAAGTCTGACCCCAAGAGAAAGAGAGTGGGACAGAAGGTTGGGTGGAAGTGTCCTAGACTGTCACGTAGTCTAAGGAAGGTTCCCCAAGGCCATCCGGGGATTCTCGAGCCAGTGTGGGCTCCCAGAGAAGTCTCATGTGTCCCAGGGTGGGTCTGTCTTGGTATCCTGCCACTGCCAGACATTGGTCTGAAAGCAGCCCTTGGGACGGGTGGCCACCACGCAAATACAGTGATAGCTCGCCAGTGGCAGCACTCAGGCTCTTGGTCACTTGTGGTCCCTTTGGCTGGAGGTCTGTGAGGTGCATTCACCTGGTCACTGAAAATGGGACTAGCACGATAACTGGAATAAAGCATCCATAAGAGTTAGCTGGAGTATAACCATTTCCTTACATCTCTCGAACACTTAAGGCATTTTTAATTTTCAGTTTCAACAGTTCTGTTCTGAGCATTGATGTAATTCATTGTTTCCTTAGAGTAGATTCCTGGAATTGGAATGGTGGGGTGAAAGAGGGTGAACATCTAACACGCTCGATAGAGGGCTGCCAGTTGCCGTCTTGAAAGGGGGGGTCCATTCACACTCCCCACTTTGGAGGATGAAGTTCCTGCTTCCTCTTACCCCTGGGAGATACTTCCAAAGGGCATGCGGCATAGTGGAGAGAGGACATGCTGGCATTCATGGCATGGGCTGGTGGGAAAGGGAAGAAGGCAGACTGGTTGGTTTAGCATGGGATGATTGGGAGGTGGGCTTCCTTGACCAAAAGGGTTAGCTCTATCTCACCAGGTTTTAGATTTTAGGACGATCTAGACTCAGCCCTGGGAAGACTCCTGCAACTAACTGCCCACATCCTCCTCCTACCATTTTTCCATTAGGTTCTTTGTTGATAAAACAGTTGTCCTGTATTTATACTTGATTTTTGGAGAAAGAGATAGGTCAAGAGCCACTGAGGGGCACATTGTGTGAATGCCAGTGTGGAGTGGTGGGAAGTGCCCTGTGTTTGGAACCAGCTAGACGTTGGGTTGAATCCTGAGGCCTGTGGGTAGATTGCTGAACTACCCCAAGCCCTCATCTGTAAAACTAGTAGCAAATAGGCATTTTTCTCCTTCCTTCCTTCCTTCCTTCCTTCCTTCCTTCCTTCCTTCCTTCCTTCCCTCCCTCCCTCCCTCCCTTCCTTCCCTCCCTCCTTCCTTCCTTCCCTCCTTCCCTTCTTCCTGTTTTCTATTATCCTTTCTTGTTTTTTTAAAACATTTTTTTCTTATGTTAATCGCTGTACTGTATGGTGTCTGTTCTCCTTTCTTAAAACCTGATCTCTCACGTGAGGAGTTATCATATCGCCATTTTAATGTGTCATCGTTGGGCAATAACCCACAAGCCCTGCCCTCCTGCTTCAGAAGTTGAAAGGGTCCCTTTTTCTTTGGAAACCCCTGCTGCAGATGTTTCCTCTCAACCTTCTGGAACAGACAAGGAGCAGGCATGTGACCTAGGATGTGGAATTCTGAACAGAAGGATACAGTCTCAAGATTCCATGGGTGGGGGCCGGCACTTAGGAGAGAGTAATGAATGATTTCTTCTCCTAGGAACATTCCTTCTAGTAAATTCCTTTTCTGCTTATGTCAGTTTCTGTTGCTTGTGACCAGAGATCCCAACCCCCCCCAAGCTGGTAAACAGCTGTGCCCTAAGGTTTTTGATTTTGTGGGGTGTTTTCTTCTTCTTCTTCTTTTTTTTTTTTTTGAAGATTTAATTTTTAAGTAATCCCCACACCCAACGTTTGGCTTGAACTCACAACCCCAACATCAAGGGTCACATGCTCCACTGACTGAGCCAGCCAGGGGCCCATTTTCTTTTTTTCTTTTCTTTTCTTTTCTTTTCTTTTCTTTTCTTTTCTTTTCTTTTCTTTTC
The DNA here is from genome assembly GCF_002007445.2 of Ailuropoda melanoleuca. Taxonomy (NCBI): domain Eukaryota; kingdom Metazoa; phylum Chordata; class Mammalia; order Carnivora; family Ursidae; genus Ailuropoda; species Ailuropoda melanoleuca. Next base: position 24,781,735 of record NC_048227.1, read on the forward strand.
TTTTCTTTTTTTTTCTCTTTTCTTTTCTTTTTTTTCTTTTTCTTTTCTCTTCTTCCTTCCTTCCTCCCTCCCTCTCTCTCTCTCTCTCTTTCTTCCTTTCTTCCTTTCTTCCTTCCCTTCCCTTTCCTTCCTTTCCTTCCTTCCTCTCTCTCCTCTCTTTCTCTCTTTCTTTCTCTCATGCATATTAGCTCAGTCAGAGTCCAGAAAGAAAGGGGCTGGGGGCTGGGGTGGTGTGTGTTGGGGCTGAGTGGTCCAGTTTTCTTCCTTTTCTTCCACCCTACAACTTCTGCCTCCTTATTTTTGCTAGCAACTGCCCTGTTCCTCCAACAGCATTTGTTTTTTACTTACAAAATGCTTTATAAGCATGGTATAATTATCCACACTGATATGCTCTGCTGTAGAACTCCTTTGGAGAACAGACAATACAAACTGCAAAGAGCTGGGAATTAACTTATCATCTGTTTTGAAGCAGTGTCGGGGGGGGTTGATTGTGCCTCAAAAATTGATTCTAATTGCTGTTTTTAATGCTGGGTTAGCTGATGCTACCTTGAGTTCTTTACCCTTTATTTCTTTTCAAAGTGACTTGGTAAATGGTGTATTTGACTCCACCCCAAATATATTTACTCCAACATTTAAAATATGTCCACATACTCATGTAGCCAGATGATTTGGGAAACACTGCGAACCCAACAGAATTCCAGTTTTACTGAAAATACTGAGGCTAAAGTGTCCTCTGGCAAGGACAGTCGTTGAAAATCTGAATAAATTTCTTAAATACCGAACTACTCCTCTTATCCTGAATATAAAGGTACATTTAGAGTGCAGGGGTTAAGGGACTTGGCTTTGGAGTTAGAGCTTGGTTTAATATTAGTTCTGCCACTTACAAACTGTCACAGTAGGAAAATGAGTTTTCTCAACAGTAAAATGGAGCAGTAACACCATTGGCCTCTGCTTATCTTACATTATTCTTCAGACTTCAGAAAAAGTCTTGGGGAAGCTTTCTCCAGCACGACGCTCCCACCCTGAGTCTAGGTTAGAGACCCTCATGATACACAGTCAGAGAATGCTGTTCCTTTTCTCAGAGGCCCAATCATACTTTGCGTGGGTACTTTTTTTACTAGATTATTTGGTTCTATCTACTCCATCGCCCTACCCTGCCCTCGATTAAGCTCCACGAGGTAGGAGCCAACTGTCTCTTTCCTTCACCTCTGTCTCTGTGCCTGGCTCCTGGTTGGCACTCAATACATATTTACAGGAGGAAGGGAGGGAGGGAGGAAGGAAGGAAGGGTGGAAGGAAGAAAGGGAAGGGAGGGAGGAAGGAAGGGAGAAGGGAGGAAGGGAGAAAAGGGAGGGAGGGAGGAAGGAAGGAAAGGAGAAAGGGAGAAAGGGAGGGAGGAAGGAAGGGAGAAGGGAGAAAGGAAGGGAGGGAGGGAGGAAGGAAAGGAGGAAGGGAGAAAGGGAGGGAGGAAGGAAGGGAGGGAGGGAGGAAGGGAGGAAGGAAGGAAGGAAGGAAAGAAGGAAGGATGGATTTCCCGTTGAGGACTCACTGAGATCACGTCTAGAAACCACGGCGTCTGATACATAGTGAGAACTGAATGGAAGGTAACCTCACCCAAAGAGGAACACGAAAAACTACCACCACAGCAAAAACGGAAAGAAAACCCCCGAACAACCAGACCGCCTGTCATGCAAGAAATTAAATATTTATATGTTGTTGTCACCATTAAATGCTGATTTTTCAGGCTGAGTCATGCTCCTGGAACAAACAACCATCGATTTCAGTGATTCTGGACAACAAAGGTTGAATTCTTGCTCGTGTGACATTGTCTGTGAGAGTCCAGCTCATGGCAGCTCCCGACGCCCACAATAGGGCAAGAGAGCCTTGGAGCAGTCAAGTGCATAAACATAGACGTGATACGCATCATTTCTACTCAAAGCCCCTTGGTTCGGAGTTAGATACCCTCCGTCTTAGGCAGCTCTGGCTGCTACAAGAAGCTATCATATATAGACTCTGGCTTAAATAGCAGATTATTATTATTATTATTTTAAAGATTTATTTATTTATTTTAGAGAGAGAGAGAGAGCGTGCGTGAGAGCAGGGGGGAGGGACAGAGGGAGGTGGAGAGAAATCTTTAAGCAGACTCCTCACTGAGCGCAGAGCCCCACATGGGACTCCACCCCATGACCCTGAGATCGTGACCTGAGCTGAAATCAAGAGTGGGATGCTCAATGGACTGAGACACTCAGGCACCCCTGTTATTATTTTTTAATAACCTGGAAAGCATAGGCAGCATGGGATCATAATGAAAAGTTGGGGAGCCCTCCCCCCGCCGCTGTGCCACATATGAATGCTTTTTTTCTAATTCAGAGGGATTAGAAGGAGGAGGAGCCAGAGTGATGGGGGGCTGGTTTTGGGAGCTCAGGAGGGTAACTCCAGCCTATAGGGTACTTATCTCAATATTTTAACAGCATACTTGGCTATATAGGGGCATCCTGGTAAGTTGTCAGCTGTTGGTGGAACTGGGCCTCAACTGGGCATGATTTTCCCAGAGCTATACCTCCAGGAAGAGGAGAAATGGCAGCCCAGGTGAAGGGCAAACACCAGCTGTGAAGGCCCAGCAGGACTCCAAGGTGATGGGGCTCTGCGTCCACCTTTGCAAACCTGGCTGGGTGGGCAGGTCCAAGGCAATTTGAGCTTCAGAGGGCTCAGTGTCCTATTAAATTCCTATACCACCATCCTGACAAGGAAGGGCAAGACTGGCCCAGGGGGTTTGAGCCACTCTGAAGGCCAGATCTACAAGTTGCCTTTCCCTGGCTCAACACTTTTCCAGCCCAGACACCAGGAACAGAGTCGGCCCTGGATGTGGTGTAGGACCCTGAGGTGTGGGGATTTGCCAGACCCCAGCACATACCTGTCCTCTTTCCTAATCTGAGAGACACAGACAAGTAAACAGAGACCAAGAAATAGAGAAGACCGAGCTATGGAGAGAACTGAGCCACAGAGCTAGAGGTGAGAGACACAGAGAGGTGTGGCATGGCAGGGGTGGGGGAAGGGGGTGCTGGGGAACAGGTGGACAGAGACAGGGAATGACAGGTGGGGAGCGGAAGAAAGGGAGAAGGTGGAAAAGAGGAGAGAGTGGTAGATACAGGACAGACTGGCTGGTTGGTAAGGTGCCATCACACACAGCGACATGGCGGTGACAGGCGTGGTGTGCCAGTGACACGGTCTTCCATCTTCTGTGTTTATATATGAAGCTGTGAAGGGCCAGGGAGGTAGAAAGAAAGAGGAGAAAGGCAGGTTGGACTTGCATGGGAGGCTTGCATGGGAAGGTGAAGGACTGGGACATGCAGGGTCTCTTCCGGTCGTGCGTGGCTCTGTTTGTTACGTTGGGAGCAGAAATGCAGACTTGGACCCCCGGTGCGTCCTCTCCTGTCCCCCCACCCCCACTCTGCCAGACAGCCCCTCCTACCAGGTCATTGCCTCTAGCCTTATTTATTGCTCCAGAATCTGGGGCTGGGAGCAGCCCCTGCCAGGAAGCTCGGGAGGAAGCTTCCATGTAAATCCCGGACTTGGCCTCCAGCCATGGCCGCTAAACAGGAGGATCAGTGGGAGAACAGACCCTGATTTGTGCCGCGGCAGCTTTTTAACATGTGGAGGGCGGTGTGTTATCTGAGATTCCTTCCTGTTACCTAGAGATTTGAGTCTTGGCTTTATTCCTTCCCACTGGAGAAACACTTTTAAAAACCCACACAAATTTCCTAATTCAACTCTGGCTATTTTAACCAGAGTTAAAGAGCTCAGTCATAAAGTGGCTCCTGATTATTAAGAATTGCAGCGTTGGGAATGTGGCGAGGATGATGTCATCCGATCTTTGTGTGATGTTCTGAGGAAGCCGCTGTGATGTCCCCCTTTTATAGGTGGGGGGTGGGGTGCGGAGCTGAGGCTCAGGGAGGGGAAGGAACTTGCTAGGAGCCCAGGCCTGTTTGCACCAGAGCCTGATCTGTCTGTCTGGCCGTGGCTCCCCTCACTGTGCCATCCTGTCCGCCCCACCCCCTCACTGTACAGATGAAGACACTGAGGCTCTTCAGGTCTGATACCTTGCCCAAAGTCCCGCCGATCGAAAGTGAGGATTTCCACTTACCTCTGTTTGTCTTTACAGCCTCTGCTCTTACCCCTTGTGCATTGGGCTGGGGACCTCGTCGTGGGTTCAAGCCCCACATTGGGTGTAGAGCTTACTTAAAAAAATGGGCAAGATGGTAAATTTTATATTATGTGAATCTTACTCCAGTTAAAAAAATTCTTTAAAGGAAAAAATCTCCAATAGTCACCCTCTTGGGAGTGGATAATGTACCCTATGGAGTTGTGCTATTTTTATGATGGAGTTTCCCTTAGTCTCTCTACTAACCTTCCTTATCCTCCCTCTTGTGGCTTCTGCACGTTCTCGGTTTCTCTTGCTTTTTGTCTTCTGCTGCCTCGTGGTCTTGTGGTTCCTCCCTTCTCCACATGTCTCTCTGCTTCTATCTCAGCTCCTCTCTCATATCTCTTCCCTTCCCTTCTATCATCTATCCGTCAATCATCCGTCATCTCTCTACATCTATCATCTATCTATCTAGCTATATCTATCTATCTATCTATCATCTTTCTAATTTCAAGTCAACCTTCCTAAGACAGAAGACCAGGGTGGCATCTGAGCTCTGGTCCCCTGGAAACAGGCTCTCGGGTGAAGACTTGCCTCCAGGAGCTTCATGGGAGAGCTTTTAGGTTTAGCACCATGGAGGGATGAGGAGGAAAGGACTGGGCAGGGGAGAAGTTGAGCTGTGTTGCAGTCTCAACAAAGGCCTCAGCTGACCCCATGGCACACTTTGGAGCTGTCCAGAGTTGTTCCCTTTGGACAGTGAGTTAAGTCTTTTTTTTTTTTAAGATTTTATTTATTTATTTATTTATTTATTTGAGGGGGAGAGAGTAGTAGAGGGAGAGGGACTAGCAGACTCTGCGCTGAGTGTGGAGCCTGACTCTATCTCATGACCCTGAGTTCCTGACCTGAGTCGAAATCAAGAGCTGGACACTTAACTGGATGAGCCACCCAGAGGCCCCACTAGTGAAGTCTTTATAACTGAACATTGACCCATCACTGGCTGTGGGGTGCCCTTGCATGGGCATGGCAGGACATGACCTTCTACCGTCTATTCCCAGTGTGAGTTAGCTACCAGAACTCCCAGCAGCACCGGGGAATGAGAGCCTCGGTCCTGAAGGAGAGATCTGGGTGGTGTCCCACAGCCATTTTCCAGAATACAACAGCCTCAGGGGCCACCTCAGCTGCTCTTCGTCTCCCCTGTTCCATTTTATAAAGGGTTATATTTGCCCCAGGTACTAATTCCTGGTCCAATCAGATTGAGACTTTGCTCAGAAGGGGCACAGCAGGGGCTTTAAGCACCCTGGCTATTCAGGATAGCCGTAACGCCTCTCCAATTTCTTAGAATCCAGGAGAATTCCTGTATTCCAACTTATTCCTACTATTTAAGACCTATAGACTCAGCTGTTACAAGCAGAGATCCGAAGAGATTCTGAAGCTGATCTCTAAATACCACGATCATTTCCTCTGTGCTCCACAAGCAATGCCCCTTGATGTCATCCGACCCTAAAGTCTGGCAACTGTACTCTGACAAGTGTCCTAAGAGTGCAGGTCCGTCCGTACAGAGCCACAGCCTCTCTTGAACAAGGGGGGTCTGTTTGTTGCCAACCAGACCGCCAATTCTAATTCCCAAATTCCTCTGAGGTTTTCTTGTGGACACTTATGTTCCTTCTGCTTAGTCTAGGTCTCTTTTTCCTCTCTAGCAATTTTTGTCCATGAAGTTAAAACAGAGGTTGAGACACACATATGCTACATGCTACCAATATAGCACCGTCAGTCAAACCGCCCTCTCTCCCTGCTACAGCTAAGATATGGCAGGGCTCCCACCCTCTCCTTCCCCCTAATTGATTTCCCAGTTCATCCTCCTGGGATGATGCTTTGGCTGGCTTTCCAAGTTCAGCCTCTCAACCTTAATTTAATGCTTCTCGGGTGGTGAGAACTTATGCTTCCCACCTACTAGTTGGCATCTGGCTGATTTTCTCATCCTAATGAAACTTCCATTTCATTAATGTGGACCCTTTGTGTATTGTATCTGCATTATCAAAAGTGAGGTAGTGCCCGGTCCTGAAGAGACACCTTTCACCTGCCCCAGGACAGTGTTGGCATTTGGAGGGGTCCGGCAGTGGCTCGTCCCCAGATTATCAGCCACAGGCTTGGCTCCGTTGAACCCAGGTGTCCAAGGACCCTGGCTGGGAAAAGCTGGTGGATGCTAAAAGCGGGTTGGGTGACTCAGAATTTGCTTAGCTTTGCCAGTCAGCCTGGTGTGAGGTCTTAGAGTAAAATTTTCCCACCTTCTTTTTCCAAGATTGAGCCAGAGTCTGTTCTTGGAGCAGATAACTTTTCAGCACTGAGTTGGAAAATGTTTATGATTGGTTTTTCACAAATCCTTCCTGGACAGGAGACAATTTCTGTTAGAATTAAAATTTAAATATAGGGTTAGGATAACCCAGAGCGCCTCAGGAGGGCTGGCTCTGGCAGGACAGTGAGTGACATGGTGGATCGTATTCTCTCTTCTACGTATTATTTCCTCAACTCTACTCTTTCTCACTGATCTTGATTGTCCACTGTGAGTAACCCCAATTACCTTAAGTAAGCCAAATGTCCCAGGCCGCTCCAGCTTGTTGGCACAAAGAAGGTCATTGAAAGATAAATATCCAGGTGATACAGGCATGTAGCTTTTGCTTCCGCCTGCTGGTTCCCCACAAGAGTCCCCCAGGGATGTCTCATGTGTATGAGAAGGAATTGCACTCAGATTCTTTTGTCCGGCCGGGTCTTTTCTGGAAAGGTACCTCTGTAGGCCATTTGAGGGTACCAACTTTGTGCTATACTGTTGCTGGGGCCTTCCGTGACAAGTCTGGGTCCCTGGCATGCTGCTGGCTGCAGTGGGCCCCTGGGACTCTTTCACAAATGTGCTGTAGTCCCTACCGTGTGCTGCTGTTGGGTCCCTCTGCTGCAACTGGGAGACCATCCCTCTGCCCAGCCTTGCAATGAACTTGGCCATTAGGCTCCCAGAGCAGTCCTGCTTGTGCCCAGACCCTCTAAGACAAGCACCAGTTTCTCTTTACCCATCAAGGCTCAAACCATCGAGATAGAGACCAATATCACTTCTCATGTCTCAAAGCTCATGAGAACTTTACTCAAAGGATCATTGGGCCTCTAGACTTTTCTCCCTTGTGCTCAAGGCTTAGGAGGCCCTGCATTACTATTAGAAAGGGGAGAAGGGGCAGGAGGAGAAGACGTACCACGAAACAGCTGCTAAAAATCAGATTTAGTGATTCATACTCAGTACCATCCATCAGTCAAGCTCTCCAAGCTGTTTTTCCAGTGATGTTGTATAAGCCACATGTGGTGGAGGGAACGGAGTTAGTTCATGCCAAATGAACCACAGCAAAAATGATGACATCACAGACAATAATAAAATAAGCAGCAGCAGATGGAAAGGAAGAATTACAGTTATTCCGGGGAACTGTTAACTACATAAACTGTTTTGGGTCTTCGCTGGTCAAAACCAAACCCCATTCTACTAGCCAGTAAGTAACGATTATTATTATTTTTTTAACCCAGAAACACGAGCCAATCAATCCTACTGTCCAGCAAAATGGTCTTTCTGGGAGCATGGGGGGCAGGGCAGCAATTTCAAGGCATCGCCTTCCACAGGCATCAAAGAGCCCTGCTTGCTCACTGACACCTAATAAATCAGAACCGGGGCATCAGATGAATTTTTCTTTCGCGTTTTACTTTCCTTTATTAATGGAACGTTTTAGAAATCTGTTTATATTTTTTACTTTCACAAAATCACAATTTTTCACACAAAGGGAGCAGATGGTACTGAAAGCTGGAGATTGAGCCGGAATGCGTCTCCCATAACTGGCACTAACAGAGCCTTGTCTTGGATGTAAAAGAACTCGAATCTAATTGCGGGGTTGGTTTTTCCAATTCTGTATAACTATGTGTTTCTTTGTCTGGGTTTTTCCCCCCTCAAATTTAATGCTTCTTGAGCGCCTGTCAAATCGAAATCCGGGTAGAGTAACAGAGACTGGGTTTTAAGACTGTGGGTTTCCTGGAATGGTGTCTCTAAGACCCTAAGGGTCTCTACACCCATAGTCCCCTTTGGAGCCACCATATTTGGTGTCAGGACCAGGTGACTGGGCGAAGATTGGCACTCGAGCTAAGAGCAGCCCACGAGGTGGTCTCATGTGAGAATCCTGCCTCTATATAGGATTATGATTAATTAGCCCAATTAGATTCTCTTTCTGAAAGATTTGAATATGACACATGCTCAGAGGGAGTGGGATGTGAGTTCATCTAAGTAGGAACCTTGTCTCTTCTGTACTGATTTATGACCGTTGTCTATCATAGTATATGATGTTGGCTACCCAATGAGTATAACTAAATCAAACGCACGGACCCTTTATACAGATGTTTTTCTAAAAAATGAATCTGCATCCATCTCCTTATATTGTACTTTTTCTCCTGTCTCCAGGGAGCTAGTTTCCCCCCTCCAACCCCCAGCCTTTCATGATTATTTTAAACAGATTTTATTTTTGAGAGCAGTTTTGGGTTCACAGCAAAACTACCCTCCCCCCACCCTGCACAGACTCCCTACTTCAAAATTCTGCACCAGAGCAGACAATGAACCTACATCAACACCTTATTATCACTTGAAGTCCACAGTTTACATCAGAGTTCACTTTTGGTGCTGCACATTCTATGCGTTTTGACAAATGTGCAATGACGTGTATTGCCATCATATTATCCTACAGAACAGTTCCACTGCCCTAAAAATCCCCTGTGCTTTACCCATTCGCCTTTTCCTCCACCCCAACTTCTGGCAACCACTTTTACTGTCTTCATAGTTTTGCCTTTTACAGAATGTCATATAGTTGGAATCATCCAGAAGGTTGCCTTTTTAGACTGTTTTTTTTTTCATTTAGTGAAAGTGCATTTAAGAGTCCTCCATGTGTTCTCATGGCTTGATAGCTTATTTCTTTTTAGCATTGGGTAATATTCAGTTGTCTGGATGTACCACAGTTTATTTATCTGTTCACCTACTGAAGGTGGTCTTGGTTATTTCCAAGTTTGGACAGGTGTGAATAACACTGCTGTAAACATCTGTGTGCAGGGTTTTGTGTAGACATAAGTTTTCAGCTCCTTGGAGTAAATACCAAGGATTACTGGAGTATATGGTAAGAGTGGGTTTAGTTTTGCAAGAAAATGCCAAGCTGTCTGTCAAAGTGACTGCACAATTTTGCATTCTTGCCAGCCATGAATGAGAGTTCCTGTTGCTCCACATCCTCGCCAGCATTTGGTATTGTCATTGTTTTGGATTTTGGCCATGTTAATAGGTGTGAAGTGATGTCTCGTTATCGTTTTCATTTACAATATGATGTGGAACATGTTTTTATATGCTTATTTGCCATCTGTCTGTTTTCTTTGGTGAGGTGTCTGTTAAGGTCTTTAGCCCATTTTTAAATCACTTTGCTTCTTGTTCAGTTTTGGGAGTTCTTTGTATGTTTTGGATAATAGCATTTTATCAGAAATGTCTTTTGCAAATATTTCCCCCCAACCTGTGGCTTGTCTTTTTATTCTCTCGACTCTTCTTCCTTTTGATGCCTCTTTTGCTTTGACAGGCAGGAGGGCACAGTGTTTAAGATTCTGGATGCATCTGCCTGAGTTTGAGTCTTGGTTTTGCCAGTTGCTTGCGTGATTCATCATTCCATTCTGACTCTCAGTTTCCTCATCTGTGAAATGGAGATAATAGTGCCAGCCCATAGAGTTGCTCTGAAGAGTTGGAACTGTCCCCATCCCCATGAGTAGTTAGTGCTGCATAAGTGGTGGTCATTATTATTGAGAATTATTAATATTTTTTTGTGTAATTTGGACCCAGTCACTAATTTGGTCTTATCTTCCACTGTTCCCTCCTTCACTCATTCCATTAGAGTCACACTGACTTCCACACCCACCTCAGGGTCTTTTTCTTTCTATTTCCTCCTCCTAAGTGTTTTTTCCCCCCGATATTGTTGTGGCTTGCTCATCTCATTATTCAGGATTTTTATCAGTCATAAGCAGAAGCAGTCTAAAGGAAATGGGGCTTCCTATTTTTTGTAGAAGCCGAGCCCATTGCTGCTAGGTGTCCCAGAGGGAGAAGGGTACATGGAGGAGCAGTGGGGTGGGAAGCAGAGATTCCCAGAGACTGGGAAGGAGAGGGATCTCTAGGTTCAGTGAGCAGTGGGCACTGAGCCCTGCATTCTTGAAGTGCTCCTGGGAGATGGCAAGACCTCAGGAAGACTGGGTGCCCTTAGCCAGCTAAGGATCTTCAATCCCTAAGACAGAACCCCTCGAACTGAAGGTGTCATAGAGGCTGAAACAGACTGGACCCTGGCAGAGGGCAAGTGGGCTGATGTTTGGGAAGACACTAACGCCCACTGCAACACGAAATTAGTTTCTCTGTATCAGCCTTGAGTAACAGAGGCTAAACTTCCAAACTTCCTGCCAGTTCACAGGGATGGGGGCTTATAGCCAGAGGGACATCAACTAGTGTCAATTTTTAACAATAAAACATAGAAAGTGATTTTTTTCACTTCTGAGTTTGGACTTACGAATTACATATAAAATAAATCTATTCACCAGTGCATGCCTGCCCATTGTAGTTTGAGAGAACCCAGTTCCTGGTAAAGTTGGCTTTCAGACCCCTTTCAGCTCTCCCTTTCCCTCTGTCTTCTCTCTTCCTGCCTCCCCCACTCCTATAATTCTTCAGTATTGGACATAAGCCCCTTTCTCAGACCACATTTTCTCTTTTTCTAAATGCAAGCTTAAAACCATGTGTTATCAAGATGCAAATTAAAAAAAATTCTATGTTTTTCATCTTTACCAAAAAAATTGTTTTGCAAAAATGAGTTACCCAGGGTTTTTCCTTGTTAGGAAAAAGTGAAGAACAATATTCCACAATCTATTCTGGCATGCTACCCAGCTTCTAGCTATAATGGAAGTTACAAATTATACCTCAGCTTACGGTGACGTTAGAAAAACTGCTCTGGAAACACCGCCACTTGGGTTTGGTTTGGCTTTGTTCCTGTTTTCAGTCTGTGCATTTGAATTGCTCACCTCCCTTGGAGGCTGTGGTATCAGGTCACATTTGTTCAGAAGGTGGGAGTCATTACTGCCTGTCAACACAGATCTCCGGTTCTCCCCATTGTTGGATACATAGTTGGAATACTTTTCCTGGCCTCTGGTGGTTGGGTAAGACCTGCTGAGTTATTCCAACCCTGCGATGAGTGGAAGTGATATGAGGCACTTCCGGCGGAAGTGTTTAGTCTGAGACCCTCCAGAGGTCTTCCCCCTGCTTGGCCTAGCAGCCGTCGATGTTTAAGATGGTGGCTGCTCTGTCAGCCTGCCTCAAGCTAATGAAGATTAGCAGCAGAGCCTCCCCTAGCAAACTATGGGATGGACTTTGAGCATGAAATAAACTTTTGTTGTTTTAAGTGAGTGAGAGTTGGACATCTTTGTTATCACAGCCTCAACTAGCTTACCCTGACTGAGACCCCCGTCAGGCTCTCTAGAGACACTGTTGCCAAACTTTTGAAACCAAAAGAAACATTCAGAACATTGGAACTGACATGTCTTTGCAGACAAAATATTTTGCCTTGGCAAACATGTCCAGAAGGAAGCGGATGCTGCTATATTTAGAGCATGAAGCAAATGTACTGTTTTGGAGTGTTCAGACAGATAAACATGCTCAAAATCATGTTCAAAATGTTCCACATATTGCCTGATGGGAAACACTAACAAAGTATAAAAGTTGACAATGTTTCCTTTTGTATGTTGTGTGCACACACACGCGCGCGCACACACACGAGCATACGGTATAACTAAGAGTTGCTTGGTTGCAGGAAAGGGAGAGCGTTTGGTCTGATTCAGAGAGGTTAGAGTAACTGTTCAAGATCAAACTCTGACATGATGGAGGGCACACAGAGACCCATATCTTGGGATTTTGTGTCACATGTTGTCGATCTGAGCCTTACAAAGTTTTCTAAACCATGAAGAGCATTCACAGATTCTCTGCCATTATCACAGTTGATAGCATTTTCACAGAATTTGTATACCCATTCCTTGTTGAATTTTCATTGTTTTACCATCGTGTTTTATCCCCTTATTCATTTTGATTATATGTTTTACTGTCCTGGAAAATTTTTGTCCCAGTGTTAAGACATATATTTTTAGCATTTGTATCTCTGTAATCTAATTTCAGGATTTCTTTCTTTCTTTCTTTCTTTCTTTCTTTCTTTCTTTCTTTCTTTCTTTTTCTTCTTTCTTTCTTTCTCTCTCTCTCTCTCTTTCTTTTTTCTTTTCCTTTCTTTTTTCTTTTTGAGAGAGAGAAAGAGAGAAAGGGAGCAAGCGTGAGTGGGGGAAGGGGCAGAGAGAGAGGGAGAGAGAGAATCTTAAGCACACTCCACGCTCAGTACAGAGCCTGACATAGGGCTCAATCTCACAACCCTGAAATCATGACTTGATTGAAAATCAAGTGTCAGATGCTTAACTGACTGAGACACCCAGGTGCCCCAATTTCAGGATTTCTATAAAGGATGGACGTAAGAGTTGAGCTGGAAGGAAGTTTGGACAAGAGGTCCATTTCTACAGAGTGAGGAAATGCCAATTATCCACATCAGGTGATGGGGGGGTGTTGCTGGTGGAGATTATGGGGCAACAAAGTTCTCCCTGCTCCGCAGCAATTCCCTGGCACCATGACTGTCATCCTGGAGAATCTTTATTCTAAAGTCAGTGAGGCCCCAGCTTTCTTCTGTCTGTTCCTTTGAACAAGATGCTCACAAGCTTGCTTTTATGTTGTCACATGAATGGAGAGAATAATGGATTTGGTATCTGATCAGTTAACTGTGACTTTGGACAAGTTGTTTAGCTCCCTTGTTGGGGAATAATGATATGACTTTATTGAGTAATTATGAAAATTATGCAAGAGCACGTCTAGGAATGGCTCTTTTATAATGAGGGCCCAAGAAACACTTAATTCCATTCTTTTCTTATAGTTAATGAGGGGAGCAGTGTAGCTTAGTGCTTAAGTGTGCAAGCGCTGATGTCACACAGTGGGTTCAAATCCTAAATCCTTTTTGCCAATTATGTGTAAACTCGCAGCCAGTCACTTCTCTGAGCCTACCTTACCATGTCTACAAATGAAAGATAACATGGAATCTGATATATTGTTGGAGATTAAATAAGATATTGCATATCCAGCCTTTGGTATGTTATAAACACTCAAGAAAAGGTAATTTTATCGGCTTTATAATTAGATACAAGTTTCTCTCTTCACATCCGCTCTTGTGTCTTCCAATACAAGCCCACTAACCCCGATATGAAACCCTTGGAACCATATGTGTTTTGGAGCTCAGAATGTTATGGAAATTATAAAGATAATGCAGTGCCGTACCATACACCCCCACACACACACACACACCAGCAGGGTCTGTGGTAGGGACTTCATAATTAGCTTATTACTGCAGGGAAATATTTGAATGTTCGTGCTAAGTGGGATGTGGGATAAATAGAGGATATAAATAACCTCATGTCAGCTCGAGTCCAGTTCTGCTGCCAAATGAGTTTGTGCCAAAGTTAATGAAACAAATTTTGGCTTCTAGAACTTTTATGGAATTCAGAGACTGGTGCAATCCTTATCACTTTTCCCCCATTCTGTGCTGGAAAGTTATTTCTATTACCCATTTCTAGTTTAAGCTGTGCTTGTCCTACCTTGCTGTGCTTCTGTTTAATATTTCAAGGCTTCCTTTGAACTCTTAGCCCTCCTCCCTTGACAGCCTGTGTTTTACTTCTCCCTCACATCGCTGGCTCTATTCTTACCTCCTCTTGGGTTGCTCTTTCTTTTTCTGGGGTTCACACACTACTGGCATAAAGCCCGTTTTCATTTTCTTTTTCTTCCCCCCCCCCCTTCTGGTACATTCTCTCTAGGTTCTCATTCCCCCTTCTCCTCGTCTGTGGATTTCAGAGAGTCTCGCTTCTGCGATGAGAGCTCCTTGCCTCTCTTCTTGTGTCTCATCTTCTACCTGCTGTTTTCTTTCTGCTGCTTTGTTCATTGCTAGTGGTCCTTGGTTCCCACCCCGACTACCATACCATCATCCTTCTCCTTTAATTCCTTCGTCTCCTCCAGAGATCATTCTTTGTCCACTCCTTATTTTACAATGCCAATAATATCATTATGATAATTTATTGAGTTCTTACTGTGTACTAAGCACTTTACATGGATCGTTAAATTTCATCCTTATAGCACATCATTAGGTGGGGACTCTCTTAATCCTCCTATTTCAGATGAGAAAATTCAGGCTAAGAGATAAAGTGACTTGCTCAAGTAGTCAAGGAGCAGAAATGGAATTCAAACCCCATTGCATTAAATCTTTGCATTTAATACTTGTTGCATTAAACTAATTCCAAAGCTCATGATTTCAATCACTATGCCTATATTTTCTCCGTTACGGTGGATATTAGCAGCCCAGTTATTTCATTTATCTTTTCTTTCTAGGTTCTTACAGATTTTTAATGTGACTTACCTCTGCTGGCCTCCTTTTCAGTATGCCATTTAGTTTGGGTGGTTTGTCCAGATTTGCCCCTTTCTTGGTGGTTGGAGTCTTGGCCCTTATCTTTTTCCAGTGACACACTGAGATTATATCATAGCCCCCCACATACTTATTGTGGACTATAGGAACGGTCCCAATTTCAGACATTCCCATTCCCACAAACCACTGAAAAGTCCCAGAAATCGATGCTGGGCAGCAGAAATAGCATCTGCTTCGGCTGTCACCTTCTGTGTGCCTCAGAACATACCATTCGAAGTCACATCTTGGCAAAATGGCTTCATATCACGGGCTTTCCAGTGATCTGAGTGACTGAACCAATGATTATTATGTTAGTCAGATTGGGCTCCACTATGCTGCAGTAAAATAAACCCCACATTTCTGGCTTAATACACCAAAGATGTATATCTTTTTCACAAGACAGTCAGAGGTGGTTCTGGTGGCTTTTTCTTGACTTTACTTCTTGAATGGTGACTCAGAGGTCTGGGGAGCGTCCATCTTGCAACTCCACCATCCCAAAGTTTTTCCATTCCAGCCACTTGGATGGGTCAGGGGCTGTGGCATATTCACAGACTATAATGCGCGGAGAACGATCATTATCACCTTCATTTTTCAGATGAGGAGACCCATTCATGCCCAGGGTTTCCCAGGCTAGCAAGTGGTAGATTCCAGACTAACATCACAGCTCCGAGTCTTCATTCCACAACATTTTTGGGAACTAGAAATATTTCATTTGTGTTTATGCTTCCTGTCTAGGTTCACTGATTTTCAGTAAGTTATTAGAATCCTGTCTTTTTTATTGATAATTCCCGCAGAGGTTCCAGGGAGAACTCTCATTGGTTGTGCTTGAGTCACGTGCTCATCTTCAAACACGTTGCTGTACGCCAGACAATGCAGTGTTCTGATTGGTCAGGTCTGTGTCATGTGTCTGACTCTAGCCTGGAGGAAATAGAGTGAGAGGGCACCTTCGTCTCTACAGTATGTAATGGGAACAGTGAGGAACCATTCCCTTAAATAAATCCCAAGTGCTGTTACTGAAAAAGAAGGCAGTAGATATCAGGGAGGCAAATCAAGATAAGATCCAGCCAGTTGAACAACCGAATGAAGAAGGAAATGTAAAATAGAATGAGTGACTAGGGAAATAAATTAATGAGCACATGACAAAGACCTGACCAATTAGAACACTGCATTGTCAGGGCCATAGTTATTGGTTTGAAGATGAGCAGGTGGCCCAAGCCCAACCAATGAGAGCCCTCCCTGGAGTGTTTGAACGAACGAAAGAGGGCTCTTTGGTGGAGGATGAGGGAACGTTTCCAAATGATGAAATGTGAATTAAGGACAAGTTGACAGTCCGATAAAGATAAATTTTGTACATTGCATAGTTTTGCAATAGGGCGCATCTTGCTTGGCGCATATTTTCAAGGACCCAGTACCTTTCTGGTGTAGAAATAATCCTTGTCTCCGTATCCGCATTTGACTTCTCTCAATCCCTTTGGAATAGAAGCAACCTTATGCTGTCAGCTGCTTACCCTCACAAAAGGAACTTTGTGAACAGAAGGTGATCCCTTCTCCACCCCCCACCCCCAGTGTTTACTCCTCTCCTTCAATTTCCGCGGGCATCCTCTCCTCCTTAGAAAACGCTTTCCCATCAGTGGGGCTGAAAAACAGCCAGGAGGCCCACCGGCGTTCACTTCCGTGGGCAAAGTGACTTCTGCAATGCCAGGCCTGGAGTTCGTTTCTCTCTCCCTGAGTCAACGAGATTTTGTCTATAGGCCTTTCTGCTATGTTCCTCCAGAGAGAGGTAAACTGCCTTTAAGTAATTGCTGAAGAAGGCATAAACCAGGGAAATTTGATTTGAGTATGCAATTTGAATCGGGAAATGCTCGTATAAATAACTGAAGCCGCTGAATGCGGCAGGTTTGTGCTCTATAGATTTTTTTTTTTTTTTAAATCTAGCGTCTTCAGAATAGAAGTTCTGCTGCAACAGCTTAAACCATCCCAGGCCTTTGCACTCTGACCTTCTGCTAGTTTGGCATCATTAACTGTTTGGTAAGTTGACATCGCCTAATTAACCTATATGGTTGGAGAGGGGGAAGAGGCTCTTGAACCCCCACACGATGCTATCATCTAGAGCAGTGACACAGTCTTAAAAAAACAAAACAAAACAATTTTCAACTCGGAAGGAGCTTGGTATCATCTAGCACAACTTCACCAAGGAGGGAATTAGGAGCCAGAAAGGGTAAATCATTTGTTGGAGGTCACTGAGGTTTTTGGAAATGTCATGGTCGGCTTTTCCTCCAGCAACAAACAGCCCCACGTCCCAGAGGTGTGCGTTTCTAGCTTATATTACATCAGAGCTGCAGGTCAAAACACAGGCTACCAAGCCTAACAACAGGGTGGGGATCTACCTAGTGGGAAGCATGGCAAGAGACAGTAGGATACAAGTCATTGCGGAGAAATGATGCGTTCTGCTACCAGAAGGCGTAGAAATGCTTCCAGTGATGAAGTCCAAGAAGAAACATGAAAACTGAGAAAGTCTCTGAAGTTTCCTGAGTCTACTTATTCTTTTGATCATGTTACCTATTTTGATTAATGGCTAGATTCCCCGAGTGACATAAACGTACTGAGCATTACCCCAGATTCCTTCCTCATGTGTATGCATCATGTCTAATGATCACCCAAATCCTTTTCACTTCTGCTTCCCAAATATGCCTCAAAAGTCCAGTCTTTCTTCCCACACCTCATTTCACAGGTCTCCTGCTTCTGGATTATTATTATTATTATTATTATTTTTGTTTGATATTCCAGTCCAAGCTCTACACTGTGGCCACAGAGCAACTGTACTCATATCACATCTAGGTCACCCCCTTGCCTGAAGTCCTCCCACAGACAGAAGAACAAAATGCTGTACTTCTTCATGTCACGTGTATAGATTCTGTTCTTGCTACTCCCCAGTCCTGTGTCCAACATTTATTTATCTAAGACTGCAGCCAGTTAGCCCATTACCCAGGTTAATAGGGAGGCAGGACTTGGGACATGCTCATGCTTCCACTGGGATTTGCTGCATAAGCAAGACCTAAGGCAGGACGAATGGCAGGTCCCAGGGAGAGACCCAGCCTGGATCCCAGATGCTGTGTTTGGAGAGGGACGAAATGAGACCCTATGCTTCCATAAGGCTCAGCAACCCAATGGGCTCCTTTTTCCCAACACCATGGGACCAGTAAATATGACTCATCACCTCCTGCTGCGTAAGCTCCATGGCACAGTCCCAAGACTCTGCTGTGTTTTCAGTATGGATCACCCACTCCCAGCTATTGGCGAGTTGACTCTCATTTTGTTTTGATTGTGATTTGGGGTTATCCTGGCTGTCTTTCCTCCAACACCTTATGAATGAGGTGGTGGTTGTGCTTGGAATTAGTTCGAAGTTTCATTCTCTTGAAGTGCCTCTGTGCCTTTGCTCATGTTCAGTAGTTCCATGCGGCTAAGATGCATTTTACCCCCCAATCTGTCAATCCTCCACCCCCCAACCTGCTCCTGCTCTTCTGCCTTTGTTAATCTAGAAACTCCTAGTGAACATTTGAGCCTAGTTCACAGCACATCTATGTTGAAAGCTCCATTGTCCCTGGAGAATTATTTATGTCCTCTCCTGAGCTCTTATTTTGCCGTGCACACGACCACCTTCATTCATCCAGCCAATTAATAGTTGATAAGGATTTACTATGTGCCAGGCACTGCACGAAGCACTGGGAGCACAACCGTGCACGAGTAGACAAAGCCCGTCCATCGGGATACCCACTGACTAGTGGGAATACGATGGCCAACGAACCAACAAATGCACCAGATGGTTATCAGTGGAGTGAGTGCTGGGCAACAAATAAATATGGTGATGAGCTAGAGAGCGACTGGGAGAAGTCACTTAGTGAAGATGGGAAAAACCTCTTTGAGGAAATGATATTTCAGCTGAGACCTGAAAGATGAGAAGGAACAAGGCTTGGGAATAGATGGAGGAAGAGCAGGTGCAGAAGGCAGGTGCAAGGTCAAAGGCTTGCAGGCAGGAGAGGGCTTGATGGGCCTTGAGCATTGGCAGCAGTCGGGAGAGTGGGTGGGGCAGAGCGCGTGGGAACTTCTTGGCCATATCAGAGATTCTGGGTTCCAATCTAAAAGCAACAGGAGGACTTAGAAGGGCTTTAAACAGAGGAATGGCATGATGTGATTCACCATTTAAAAATATCATCTTCGATGTTGTGTGGATTACAATGGGAAGCGGGCATAGACAGGAGGGGAAAGAAAAAAAACTCCACTTTTTTTTTTTTCCTTGAGAGATGCTCTTACTGAGCTGGTGACTTGCCTTGGGGTAGTGGCCACGTGCCTACGAAGGCGTGGATAGTGTCAAGAGCGATTTTGGTGACAGAACCAATAGGACTAGGGTCTAATAGAAGGAGAAGATTGACAATGACTCCATAGTGTTTGTCATGGACTACTGGACAGTGGAGAGGCGTTTCATGGAAATGGGGAAGATGGGAGAGGAGCATGGCGTTGGATTATGCAAGAACTCCGTTAGACATAGAAGTTTGAGACATCCATTAGTGGGCCAAGCTGTCTGTCTCTCACTAGACTGTGGTGTCTCTCCAGTGCAGAGCCCAGTGCTTGACACGTAGCGGGTGCTTGAAAAGTATTTGTTGAATGGGAGAATCTAAATGATATGCTTAAAAGCTACAGATGACTAATGGCTTCTAGAACAACAAACGATCCAAAGTCTGTAGCAGTGGCTAATTAAACCATTCCAATCTAATGTCCAAAATATTGTAAGCTAGAAGACCCCCCCCTTCTCTCCCCTTTAATTGAACAGGCCCTGTCTTTTTTGCTCTTGTAGTCCATTGTTCTTCGAATGTAATTAGCCCTGGTGTTTTGACAGTAAACGAGACTCCGGTACTTTGATAAATGGCTTGTTTCTGGAAAAAGAGTATTTGTGAATACAAAACCCAGTCTTCCTCCCACTTGTCTCCCACCTCTTCCTCTTCCTCCTACTTCAGGCAGCCCTTGGGCGACACCATCACCTTCAGGAAGGCCATGTTTCTCAGGAAAGGACAACAACACGGAAATAACAGTTATTTTTGAACACCTATTACGTGGTGGGCAGATTCATTATATGTTATACAACAATCCTGAAAAAAAAGTAAAAAAACAAAACCCAAAAAACAACCCTATGTTCCATTTGAGTAAACCAAACAAAGCTCATACGGAGTTAAAATCTCACAGTTATCAGGGGGCTCAGTTGAGATTCAGGTGTGCCCAGGTGTGTCTGATCTCCAAGCCCATGTCCTTTCTGTGATTCTGGGTCTCCCTTAGACCATAAGTATCTGAACCTTATCAAAGAGCCTCTGTGTACCTCACTTTGGCTGTGTGTTTTTTTTAAATAGTTTAGTGAGATATAATTCACAGACTATACAATCAACCCATTTAGAGTGTACCATTCAGTGTACCTCACTTATTAATGGAATAAATAGCATCAACTCTTACTCTTAGCAAGGAACAGCACCCTTGTGGTTGCTTCAAGTTTGTTATCTCCTATCATTTATTCTGGTCTTCTCATCAACTCTCTGATGGGGGGTGGGAGCAGGAATTATCACCTCCATCTTACAGGTGAAGAAACTAAAAATGTCACACACAGCATGTGGTCAGCAGATCTGAGTGATGAATTTAAAATACTCTGACCATCAAGTCTACTCCCTCTGCCTTTACACGATTTGCCACTTAACAGCTGTATGGCTCTTCTCAATTGACAAAGATTATTTTTTCATGTCCATGATCTCATTTGGACCCCACACCGAGACTGATTTGCTGAGATTTTGTTTTTAAGAACAATCTGAAAGATCTTCTAAACCAATTCAGCTGGTTTCCCTTTGTCCTGACCTAGAGACGGTACTGAATTTCTCAAAACTGTCTGTAGTGACCTCACATACGTTAGGATTGCCTCTATCAAAAGAACAGAAAATTACAAGTGTTGAGGATACAGAGAAACTGGAAGCCTTGTGCGCTGTTGGTGGGAATGTAAAATAGCGTGGCCATTATAGAAAGCAGTATGGAGTATTCTCAGAAAATTAAAAATAGAACTACCACATGATCAAGAGATCCCACTCTGGGTATATACCTAAAAGAATTCAAAGCAGGATCTTGACTTTTTTAGATCCCACATGTAAGTGATATCATACAATATTTGCTTCTCTGTGTCTGGCTTAATTCACTTAACATAATATCCACGGGGTTCATCCCTGTTGTTGCAAATGGCAAGATTTTCTTTTTTATTCCATTATATATATTGACCCCGTTTTCTTGGAATCCAAAAACATTGAACTCATAGAACCAGAGAGTAGAATGGTGGTTTCCAGGGACTGGGGGCTGGGGAAAATGGGGAGATACTGCTCAAAGGATATGAACTTTGAGTCATAAGAAGAATGTTTTGGAGATCTAATTTATGGCATGGTGATTATAATTATTAATACTGTCTTGTATACTTTTAGTTTGTTAAGAGAGTAGATCTTAAATGCCACACACGGAAAGGTAACTATGTGAGGCGATGGGTGGTTAATTAACATGATTGTGATTGGAATTTCACAATGTATGCGTATATTAAATCATCATACTGTACACCCTAAACATATACAATTTTTATTTGTCAATCATACCTTGTAAAGCTGGAAAAATAATACAGCATTAAAAACAAACTTACGATAAAGCACCAAAAGGCCAAAAAAAAAAAAAAGAGTGGAGGACCTTGAAGAGATACTTGCACACCTGTGTTCATTGAAGCAGTAATGACAATGGTAAAGAAGTGGAACCAACTCAAATGTCCATCAATAACTGAATGGAAAAAGAAAACGTGGTATGTACACAGAATGGAATATTATTCTGATGGAATATTATTCTGCCATAAAAAAGAATCAGGCACTATAACATGGGTGAAGCTGGAGGGTGTTATGCCAAGTGAAATAAGCCAGCCACAAACGGACAAACACAGCGTCATTCCACTCATATGGAGTATCTAAAGTAGTCAAAATCATAGAAACGGGAAATAGAAAGGTAGTTAGTGTTTAGTGCGTATAGAGTTTTGGTTTTGCAGGATGAAAACGTAGAGATCTGTTGCACAGCAACGTGAATATACTGAACACTCCTGAACAGTACCCTTAAAAATGGCTAAAATGGCAACTTTAATGTTACATGTCTTTTATCAGAATGAAAAAAACAAAACAAAACAACTGTCTTAGGCGGACTTGGGATTTGAACCCATGTCTCTAGGATCCAATAAGGTCAAGTCTGAGAGAGAGTCTGCGTTCTTTTGGCCAAGGGTGTACCTTTGTCTCAGGTTGGCTGTGTTTTCTTTGCTGTAGTACCTTGAGAAGTTAATGGATGGTTTTGTCAGACCTCAGGGAGAATCGGGTGAGCTGGATACACCTGCCAGAGAGTGCCCATTCCAAAGTGCTTTATCTCCCTTAGGAGAGAGGCTCAACATGACACTGTGGGGTAGCCAGAGGTGGCAATATTAGTCCCATATGGAGAAACCAAGACTCAACATGATCAATGGGCGTTCAAGGTCACATGGGGTGTCAGTGACGGAGAGGAGACTAGATCCCAGGTAATCCAGTGCTGGGTCTTGTGTCAGTGAAGTGGGTCGTATAGCACATTTTTAAGGTTAGAACCTAAGAAAGAGGTGGAAAACTTGGGTGTTTTTTAAATTTTTATTATTTACTCTAAAGAACTTTCTAGAACACCAAAGAGCATAGTTCCACTGAGTTGTCCAGTCCTGACCCCTGATCCCAGTGTTGATTAGTGACCTCAAACTTGCGCTCCCTTGCAGGCTGCTAGGCCAGCAGATGCGTAGGACGTGCGCGTCTTCTGGGCTGCGGGGCCCTCTGAGCCCACTCCTATTAGCAGTAGATTTTCGTTTTTCATGCTTGAACTCCAGAGGCCCCCAAGGACTTCTGCCTTAATTAAAATTTAAATTCACAAATCATTTCTTAAACCGTCTCATAGGCAGCCAAATAATCACGATCATTAGTGGGTGGTCGGAGTCGCTTTTGCTTTAATGCTTTTTGAGACACTGGCTTAGTCCTGTTAGTGCTATTTTCTACCACCTCTCTTGCCACAAACCTGGCCCGGAGAACTCTGCTTAAATAGCTTTGTTTTCTGTTGTAATACAGAGATCCACGTTCCCAGTTTGGAATGCACTTACACATCCCCGTCCCTCCCCACTCCTGCCCCTATTCCTGTCTCCTGCAGCTTGTTTGTGCCCCGGGAGCATTGCTGGGGATCATCCTTATCTGGGGACCAGCCAATTACCAGGGACCATCTTGAAGCACAGGCAGAGTGAAGTCCCATCACAAGGTTGGGCAGGCTTCCCTCTGAGCCATCCCTGGGCCTTTGCATTGGGATGGGTCCTTTAGCTGGACCTCTGCTCCTAGGAAACTGGAGAGTGCCCCTCCCAGCGGTCCTTCCCTTAGCCCAGGGTTTCTTAACCTTGGCATTATTGACATTTTGCACTGGATAGTTCTTTGTTGTGGGTGCTGTCCTGTGCATTGTAGGATGTCTGACAGCATCCCTGGCTTCTACCTATGAGATGCCAGGAGCAAGCCCCAGTTCTGACAACCAAAAATGTCTTGGGACATGGTCAAATGTCCCCTGGGGGCAAAGCTGCCCAGATGAGAACCACTGCCTGTCCATTGGCCTCTCCAGGGCCAATCCCCTGGATCCAGATTCTCTTCCTCCTTTCTCTTTCCCTGTAGTTCCTCCTGTGTATTTCCACACCCTGACATCGCTTAAGGCTATTCAATGCAAAAAAGCTTATTATACTGCTTTCTCTCTAGATCAGGGGTTTAGATCCTAAAAGGAAGGGCTCAGACCTTAGAAACCCAAAAGAACCTGTTCATTCTTCATGGAGGATGGAACCGGTAGAATATGAAATGTCAGATCCTTGTCATTCCTTCTGGAGAAGCCACCACTACCCACCAATGAGGATGGCCCTCTGGGAGCTTGGCCCAGGGCCTTCTGTCTCTGGAGCCTGTAACCACCCTGCTTCCTTTCCTCCTACTTGGACTCACTGCACCTCAGTGATGATGTGGTAAAGGAGACGGTGCTCCTAGTTTGTTAACTAGCTATGTCTCCTTGGGTTTGTCACTTTTCCTCTCAGGGCCTGGTAAAGTAAAAGGGATGGTTAGTTAATATCTACCATTATTTTTAGCTCTGATGATTAGTATGCCCTGTTTTCCAGGCCCCAAAGCAGGGTGTGTAGAGGCAGTCATCCAACCAGTAAACATGGCTCGATCTCCATAAACATGTTTATGGGCTCCAGGCCCCGTACTGGGTAATGGCGCTCTAAAGATGAAGAGTGAGAGATCTCTGTAGCTTAGGATCTCCTAGTCTGGAGGCAGAAACAGACAGGTCCATAAAACAATCAGTTAGTGTTTCTAGAGTAAAGGTACAAGTGGAGTAGGGGGTAGCTCCGTTGAGGAGGTGAGAAATCAAGTCAGCCTGGGGTCAAAACGAATTTCTGGAGCAGATTTTTTTCTTAGGGCCATGGGGATTGGGCGATTTCATTGTCATTCATTCATCTGCTCTAGTTGTCTATCGCTATATCATCACAAACTTAGTGCCTTAAAACAATAACTATTTTATTATGCTCACAGATTCTGCGGGTCAGGACTTTAGATAGGAGATACTAAGGCTATCTTGTCTGGGGCTCCAGCTGGGAAGGTTTGAAGAACTGGCAATGACTCCACTGGGTGGGACCTGGAATCATCTGGAGGCTTCTTCACTCAGAGGTTTGCCATTTGGGCTTAGCTGGGACTGTTGACTGAAATGCCTATATGTGGTCTCTCCCAGTGTCTTGGGCTTTCTTTCAACATGGAGGCCTCAGGGTGGTCAGACTTCTGTCATGGTGTCTCATGGCTCCAAGAGTGAGTGGAAGCTTCATGGCTCTTGATGACCTGGCTTTGGAAGTCATGTAGCGTCCCTTCTGCCATACTAAATAAGTTGAAGCAGTCATGAGCCCACTCAGATTCAAGAAGAGGGCACACAGACCCTACCTCTCAATGGCAGGAGTGTCAAAAATTTTGCGGCCGTCTTTTAAAACCACCATACCATCCTTATTCCAATGTTCAGAGGTCTGAATTCCTCCGAATCTTTAGCAGAGAATCCCACCTTGAAAAATCTCTCCAGGTGTATTTACATCAAAAGCCTACTTCAATTAATCAATTCTAATGCTCCAATTACTCAGCTTATATTTTCAGACACTCTAATAAGCACCACAAATGAATAGGAATTAAACTGATGGTGCATCACCCTCCACTATTAAAAAGACCACACTTGATTTCTCAAACAGCCTTCACCTTTGTGAAACGAACTTCCTTCTCTCCCATCTGTTCAGCACAGGGAAATGTTTCCCTGGGGCTGCAGTGAGGTCAGAGCTGGTGGGAGGGCTTTTAAGAATACGTAGCAATCATAATAAAGGCAAATTTTACATGAAGACTGGAGCCCTTCCATGTTGGAAAAGAGCTGGGTTCTTATGTAAGGTTTAGCAGTGAAACACCTGGCCTCATTTGACTCATCTGTAGAGTCTGGGGGTTGGACTTGATAATTCCTCAGGACTCTTCCAGCTCCAAAAATGTCTGCAATTATAGGAATATTTGCCAAGGGCAATTTTCTTTTTTCTTTTCTTTTTTTTTTAATTTAATTTTATTATATTATGTTAATCACCATACAGTACATCCCCGGATTCCGATGTAAAGTTCGATGCTTCATTAGTTGCGTATAACACCCAGTGCACCATGCAATACATGCCCTCCTTACTACCCATCACCAGTCTATCCCATTCCCCCACCCCCTCCCCTCTGAAGTCTTCAGTTTGTTTCTCATAGTCCATAGTCTCTCATGTTTCATTCCCCCTTCTGATTACCCCCCTTTTCTTTATCCCTTTCTTCCCCTACCGATCATCCTAGTTCTTATGTTCCATAGATGAGAGAAATCATATGATAATTGTCTTTCTCTGCTTGACTTATTTCACTTAGCATTATCTCCTCCAGTGCCGTCCATGTTGCAGCAAATGTTGAGAATTCGTTCTTTCTGATAGCTGAGTAATATTCCATTGTATATATGGACCACAGCTTCTTAATCCAGTCATCTGTTGAAGGGCATCTCGGCTCCTTCCATGATTTGGCTATTGTGGACAATGCAGCTATGAACATTGGGGTGCATATGGCCCTTCTCTTTACTACGTCTGTATCTTTGGGGTAAACACCCAGTAGTGCAATGGCTGGGTCATAGGGTAGTTCAATTTTTAACTTTTTAAGGGACCTCCACACTGTTTTCCAGAGTGGCTGTACCAACTTGCATTCCCACCAACAATGTAGGAGGGATCCCCTTTCTCCACATCCTCTCCAACAATTGTTGTTTCTTGCCTTGTCTATCTTTGCCATTCTAACTGGCGTAAGGTGGTATCTCAGTGTGGTTTTGATTTGAATTTCCCTGATGGCTAATGATTTTGAACATTTTTTCATGTGTCTGTTAGCCATTTGTATGTCTTCATTGGAAAAGTGTCTGTTCATATCTTCTGCCCATTTTATGATTTGTTTATTTGTTTCTCGTGTATTGAGTTTGAGAAGTTCTTTGTAGATCTTGGATACCAGTCCTTTATCTGTGGTGTCCTTTGCAAATATATTCTCCCATTCCGTGGGCTGTCTCTTAGTTTTTTTGACTGTTTCCTTGGCTGTGCAGAAGCTCTTTATCCTGATAAAGTCCCATAAGTTCATTTTATCTTTTATTTCTCTTGCCTTTGGAGATGTGTCGTGAAAAAGGTTGCTCTGGCCGATGTCATAGAAGTTGTTGCCTATGTTCTCCTCTAGAATTTTGATGGGTTCCTGTTCTCACATTGAGGTCTTTCATCCATTTGGAGTTTATTTTTGTGTATGGTGTGAGAGAGTGGTCAAGTTTCATTCTTTTTGCCAAGGGCAATTTTCTAACATCAATACTCAGAGGGAGTACCCGTGTAATAATCATATTCATATGAGTAAGTTGCCTTCAAGAAATACTGTCGCACTCCTGGTAACCAGAACTTTTCCTCTGCATTTACATAAATACACGCGTACATTTTTATATAAGTGGTATCTTACTGTAGATTTTCTTCTACAATTTCCTTTTCCCCCAGCACCGTAATATATACTGAAAAGCTTCCAATCAGTACATAAAATTAAGTTTAATTCTTTTCTACTGCTATGTAATAGTCCACGGTATGGATACGCCATAAATTATTTATGTACGCTCTCCTTCATGTAAATGTAGGTTCCTTTCATTATTTTGTCTTTATTAATGACACTGTAATGAATACCCATGGATATACATTATCTTCTCATTTGCAAGCATATCTATAGAAGAATTTTCTAGAAGCAGATTTGCTGGGTCCAAGGTTATAGAGTTTTGTAATTTTGAGAGATACTGACCAATTCGTCATAGAGATTATACCAATTAATTTTTCCATCAATAATATATGAAAGAGCTTTTCCCCTTCACACAGCATATGATCAAACATTATAATTCTTGCCACTCTGATAAGGTGAAAATGGCATCAGATTGTAATTTTAAGTGGCGTTTCTCTTTGGTGAGAAAGTTAGCATCTTTTCTTATATGTAGGAGTCCTTCATATCTCTCTTTCTCAGAAATGTCTCCTTATAGACTTTGGAAGGAGATGCACTTAAAACATATTTAATAGATATTGTTAAATTTGTCTGATGGACCCACTAAATGGCATTGCTTTGGCCTCCTCTTAATACCAGGGTCCAAAGCCACTCATAAGCCCTTAGGCAGATGGTGACATCCCACCCCGGCAATCTATCCTTTTATGGCATTTTAGCTTTGCCTTTAGGTGGGGTGGAGTGGAACAGCTGCCACAGTGACCTCCACCAGCCACAGACTTGGTTTGTATTTGCTAGAAAAACACTGGGTAGATAATATGAACCAGCAAAGCTTCTGACTCCTCATGCAATCTTGTCCATGAGTCTTAAGAAATGAGTGCACTTTCTTTTTTGCTGAAGCCTGTCTCTTTGCAGTACATTTTGTTATCATTCTGAGGTTTGTCAAAAAAAAAAAAAACAACAACCTGTCGTTTTTCTAGAAAAAGTCAAACATTAGCCAGCTTTATCGTTTATCAGCATCAGCTCTTTCTACTGATGATGGTGGTGACAGAACCTCTTTTTCTCAGCATCTCCTTCATCTTCGCCTATTTAAGGGTTAGATACAGAGACAGGAGGAAGGCTAGGTTTGGCTCCAAGCCTAGGTAAGCCATGCTTGCCAAGAGTTAGTCAGAAAACCTTGTGTTGTGAGGTTAATAGTCCTGGCCCAGCCAGGGATGAAAATGATACTTCACTTAGGTTGTCATGTGGCCTTAGTGTCTGGTACCAATAGGGTAAAATCCCAGAGGGAGGAAGTTTGGGCAATTAGCCAGATTCCAACATTTGTCATGCACCGGGCTCTGTGTTAGGGATGCAAACATGAGTGACTAAGATGGAGCCCTTGGGCTCAAGTAATTCAAATGTCAGAGCAGGTCAACCCATAAACACGTGCGTAATACAATGTGGTAAGTTCCATGATAGAAGGAAGCTTTCCAATCTAGTCCAAAGAAGGATTCCTGGAGGAGGTGCACCTTGGCAATGATATGAGTATCAGTTGGGTATGCTGGGTCAATTTCTGTAGCTATACAGGGAAGCAAGACTGTTATTAAATAAATGGGGGAAAGAATAAAAAGGTGCATGTATGTGTGTAATAAAAAGTGATTTGGTGTTTCCAGAGGAGAAAGTATGTTGTGGGTGGTGGTTGAAGTGATAGAGGATGATGAGGTCTGTCTGTGCTCTTTAAGACTTGGGACTTATCCTGTAGGTTAACTTGTGTTTTCTGCATAGGTAGACAACACAAATGGCATTCTACTGTGTCATATATTCTCTTGGGTGTCTCTAGGCTTATGCACAATTACGAGCTCACTGGCGGTATCTGCACCCTTTTCTTTATTCAGCAAGTGTGTAAAAAGATAAAGTTTTTCACAGTCCTTATATATAAAGCCTGAAACCATCAAGTCCGGAGCTTGAAGGGGAGTGAAGTCAAAGAAATAAAGTCCAGCAATAGATACGATGTCCGAATAGCTCAACCCCTGTACAGTGGAGTCAAATCATCCATGTATTTTGACTTAATCTAATCCAATTCTTCATGCTCAGCAAAGAACATGCAAAAGTAGGGGATGGGGGCGTGCATGGGAGAGAGTGGGCACAAGGTAAATGGTCCAGCCAACTCCACCATCTACTGGGTGGCACAAAAGAGCATGAGACAGAAGGACTGATTTTCATGTCCTGTCATCAGGCTCAGTTTCCCATGTAACTTCCATAATGGGAGCTCCTCTCTGAGCTGAGTGGGATTCTCGTACTTAAAGAGGTGTGTTTCATACAACCTGGGTGCTAAACACAAGATAAAGGACTCACCGAAAAAGCAGTCCATCGCTGGTAGGGCCAATCATACATAAAACCCAGCATCTGTTGTGTTTAATGGGCTCCTTAAGGGATTCAGTTACTTTCACTTTATGCCCCTCTACTTGACTTGATGATTTTCTAACATGGCACCCAAATGGGAAGCAAAACGAAATTGTTCACATTACCCAAAAGCATAAAAGAGATTCAAAAACCAATAGTTCACAGCAACGTCATGCTTTTACCATTCATGTATTACTCCATAGTCTCCCTCTGCCAACACAGCTCTGTGCACCTTTCTGTCTCCTCCCCCATTGTGTCTTCTTGGACTAGACAAGATGCTCTGAGCCTTCCTCCAGCAAAGAGGAACCATCCCTATTTCCGAGGGGCTAGGAGATGGGCAGACAGCAATTGCATTTGTAATCACAGCATACCCTTTGTGTTAGGGGACATTGTATCCGCCTTGCCCCCAATTTATATGTTGAGGTCCTAATCCCTATTCAGAATGTGACCGTATTTGCAGATAGGGTCTTTGAGGAGGTCATGAAGTTAAAATGAAGTTGTTAAGGCAGACCCTAATCTAATATAACTGGTGTCCATATCAGAAGAGGAAATTGGGACACAGACATGCACAGAGGGAGGATGACCATCTACAAGCCAAAGAGAGAGGCCTCGGAAGAAACCAACCCTACCAACACCTTGATCTTAGACTTCTGGACTCTAAAATAGCATGAAAATAAATTTCTGTTGTTTAAGCCACCCAGTCTGTGATACCTTGTTACAGCCATCCTCAGAAACCAATAAATTTCAGAAGGAGGTGTGGGGGAGGCTCTGCGCATTCACGTGAATGATGCCTGTCCCATCCCTCTCCAACCTGTCCAAATTTATACCTAAGAAGGGAAACTACTCACAAACATTGGTACTGGAGTTGCTTTTGGTCACAAATTACTTGCAGTGCCCCTCACAGGTTACTGGAAAAATGTGAAAAGATTGTTTGGGGTGGTAGGGGCCATGGGAGAATTGAGAGAAGAGAAGAACATGTTGGGTCTGAATTTGGGGTAGACCTCACCAGCATCAATACTGAAGATTGAAAGAAGGTAAGACTGGAAAAGGAGAACCATTAAAAAACTTTTCCATGCAGTAGCAGTAAGGTTGGAGACTTCAGGATGGTTCTGATAAATATCTAGGCATAAGAATCGTGATATTGGTGAACAGGATGGAGGAAGGGTGTTGTGAAGTGTGAGAGGAGAGATGGATGGCTTGCTATCTTTCTAGCTTGGACATCTGAGTATATGGTGGTACCATCAATGGAAAAAGATTACAGGAGAATGTATTTGCTTATTTGTATGCCACCTCATTCTAGAAAGAGCTTAAGTTGGCTTGCACTAATACTGACCATGCCGTAATAGGGATAAGGAGATGAGGAAGGTGAAGTAAGGAACAATTGAAAGTAGGAAAGGGAAGATAGAGTCAAGGGCGAAGTTTGTGTGCAAATCCTCATCTGAAGATTGTAGATACTTGCTGGATGGACTGTGCATTTTGCTTTAGGCCAACGAATGACATTCACTTCTGACAGTTTGGCCAATATTGTTCACCTCTTCTAAGAACCTGGAGTCTGAAAAATTCTAGCTTGATGAAAATCTGGCTTTTGGGTGTTGGGTGTCAGAGGCGCCAGGGATCCAGGGAGAAGCACCGGTTGAATATTTAGGGAGTTCCTACAGAGAGAGGTGTAGGGGAGGGTCAAAAAATGGCAGCATCCCCTGACTCATGCTAAAGCAGTGTGGCATTTGGGCACTGGGTTTAGCGACTGTCTGAGGAGATGGAGTGTCTGTACTTTGATGCAACCATGTAGACTCCATTTATTTGGGAAAATGACACGGATATGTCATATGCCTTCTGTGATGCCATTTGACTGATTTACATAGTATCTCTGTTTCTGCTATGTGAATGTACGGGTTATATAAGCAATCTGGCAGCTTAAGTCTTGTTCCTGTCATTTCCAAGGTGGCAGATGGTTCAGAACAAGGCTACCTTTTCTGCCACACAATCAAGCATGAATGCATCCCCATCCAGGCACATTTCCATTATCCCTTCACGATTGCACCTTTGGAATATGGCCAGACACACCAATTTGATAGCTCTTGGTGGGAAGGAGAATGGTTGTCCCCATGCCGTTTCCTAGAGAGTCTGTCTTTTGCCAAATGTTAAGGGGGATGTGAGCAGGGTGTTCTTGAGGTTCATGTTCCTGCTGCCTGTGGCGTACCTTACTCTACTGAGGAAGGGCAGTGAGGGGGATTGTAGAGAGTGAGTTCTAGAAAGTGGCTCTTGGCATTCAAACCACTTCACCTCACTAGGTCCAGAACTGGTTGGAGCCTGATGTGCTGATCTTTGCAGTTCGTGAGTATGTGAGTGTGTGTGTGTGTGTGTGTGTGCGCGCGCGCGTCTGTGTGTGTGTGCGCGTGTGCATGTGTATGTGTGCGCGCGCGTGTGCGCGTGCGTGCACGTGCATGTGTGTGCACGCGCGTGTGTGCGCGCATGCGTGTGTGCGCGTGCACACATGTGTGCGCACACATGTACAACTGCACATGTATGTCTATACGTTGGGGCTTGCTTTGTTCTCTGCAGTGAATTTCTGTTGCTGCTGCCCACCCATATTCAATCCCTCTTCTGCAGTAAAATCATCCTGATTTCCCCTTGGAGAGACACCTTGTCCTACTTTCATTCCAGAGGTGGTTTAATGACTCAGATCCTTGTCTTCCATCTTCCTGCCTTCCTGATTGGTTCAGAGATGGGCACTTGACTTCATCCAGGCCAAAGAGAACCATCTTTGCACTTTTGATGGAACCCATTGGAGAAGAGATGTTCTCCTTTCATCTGGGGCCACTGATTTAGTGTTAGATAAACCTGGACTTGCTGGCTACCATCTTGTCACCACATGGAGATGGCACATGTATGGCTAGAACCCATCCCTGGAAAGGAGACTGGAGGTTTGAGAAGACACAGCATGGCTCTAGCCATGAGGAAGCCAGATGTACTGTGGACTTCCTAGATTTGTAAACCAACAAATTGATCATTGTCATTTCTGTTTTCCTTACACCAGTTTATTTCTGTCACCTGCAACTGCAGCTCTTGTCCAAGACAGTCTCTCCTCCTTTATGCTTGACTATCTCTAGACAGGATCCTGGCTGGTTGTTGGCAATATGTCGGAGTTGGTAACTTTTTCCTTTTGCGAGTTTATCCTTCCTTTGCCTTCAATATGTACCAGGTCATTGGTGTTGGCTTTGGAGTCAGAGATCTGGTTGTGAATCATGGCCCTGCCAAGCCATTTCTTTCTTTCCTTTTTTTTTAAATAAATGATATAACTTCTCAAAATCTCAGTTTCCTCATCAGTAATGCGGGGAACACAACACCAACCTAATACAATTGTTGCAACCATGACGATAATATAAATGAACAGCTATGACTTTGCTCTACAGCATTCAAATGCAACACATGCCAAAATGTTTTGTTTTAAGTCAAGTTAAATCTGGCTCTAGGTTTCCACTAGTCAGAGTGTTGAGGTCTTCAATCAGAGGCATGTTCAGGAATATTCCCTGCCCATCGCCAAAGATATACAAAGGCTAGGGAACTTATGTTGTGACTTAAAAATTAGGAGGGGCTTGGACCTCGGTCCTCGGGGGCCACCAGAGTTCCTGATGGTCTTTCTGCTGCATGATGTCATGGAACTTATCCTACTTTGTCTTCCAGTCTTTGTCCTCCCTGAGGACCCAGGGATGCTTCTCATCTACTGCATTTTCTTCTAGCCAGAGGTTTGACCACAGAGTTTTTTGCCAGTGTGTCAAAGTCTTGGCATCTTGTCCACCTTCCCTGGTATCCCACAGGGCTCTGTGTCCAGACAGAATACTAGTTTTATCACTTGTTAGAACCTCAAACCTCCATACCCCTCGTGCTATGGAGAAGCCAATGATTATTGCACCTCCTCTTCTCAGTCCCCACTCCTCACCAGATGTTTTCTCTCCTTGTCAATGAGGTTCCATCTCCTAAACAAACTAAGGCAAGAGTTGCCTTCTGCATGTCTCATAATTTATGTTCTAGGCCCTTTGGCTGAGATTCTGGTTGTCTGCACTATCAAGTTTCTCTTTTTTTTCCATGCCAATGGCATTTTTAGTTGTACAAGTAGATGCCCAGAGTAGGGCTGACATTCATCAGCCTGACTTTCAGCTGGGGGTCGTTGTGTAGCTGAGTTCTGGCCAAAGGGATTGAAGTGGAAAGGGTAGATGGAAGCTTCTGGGAAACTTTAAGAGACAGTTTGTGCCTGCTGTCTGTTCCTTCTTATTCCAACCCTTTCCATCCTGCTACCCGGGATATAGATGGCTCCACCTTGGACCAAGAGCATGGTGATCAGAGCAGTGAGTTGGGAGGGGACTGAGTCTTCAACTATAGAAAAGACGCAGAAGGGGAAACCCCATCTTTTTTGGCCCAGTGTCATGATGCTTGACATGGCAGCCCTCATCTTGTGAACTTTAAGGGACAAGCTCAAGGATCAAGGCAACCACTGAGCCTGACAGAGCTGAAGGAAGGAAGGCCCGGGTCCCTGATGATCTATGGCTCACCCTGGAGGCCCCCGCATCCAGACTTGTTATATGAGATGAGATAGTTTGTCCATTGTTTCAGGCACTTCTGTTTGGGTGTTTTATTAATAAAGGCACCCTAACTGATGGGACATAAAGAGCACACTGCCAGAACACCAAGGCTTGGTTACTTGTTTTGTAAGATGAGGCAAGGAAAATCCCTCTTGATCTTTTGAGCGTTTTTTAGCAATGAGAACAAAACACAAACAGATATCACAGTAAATTATCCCCCCATATGTAAAAAGCACAGCATGGAACCTGACACATTTAAGCAGTCAGTAAAAGGTAGCTATTTTTCTTTTTCTCATTAGCATAATGCCTCAATAAATGTTAGTTTCTGATCCTATCTCCTTGAATGTCTCTCCCTTTGCTGCTAAGTTCCTCCATACCTGCACATTTATCTCCCTTGTCCCCTATTAAACCTGCCTCTTGACAAGACTGTCAACTCACTCTCATTGAGGTGTCAGTGATAGATAAGGCTTAATGTATGACCTCATTCCCCAAACACTATGGGCTTGCCAGTGAGATTTACATTTAATAGAGGATTAAAGCCTTAAGCCAAAGGAATGAATCTTTAATGGTGAAATTTGAAGCACCAGGAAGCTTGACAAACTAATATTGAAGGGGAAGGGTCTTCCTGATGATCCCGTTTCTCAGGGGTTCTCATAACCTTCTCCACAGTCTCCTGGATTTGAAAACGTGCCACACAGCAATTCACAATCAGTGGTTGGCAAACAGCAAAATTTTTAAAAAAGATTTATTTATTTATTTTAGGGGTGGGGGAGGGGCAGAGAGAGAGGGAGAGAGAATCTCAAGCAGAGTCCCCACTGAGCATGGAGCCAAACATGGGGCTCAATCTCACGATGCTGGGATCACGACCTGAGCCAAAACCAAGAGTAGGACGCTTAACCGACTATACCACCCAGGCGCCCCAAAGAGCAAATTCTTGATGAAGCTTTGTGGAACTGGAGTTGGAGCAGGGGGTGTTGTGAAATCAAAGGCATGAAGAGAGGGTGCCTTGGCTCCAGAGGGGGGGTGTCTCCTAAGTGGGTGGGTCAGGTTGCCTCTCTGTGTGGATGGAACTTCCCTGACGGTTGGTGCCCAATGTTGAGCCACATTTGTATTTTGATGTAGCAGTTTCTTGCTTCCTCTTGATATCTGTGCTTTGGGGGCTGTATCAAGTCAGCTTCTCCCCTGCCCACCCATATCCACCCTGAGTTTTCTCTCCCAGCCTCCTCCTCATCTCGATTCTTCTTTCTGCTTGTCCTGACCTCTCCAAGTGCCTCTTCGGCCAAGCCTCCCGAGTCCTGTGAGCAGGGCTTGGGTCTTTCCATCCTTGGATCCACCAGTGAACCTCTGGGCATCTTAGTTGGGCCCCAGCAGTGCAGGCATGACAGGCTGCTTCCTGGTCTTTGGGATTTCCTATCAGAGCTCCAGCCTGCATTCAGTTTCTTGCTCCACATCTCCTTTTGGATGTCCCACTGTTCCTTAAAACTCAACATGTGTCCCAAGTATCTTCCCTCAGTCCCCCTAGATCCACTGTCCCCGTCTCCATCTTGTGTTCTGTCTGGAAGACTGAGCCATTTGAACCTCATCACTTCTGCTGGGTTGGACCAAATAGATGGAGGGAGGTGGGAGGAGGGAGGAAGAGGGAGGAGGCTGCAGTGGTTATTCCCCAAACCCTGTCCTGAAAGGTAGCCTCAGTCTCCACCAAAAGCCTGCCCCTTTCAAGGTCCTTCTCTCCCCTTTCCAAGTTCTGGAAACTTTCTGAAATTTCTGTCTCCTTGTCCCTGATGGCTTGGGGCAGTAACAGCCCCCCAACAGCAGCTTGTGCCAGATTATTGCTCTCACCCTCATGGTGGTTCCCCTTCCAGGTGGTTCAGCTGGGAACTTGC
The DNA here is from genome assembly GCF_002007445.2 of Ailuropoda melanoleuca. NCBI lineage: Eukaryota > Metazoa > Chordata > Mammalia > Carnivora > Ursidae > Ailuropoda > Ailuropoda melanoleuca. The sequence continues at coordinate 24,817,484 of NC_048227.1, forward strand.
CAGAAATGCAAATTGGGGGGCCACACCCCAGTCCTTGTGAACTAGAAATTCGGGGTAGAGCCCAGCAGTGGGCATCTTAAACAGCCCTCTAGGTGATTCTGATGCATACTGGTTTGAGACTCACTGGACTTTACCTTTCCACACTTCTGAAATTAGTAGCAACCTCTCTTCAAATTATGCTGCCCTGAGTCTTTCCTATTGAGATTCCAACTGATTAATATTAATAATATTAATTGAATTCTGATCCTTCCTGCACAAAAACGGCTCTCTTCTAGGGTCTCTATTCCGATGCATGGAGCAACATGGGATTTGGTCTCATACATTGTTATACTCTCACACTTACAAGCCCATCAGATACATGGTAGGTGCTTATTAAAGGTTCATTCCAGTGCAATCTTTTCTTCTTAATTTTGTATTTTTCCCCACACACCACCCATATGCTTATCCCTTCACCAGCCCAGGCACCATCATATAGGTAACTAGGGATATGAAGCCAAATACAATATGGCATTTGGTGTCTGGGGTCTCATGAGTTAGTGGGAGAGATGTCCGTATCCAATGGGGATCATTCTACTATCTACCCCATGGGGTTGTCATGAGGATTGAATGTGCTAATGCATATAGAGATCTTGGCCCAGTGCCTGACATCCACACGATGTTCAATCAGTTTTAGTGTTATTTATTGTGATCACAGTAGACAAATTATAATATAGCTTTGGCAGGACTCGAGCGGTGATAAGAACAGAGCTTTGTGGAGCCCCTCCATGCCGCGAAGCTGAGTGAGCACTTTGTGAGTGAAAGGATCATTAAAAGTACTTTGTAAATTGCTCGGAGTTACATAAGTATAAAGTGTTTATTTACTGATCCAGCTATTATTCTTGCCTTTGTGTGACATCACCTCCCTGCTTTTCCTCTTCAAAGCTACCCTTTAGTTTCATTTTGACCTGCTTTTATTCCTGTTAAAGGTTTGTCAGCACACAGGAATAGCTCAGTGCTTTATTCTGGGTCGAGATACCCTCAGCCTCTCCACTTATTTTTTTCCCTCTGAAATGAGCATAATTTTATCATTTTCAGTGGTTAAAAAAGATCTATGTTCTTTGTTTAAAAAAAAATCCATTGGTAAAAAGAGGTACATAGAACAAAATACGTATCAGTCAAAACAAATCACTCAGAGATACTACTTTTAACGTTTTGGTGAACCTCCTTCNCCCTCTGAAATGAGCATAATTTTATCATTTTCAGTGGTTAAAAAAGATCTATGTTCTTTGTTTAAAAAAAAAATCCATTGGTAAAAAGAGGTACATAGAACAAAATACGTATCAGTCAAAACCAATCACTCAGAGATACTACTTTTAACGTTTTGGTGAACCTCCTTATGGACATATCATTTATTCATTTATCCGAAACCCGATCTAGCTTTTCAATTTTATATAGATGGGGTCATTTTATGCAGGCATCTCACTTTTTAAACAGAAATCCTCAGCAGCTCTGGGGAAATTTTGAGAAGCGCGCTATCTCAAATATGACCACCAGATGGCGCTGGTTCTGAATTTATCAGCATTTCCCATCCCTGGTACAGGCTCTGGAGATAAATGGTCAATGTGTCCCAGGTTCTGGGCCCTGGTCTTTCCCATCACTGTGGCCCAGGTTTGAAGATGGATTGATTTTGTCTTCAACGACAACCGCAGGGGCCAAAATCCATGCCCTCATTCCAGCACAGAGCAGCTGTATCTCCTCTGTGCCCGTACCACACCTCGGCCACTTTCTTGGACCAAAGAAGTTCTGACTCATGTGTTGGTTATGTTTGTGCCTGTCTTCCTCTCCTCCCCCCATCCCCTTGTCCCTAGTGAGATTGTGAGATCCCTGCAGGAAGAGACTGAGTCCCCTAACCCAGATCTTTGTGCATATGAGACATTCAATAACTGTAGAGTTTAAATTTCAATTAAGAATAAGGTGGTTTGGCAAGTAGAGGTTAGAAAGGGAAGGAAAAAAAAGAAGTATGTGTTTCAAAGCAAAAAAAAAAAAGTATAAAAAGAATATTGGATTGGGTATCAGAACATCTAACTTTCAGGCTTGGATTTGGTATTAACTGTTTGGGTGACCTTGGACAAGCCAGTTGATCTCTTTGGGGTCAAGTTGACTTACGTGTATGAGGAGGAGGTTGAACAGAATGATCTCAAGGTCCCCTTTGGCCCTGACATGTTTGGATACAAAAGTCTCCCCAGTTTTTCTTTTGTCCTGGGGTCAAACTGCACTAGCAATGAGTCACTGCAGTTGCTGTCACCAGCCCCGGAGAATCAGGTCCTGCAGCGAGCGTCCAGGGCAGGACACGGCCGGGACTCCAGATGCGCCAGCACAGCCCATACATCATTATTAGATTCCCTTCATCGTGCTAATTGACACAGGATGAAAAATACCCAGCGAAGGAACCAGCACACGCTTTCGCATTCAGCCGGAGTGGCTGGCAAATGGGAAAAACTGCTGTAAGAGTTAACTGAGATTGAAAACGGGCATGCTCGCGTCTTGTAGGGTGAATGTTTCCTGTTACGAAACCGGGACCAATTGGCAGTGTGAGCGGTGGCACTGGTGGGGAGGGTGGCCCAGTGGTTCCACATCTGAAGCCTCTCAGGCAGCTGGGGTCCAGGTCCATGGAAAACCAGGAGAGAATAAATACAGATCAAGAGGAAAGAGAAAGGCACCACTTTTGTCGTCCCAAACTGCAGTGACAGCCCCTTCTGGCTTTGAAGGCTGTTGAGAATGACTTTCTTGTGAGAGTCTGGAATTCTCAACTGGGGGAATGGAGATTTTAGCCCAGGAGACTCTAGACAATGGGGCCATTTTTGCTTGTCCCTAGCATCCCCTGAGTAGTGGCCAGGGTTGCTGCTAAACGTCCTCACGACACACAGGACAGTGCCTCTCAACAGAGAAGCATCCTATCTAACATATCAGTAGTGCAGATGATGAAAATACCTGCTGTTAAAACCCTCTGTGGTTTTGGACCAGCAACTGAACCTCTCTGGGCCATTCTTTTGTTGGGCATTATTACTAATTTTACATGGTGTGGTAGACGGCTGGCAAAAATGGCCCCAATTCTTCCCACCCAGCTCATTGCAATGTGACTGTCCAGCTCCGACTACCCAGGCAGAAGTCCATGTCCGCACCCCTTGCATCAGGGCTGGCCTTGGAACTCGCTTTGTCTAGTAAAATGCGGCAGAATTGACAGCTCCGAGCCTTGGCCTCCCTGGCTTTGAACAGTTCTGCTCTTTCCTTTGGAGCCCTGTGAGCAAGCCCAGGCTGGTCTGCTGGAAGATGAGAGATCATGTGGAAAACAGCCAAGGTGCCTTATCTTATGGCCAACAACCCCCCAAAATGTGAGAACCCAGCTGACAGCAAAACCATCTGCCTGACCTACCACTGACCACAGACCAGGACCCCAACTAGCATAAGAACCACCCAGCTGACCCATAGTCTCACAGACAACGGTAGATTCTCACTGTTTTTTAAAATATTTATTTATTTTAGAGAGACTGGGGGAAAGACAGAGGGGGAGAGAGTCTTAAGCAGACTCGGTGCTGAGCGTGGAGCCTGACGCGGAGCCCGATCTCACCACCCTGAGCCGAAACCAAGAGTCAGACGCTTAACTGAGTGCACCCACCCAGGTGCCCCTAGATCCTTACTATTTTAACCCACTGAGTTTTGGGGTGGTAGCAACAGAGAGCTGGGACACATGGGCTTGAAATTCTGATTCAATTAATGGCAGACTCTAAGGGGCACGTGGAATTTTTCAACATTTGCTTCCTTTCCTAATAGCTGATGTTTTCTTCAGTCAGAGATTTCCATGGGTCAAGATGTGCAAAACTGCGTCTCTGATACCCAATTAATGGAGCTGAGCAAGCTCTATCTGGATACAGATTTGCTTAAGGTCAGTTCTATTCACTTGTATCACGGCAAGCCAGGGAAACCAACTCTGACATCAACAACAGCCAAAGGGCGTTTAAGCGAAGGACAGGGGGAAGCTGACAAATGCACAGTCCTCAGGGATGTCGGGATTCAGGGCTCCTCCAGGGATCTTGGCAGCAGGGATTTGTGACTCTCCTTCTGGAATGCTGTCATGGGTGACCACAGTGTTCCAACCACCTCCTGTCCCTCTGGTTTAGTGCTCAAATTTCAGATGCCAGGATGGGAGGATCTGATTGACTTTGTGTCGCCTGCCCTGTTGGTAGAGCTGGTGTCCTTTGACTGGCACCTCTCCCCATTCCACATGGAATGGGAAAGGGGCATCAGACAGAAGCAAAAAATGCCCTCTGCCTTGGCCCTGCCCTCCCCTCTCCCTTCATCCCCAGTGTTCCAGATCGGGGCAGGCGAAGGCAGTGCGTTCAGGATGTTTGGTGTATGGTCTGGACACTCAGGATGTCTCATCATGCCTGTTTCATGAGGATATATCTCATGCCTAGTTGGAAAACCAAAAAGCTTAGTCAGAAGTGAAGAGTCAAACTCAGCAGTGCTGTTGACTCCCATGTAACCTTCTGGGTCACCCTGGCCTTGTCATCTGGATGTCAAACCTCGGGGCGACATGTTGGGAGTGGGTAGGGAGTGAGGAGGGAAGTGGTCTCACTTTGAAGCAACCAGTAAAGACCTCAGTCTTTGAGTCAGATTTGAACCAGGACATGTTCTGCCGCTCAGACCACAGCAGAAGCCACGTTAGCAAGAGGATGGCCCAAGATTCTCTTGGCCACATATTACATTTCTGCCATCCGTAAGTCACCCCGAGATCCTGTCCCAACTCTAGAGATGAATGAGTTCCCTACCTCGCATCTGAAAATTAAGAAAGCTGAACAAAATCAGTGGTTTCCAACTTTTCTTTTAAACCTTCTTGAACCCCTGCATGGAAGCTCAGCACATCCAACAGATAGATGTGGAACCTTTCTCATGGAAGCAGTGGTGTGTGTGCCGGGGTGGATAGGAAGAGCAGGGGAGCGGAAGGGAGCCCTGCCCACGCTTGGCTTCTCCTTTGCTCCCTGGTGGCTTTAGAAACATCTCTATGGAGCCTCTTGGGCCTGGGGACCTCTGGGGACCACTGTGGACCACCGAGGCCTCGCCAAGCTTTACATGTGAGGGACTGGGCTTCTAGAGTGCTGAAAGGCAGAAGGTAGACGTGACCAGGAGTCCATGGGGTGACAGCTCCTGGACCAAGTTCCTGGCCTTGGAGGTGATTCAGCATTTTCCCCAAGGATGAGAGTGTGTTTGGGGGAAAGCATCAGGGTCTGGGATGTGAGACAGGAGCAGTCTTGGGATCGAGTCCTCTCAGTTCTGCGAATTGGTAGCTGGCAAGTCACGTCAAGGCTCTGCGTCTCGAGAGCCTCGTCTGTAAGC
>NC_048227.1:24822946-24828867 GCF_002007445.2 Ailuropoda melanoleuca
GCCCCTAGATCCTTACTATTTTAACCCACTGAGTTTTGGGGTGGTAGCAACAGAGAGCTGGGACACATGGGCTTGAAATTCTGATTCAATTAATGGCAGACTCTAAGGGGCACGTGGAATTTTTCAACATTTGCTTCCTTTCCTAATAGCTGATGTTTTCTTCAGTCAGAGATTTCCATGGGTCAAGATGTGCAAAACTGCGTCTCTGATACCCAATTAATGGAGCTGAGCAAGCTCTATCTGGATACAGATTTGCTTAAGGTCAGTTCTATTCACTTGTATTACGGCAAGCCAGGGAAACCAACTCTGACATCAACAACAGCCAAAGGGCGTTTAAGCGAAGGACAGGGGGAAGCTGACAAATGCACAGTCCTCAGGGATGTCGGGATTCAGGGCTCCTCCAGGGATCTTGGCAGCAGGGATTTGTGACTCTCCTTCTGGAATGCTGTCATGGGTGACCACAGTGTTCCAACCACCTCCTGTCCCTCTGGTTTAGTGCTCAAATTTCAGATGCCAGGATGGGAGGATCTGATTGACTTTGTGTCGCCTGCCCTGTTGGTAGAGCTGGTGTCCTTTGACTGGCACCTCTCCCCATTCCACATGGAATGGGAAAGGGGCATCAGACAGAAGCAAAAAATGCCCTCTGCCTTGGCCCTGCCCTCCCCTCTCCCTTCATCCCCAGTGTTCCAGATCGGGGCAGGCGAAGGCAGTGCGTTCAGGATGTTTGGTGTATGGTCTGGACACTCAGGATGTCTCATCATGCCTGTTTCATGAGGATATATCTCATGCCTAGTTGGAAAACCAAAAAGCTTAGTCAGAAGTGAAGAGTCAAACTCAGCAGTGCTGTTGACTCCCATGTAACCTTCTGGGTCACCCTGGCCTTGTCATCTGGATGTCAAACCTCGGGGCGACATGTTGGGAGTGGGTAGGGAGTGAGGAGGGAGGTGGTCTCACTTTGAAGCAACCAGTAAAGACCTCAGTCTTTGAGTCAGATTTGAACCAGGACATGTTCTGCCGCTCAGACCACAGCAGAAGCCACGTTAGCAAGAGGATGGCCCAAGATTCTCTTGGCCACATATTACATTTCTGCCATCCGTAAGTCACCCCGAGATCCTGTCCCAACTCTAGAGATGAATGAGTTCCCTACCTCGCATCTGAAAATTAAGAAAGCTGAACAAAATCAGTGGTTTCCAACTTTTCTTNAGGGGAAAGACAGAGGGGGAGAGAGTCTTAAGCAGACTCGGTGCTGAGCATGGAGCCTGACGCGGAGCCCGATCTCACCACCCTGAGCCGAAACCAAGAGTCAGACGCTTAACTGAGTGCACCCACCCAGGCGCCCCTAGATCCTTACTATTTTAACCCACTGAGTTTTGGGGTGGTAGCAACAGAGAGCTGGGACACATGGGCTTGAAATTCTGATTCAATTAATGGCAGACTCTAAGGGGCACGTGGAATTTTTCAACATTTGCTTCCTTTCCTAATAGCTGATGTTTTCTTCAGTCAGAGATTTCCATGGGTCAAGATGTGCAAAACTGCGTCTCTGATACCCAATTAATGGAGCTGAGCAAGCTCTATCTGGATACAGATTTGCTTAAGGTCAGTTCTATTCACTTGTATTACGGCAAGCCAGGGAAACCAACTCTGACATCAACAACAGCCAAAGGGCGTTTAAGCGAAGGACAGGGGGAAGCTGACAAATGCACAGTCCTCAGGGATGTCGGGATTCAGGGCTCCTCCAGGGATCTTGGCAGCAGGGATTTGTGACTCTCCTTCTGGAATGCTGTCATGGGTGACCACAGTGTTCCAACCACCTCCTGTCCCTCTGGTTTAGTGCTCAAATTTCAAATGCCAGGATGGGAGGATCTGATTGACTTTGTGTCGCCTGCCCTGTTGGTAGAGCTGGTGTCCTTTGACTGGCACCTCTCCCCATTCCACATGGAATGGGAAAGGGGCATCAGACAGAAGCAAAAAATGCCCTCTGCCTTGGCCCTGCCCTCCCCTCTCCCTTCATCCCCAGTGTTCCAGATCGGGGCAGGCGAAGGCAGTGCGTTCAGGATGTTTGGTGTATGGTCTGGACACTCAGGATGTCTCATCATGCCTGTTTCATGAGGATATATCTCATGCCTAGTTGGAAAACCAAAAAGCTTAGTCAGAAGTGAAGAGTCAAACTCAGCAGTGCTGTTGACTCCCATGTAACCTTCTGGGTCACCCTGGCCTTGTCATCTGGATGTCAAACCTCGGGGCGACATGTTGGGAGTGGGTAGGGAGTGAGGAGGGAGGTGGTCTCACTTTGAAGCAACCAGTAAAGACCTCAGTCTTTGAGTCAGATTTGAACCAGGACATGTTCTGCCGCTCAGACCACAGCAGAAGCCACGTTAGCAAGAGGATGGCCCAAGATTCTCTTGGCCACATATTACATTTCTGCCATCCGTAAGTCACCCCGAGATCCTGTCCCAACTCTAGAGATGAATGAGTTCCCTACCTCGCATCTGAAAATTAAGAAAGCTGAACAAAATCAGTGGTTTCCAACTTTTCTTTTAAACCTTCTTGAACCCCTGCATGGAAGCTCAGCACATCCAACAGATAGATGTGGAACCTTTCTCATGGAAGCAGTGGTGTGTGTGCCGGGGTGGATAGGAAGAGCAGGGGAGCGGAAGGGAGCCCTGCCCACGCTTGGCTTCTCCTTTGCTCCCTGGTGGCTTTAGAAACATCTCTATGGAGCCTCTTGGGCCTGGGGACCTCTGGGGACCACTGTGGACCACCGAGGCCTCGCCAAGCTTTACATGTGAGGGACTGGGCTTCTAGAGTGCTGAAAGGCAGAAGGTAGACGTGACCAGGAGTCCATGGGGTGACAGCTCCTGGACCAAGTTCCTGGCCTTGGAGGTGATTCAGCATTTTCCCCAAGGATGAGAGTGTGTTTGGGGGAAAGCATCAGGGTCTGGGATGTGAGACAGGAGCAGTCTTGGGATCGAGTCCTCTCAGTTCTGCGAATTGGTAGCTGGCAAGTCACGTCAAGGCTCTGCGTCTCGAGAGCCTCGTCTGTAAGCATCTCCTTCCCAGAGTAGGAGGTTGACGTGAATGTAATACGGAGGCGCTCGGCAGAGTGTTCCATAAGCATTAGCTCCCAGCGCTATTAATATTGTTGTCAGTTAGGCAGTCGAGAGCCACGATCAGGACTGTGGCACCTTTGCTCCTTTCTCCTCAGCACACTGCCTTGTGCAAAAAAAAGGAGATGAAGAAGGGGTTTGCCTCTCACGCACACTGGGAGTTTGCCCTCATCAGCGATCTCACTGCCGAGGCTGGGGATCCAGCCCTCCTCTTTCTCTCTCTTCCAGAGGGCCGTTTTCTTTGCCTTTTGTCCCCTAGCAAGAACACCAGGAGAGAAATTAAAGCCAAAAGGGCTAAACTGTCTGTGATAGGAGAACAGAGCATGTGATAATGATATATAAAGCTAAAAGCACTAAGTGGGCAAAACGGGTGCTCCAGAGTGAGTAAAACCAAGATAAATCCATCCCTCGAGAGCTATAACACATAACTCAAATAACGGGAGCAGCAGGGGTCCACAGTCCCCAGGAAGAGCAGTTTGTACTCGTGGGTAGCAGAGCCTCTCTGCTCAGCGTCGGTAATTCCCTTGTGCTCGGGGCTGGCGGCCGCTGCCAGCCTCTGGGTTACAGCTGGCTGGAGTGAGGCTCCTGCTGGAACCCGGGCACACGCAGCCCCCTCTGTCTGCAGCAGAGATCTGAGGTGCAGCCCCAGCCACACTATGGAACCAGGGGGACAACTGGAGGGACACCCAGGAGACTTGGATTTTAGTTTTGTGCTGTGGGACGTTGATCAAGTCTCTTGGCCTCTCTGAACTCCAGTTTTCTTCCGTGGAAGTTATAGACAGAAATGTCTGCTACTGTGAGGATGGGCAGAAACCTGTTCAGCAGGGTGGTTTCACAGGTGTGGGTTTTGTTTTTTGTTTGTTTGGTTTTTTGTTTTTTTGACGTTCTTTTGAAGGAGTGGTTCTCAAAGCGGAGTTCCTGAAAGGACCAGCAGCAGCAGCCCTTGGGAACATGTTAGAGGTGCACATTCTTGGGCCACACCCTAGACCTACTGAGTCCGAAACGCCCCACAGTCTGTGTTTCTATAAGCCTTCTGATGCCTGCTAACATTGAACAGCTGTTTCTTTATTGAAAAGTGGCTCACGTCTTGTTTGTTAACTGAACTCGATGGCAGAGGCTTAGTGTCCATGGGGTCAGCTGGGCTCCCAGGCAGTTCCTGGGACTGGCAATGAGAATCTCTGTTCTAGGAGGCATCCGAAGGGTGCTGGGGGTGGGCTTTGCACCTCTCTGGGGGCTCTCCACTGGTCTCTGTGGTCCCTTCGTTCCAGAGTCAATTGACTCTACCCCTTTCACTGCCTTTGCTCTTCTCCCCCCCCCACCCCAGACTCCAGAAGTCTGTTCAGTTAGGGAGGCGGGAACTTTTCTCTGCCCAATAACAATTTTCTTGTGCTCTGATTCCCTTTAGAGGTGGGCTCTTGTAGCTTAAGAGCCCAGATTTTACAAACTTACAACATGAGATGTTTGAAGTTGAAAGTCTTCTCTCTGCTCTTCTGCAACCCCTTCCATAAATAAATATGTGTCATAGAAGAAAGAATAAGGAGTAACAAGAACCACATGGAGGGGAGGGCATCGGCAAGGATTTCACAAGCAATGTCTTGCCACATCTACTTGTGAGATAGGGGACCAGCCGTTCCACTGAGCCTCGCAGGGTAAACTTACTTGAAGGACAAAACTATTCACATCACTTTCTCGGGAGCACTGGGACCACATTCAGAATGCCTCTCGTGCAGTTTCCTATCCCACCTCCCGCTGCCCTTATAATAACTTTCCATCCTGTAAATAACTTGGGTCCCTCTCTCTTCAGACCCTATAGAATTTAGGTAGTTGGTGTAATCCATTTCCTTTTTTCATCGTACCTATCAGGGTACTCCATTGGCGAGAGCTGGGTGGAGAAACTCTTCGTATGTGTTTCAAAACTTCATTATGCTGGTTTCAATGTGGTTTTTAGTAGCTCCATTCTGAGAAACGTGGATTTTGTGGCTCCATACTTTTTTTTTTTTTTAAGATTTTTATTTATTTATTCGACAGAGAGACAGCCAGCGAGAGAGGGAACACAAGCAGGGGGAGTGGGAGAGGAAGAAGCAGGCTCACAGTAGAGGAGCCTGATGTGGGGCTCGATCCCATAACGCCGGGATCACGCCCTGAGCCGAAGGCAGACGCCCAACCGCTGTGCCACCCAGGCGCCCCGTGGCTCCATACTTTTAAGTGTGATCTTACAATTGTGTATCTAGTGGGGCCAGGATTTGAACGCATTGCAAGGAACCCAGCTTCCATCTGCTTAGAGATGCAAAGAAGATTTGAGGCCATTCGTGGAAGTATTAAACCCCACATTCAGCTGGACTGAGAAAGGGGTCGGGTGGGTATTTCAATTTGATATCTGTATGATGCGTTAGGATTTCTAAGATGCACTAGTATGTATTAAAAGTTGAGATGTAGTTTGGGGAGGTAACTAATATGAGCTGGGTTAGAATAAGAGGGGTTGATAAAGTTTAATAGTACTAGAAGTCCTTGCAACTGCAATCAGACGACAAAAAGGGATCAAAGGTATCCAAATCGGCAAAGAAGAAGTCAAACTGTCTCTCTTTGCAGATGACATGATACTCTATATGGAAAACCCAAAGGAATCCACTCCCAAACTATTAGAAGTTATAGAACAATTCAGTAAGGTGGCAGGATACAAAATCAATGCCCAGAAATCAGTTGCATTTCTATACACGAATAACGAGACTGAAGNTGAATAACAAGACCAAAGAAAGAGAAATTAGGGAATCCATCCCATTTACAATAGCACCAAAAACCATACGTTACCTTGGA
>NC_048227.1:24828967-24857721 GCF_002007445.2 Ailuropoda melanoleuca
ACTAGGAAGATCTGTAGGGGAAGAAAGGGATAAAGAAAGGGGGGTAATCAGAAGGGGGAATGAAACATGAGGGACTATGGACTCTGAGAAACAAACTCAGACTTCAGAGGGGAGGGGGGTGGGGGAATGGGATAGACTGGTGATGGGTGGTAAGGAGGGCATGTATTGCATGGTACACTGGGTGTTATATGCAACTAATGGAGGATCGAACTTTACATCGGAATCCGGCAATGTACTGTATGGTGACTAACATAATATAATAAAAAATCATTTCAAAAAAAAAGAGGGGTTGATAAAGTTTAAGGACCAGACAGACAGTTATTTGGGCGATAGAGCATATTTCTTTGAATCATGCCTTCAATTGCATAGGAAAAGCTGTATCAGAGCAGAGTATTCTTCATAATGGTAAGCCCTCACTGATACCACTTTGCAACTACCCTACAGGAAGAGCATTCTAGAGAGTTTCCTTGTAAAGATGCAGTAATGCCATGAGGTTAAAGCCAGAGTAATTGCATGAAGTGTGTTGTGGTCACCAAGCTGGTTCTTAAGATAATCTTGGCTCCAGTTTTCCATGGCCCTTTGTCCAGTCTTGAACAATGGACAGACAGAATAATTCTAGCTCTAGGTCTAGCTCCAGGTCCAGGTCTATGTCCAGGTGTAGTTTTAGGTTTAGCTCTGGTCTAGATCCAGGTCCAGGTCTAATTCTAGGTCTAGGTCTAGTTCCAGGTCTAGTTCTAGGTCCAGGTCCAGGTCTAGGTCCAAGTCTAGTTCTAGCTCTAGGTCCAGGTCTAGGTCTAGTTCTAGGTCTAATTCCAAGTCCAAGTGTAGTTCTAGGTCTAGATCCAGGTCTAGTTTCAGGTCTTGTTATAGGTCCATATCTAGGCTCAGGTCCAAGTCTAGATTCAGGTCCAGGTCTAGTTCTAGGCCCAGATCCAGGTCTAGTTCTTGGTCTAGGTCCAGGTCCAGGTCTAGTTAGGTCTAGGTTCAGATCCAGCTCTGGTCTAGCTCTAGCTCTAGGTCTAGTCACCACCCTGTCTTGACCTTCTTGCTCAGCAGAGAATTGGTAGTTATTCCTTTACCTGGGAGGTTGTGCCCTATCTAGAGAATCAGAGGATAAAGACACAGAGGAGTTGGCAGCCAACATGGCTTTTGCTGATCATCAGAAATGCCAAACCAGGCCCCACACTGACTTCAGTCCTTCAGCCCTTCATCCCATCAGAGGCACGTGTTCCTGAATCATGGACATGCCCAACTGACTTGTTCCATGAAGGGAAACTAGAGCTTGGCTTTGGCTGTCATTTCCGGGAGTGATAAAGGTTTGGCTCCTCGTCTTCCTTGCCCTGTTATAACACACCAGCCACAATGACCACTTGGGAGTTTGCAGCTGAACTCAGACATCAGATAGTCAGTTACATCCCTTCTGTCAGATAATGAACAGCTCAGATGCCACTGTGGAGGGCAGTTGGGTTTCAGCCACCATGGAACTCTGCTTTAACGGCCGCACAGGATGACAGCAAGGAGAACCACAGAGCTGAGTGCATCCCTGAATTCATTCTTTCCTGGCTTGGCATGCATGTGGGTGGTGCTGGGTTCTGTCAGCCCCTCTCCCAGGACTCTCCAGGAAATCCAGATCAATAGAGATTGATGAAGGTGAGGAAGGATTATTGACTGGAAGAGGAGCCTTACTAATGGTGAAGATGGAGAGAGATACACAGTGTTACTGCTTTGGAAACTTTCCCATAAGGAATGCTTTCCCACCTTGGACCTACAAAAATGGCTTTTATAGCGGGGAATGGGGGGAAAAACCCAATTGGCTAAGAGTCAGGGGTCTCTGCTCTGCCATCTACGTCCGTCTGATTCTTGGACCCCAAACCCATCCCCCAAAACTACAATGTCTTGGTAAAGCCCCACTTGTTATCATGGGACCTATGTTGCCAGGTCGTGTTCAGATTGCCCCTTCTAATTTCTGTTTAACATCTTCTTTGCACTCCTAACTCATGGGTATCAGAACTGGTTAGTAGCACGAAATAGAAAACCCAGCTCAAACAGGCTCCAGCAGCAGAAGATATTGTTTATGCAGCTGATTTAGTTTTAGGCACTGTTGGATCTAGGGATGCTGATGGTTTCATCAGGACTCAGGTTCTTGCCATCCTTCAGTTCTGCTTTTCTCTATGTTGACTCCACTTTTAGCAGGCTCCCTCCTCCTGATGGCAAAATGGCTGCCAGAAATGCTCAGCTTATATCCTCAAAGCTTCAAGTTCAGTGCAACAGAAAGCCTGCCTCTATCCCAGCATTCTCAGCAAAAGTTTCCTTGTGTGTCACTGGCTTTGGAAAAGTCAGATGACATTCTTGATTTGGGATGAGGTCAGATTCTCCCACTCCCCCTCCCTGCAGGAGGTAAAGCCCCCTTGAATCACTCAGGCTAAAAGTAGAGAGAAGGTTGATCCCAAATGAAAATTGGGGGGGTGTTGCAAGAAGAGAGAATGTGTGAATGCAATGGTATCCACACTACCTTACCTCCCAGAATGTGGCCTGAATGTTGACAAAGGCTGTCCTTGACCAAACTTCAGTCAGGCTCCTCTGAGCCATTTTCTCAACTGCGCCCTGACCTGTGGGCTTCCGTGTTCATCTGCATTGCCCAGTGTTAGCAAGAGCCCTGCTAAGTTGGGTTAGCCAGAAATTCCCCTTTACCTCTAATGTTTCCTCCTTGTAACTTTCTACCCACTGACCTCCCTGCCTGCTCCTTGGCCATAAAGCCCCACTAGTTAATGCTAGATCCCAAGATGAGCCCGGATTACATGGAGGCCTCTTCCTCCCCTCCCCCATTGCAAAAGTCCTGAATGAAATTGGTTTTTACCATTTTAGTGACTGTCCCAGCTCTGATTTTTCTTTGACCAAGTTCATTAGTAGCAGGGAGTGGAGTTCTGGTGTTAGTTCTAGCAAGTGGTATATGACAGCGAATTCCTAAAATTCATTAGAATTTGTAAGAGGGTCTTACTTTTTAAAAAAAAAGTTAGAGTGGATTCAGAGTTATCCTTCAGAGCTTCTCAGTGAGTGCACAGTTTTAATACAATGTGGGAAGGCCTCTGAAAACTGTAAAGTGCCATAAAAGTTTTGGACTCGTGTGGTGAAAGAACAAAGGGAGTCTTTCCCTGGCTTTTGAATGTCAAAGACAAGGCTGAAGAGGAACAGAAAAGAAATAGAGTGGCCTACTCCTCCGTACCTCCAGACTAGCTGGGGGAAGGAAGAGATCCAGGAGTTCAGCGCCCGGGGCTTGCTAGTGGGGCAAAAGGTGGGGAGAAGAGAGTACCCAGTGGTGTCCCATGCCAGGGACCATTCTGCAGCCATTAAAATAAATGCATTAAATCTATGACAGTTCATTTGAAGGGGGTTCATATGCCTGTGGTTCATGCCCCAAGCCAGATGGAGAAAATGTATGTCTCAAGACCCATTTTCATAAAACACGTAATGACCCCGTCCCATTATTAATATACACAATCATCTGTTTGCATATATTTATGTGAACACGGGCAAAAGAAGAGAAAGATACACCTTGCCTCCTAACGTTGTTGACTTGCGGAGAGAAAAAAGATGAAAGCAGAAGAAAGTTAAAAAAAAAAAAGCGCTCCTTGTAACCTGAAAACCCTCATCTCTGTGTGGCTAATTTGTCTTCATCATGGTGATAAATCTGCCCTGAAGCCAGGAACTCTTATCAAACTGGTGGTGGTTGCTCTGAGGATTGGCTAGGACTGCAGGAGAACTTTCCTGTCCTACTTACACATTTATATATTGCTTACTGTTCTACAAACATGAAGGTATACATTGTATCCCTGATTATAAAAAGCAATACATATTATATATAGAATAGCGAGAGGCATGCACATATACAGATTTATATATGTAAAGTAAAACTGCACAATAAAAGAGCATTTGTGATAATTCCATTTATGTGAAATTATATATATATATCATACACACAGAGAAAGAGAGGGGAGGGAGGGGGAGAGAGAGAGAGAGGAATAGAGTAAGAAGATGTGCAAATATTACCACCAACTCAAACAGAATGGACACATAGAAGAGAATTTAGGATAAATAACAGTACCATTTTTGGTTCAAATCGTTTTTACAAGGCTCATGGGTTTCCCCACTTTTAAGCAGGACATAATAGCACCCATCTGAAAGATAACACAAGTGTAGATTTAGTGACACACAGTGGGCCCCTGATAAATGGTTGAAAGGGAAGTAATATAATTCTCGAAATCCAATAGCGCTGTTGTCATTGTGGAGGCGAAAAGAACCTAGCTTAGGAGAAGCCAAGGGTAGCCAAGAGGAGCTCATACTGTCCCCTCATGAGAAAGAAAAGCAAGAGCAGATTTGATTCAGGAGGTCCGAAAATGATGGAGAAGAGAAGAGAGACTTTCAACCCGCCACCGTACATCCAAAACTTGGCAGCAAGGGCTGTGGACCTCACTCATCAGATGTGCTGAGAATTTACCTTCTGACCACGTGCAAAGGCAGAGACTTGAGGTGAGCCTTCGATTTTGTTACTGCTTTGAGTTGGCGAAGCTCGGAGGCTGCAAAAGTTACTAGCCCATGGTGCTGCTTTCCTGACACCCCAGCTGAGCTGGCAGCCCCTCTTCTGTCGTTCCTCTGTCCATCCGGATGAATAGAGATGGCCTTGCACACACCATTATATACCCAAATGCCAAGCAGAACATGTGGCACAGGGCAGCTGCTCAGTAACTCTTGGGGAGGAAACGAGTGAAGAAAATAAATTTGGACCTGAGAAGAAACCCTGCCACAGCTTTGAATTATTCCTCCAGGCGAGGGTGGCTTTGCCCAGTCCTTTCCTGTACGAGGACCCACTGGAGGATCCTGACCCCTTGGCTGTCGGCACACAGAAGGCAGCAAAAGTAACTGGCCTCCATCAGCCTCCTCACGAAACACTGCTGAACCCCTATCACATGCACTGCTTTAATCAGGAATGTCACAGGGGAGAAAGGAGGGATCCTGGAAACTTTTGGCTCTCGAGGAATTTTCAGACTTATGTCTAACTTATTAGATAAAGACATAAAAATACTCCCTCCTGAAATACAAGACTATACCCAGCTAGGCACTGTAGGTGGTCATCCCTGCAAGAACTCTGGGGGAAATGGTACTGGCGGAGTGACATCAGAGGTCACAGGTGGCTCCTCAAAGGAAAGAGAACAGTACAGCACGGTAGTTCGGAGCGCAGACTCTGAAGCCAGGTCGCTCGCCTTGGATTCCAGCTCCCGCCACTGTCTGACCTCAGACATACTGTTTAACTTTCCCCACCTGTAAATGTAGTCAGTAATGGTAACGGTCTCCCTAGAGGGTAAGGATTAAGTATGCCGATACATACGCAAAACTTGGAACAGTGCCTGGCACATCGTAGATGTGATAGGTGTGAGCGATTATTCTCATTCTCGCCTGCAGAGATGAGCTGGTGGGATAATATGGGGGAGCTGTCAGAGAGGAGCCCCTGGGAACAGCAGGGCAGACTGGAGAGGTGGGAAGTGTCTGGCTGGTACGTGAAGCTAACCTGGGTTCTAAGCCTTGTCAGAAAGGAGGCCCTGGGAACAGCAGGGCAGACTGGAGAGGTGGGAAGTGTCTGGCTGGTACGTGAAGCTAACCTGGGTTCTAAGCCTGGTTCTACCACTTCCTACCTGTGTAACCTTGACTTAAACTCTCTAAAGCTCAGATGCCTCATTTATAAAATGATAATAGCAGCCCCACTTTCACTGAAAACAAATGTTAACCATGCCATGATAAATGGTAGTTATTATTAAAGAGAAGCACAGTAAAGAGGATCCCAGAGGGAGATGAATAAATTAAGCATGATGACACGTCTTGCTTCTTCCCCATCTTTCCCTTCTTCCCCCAGATTTGTTCAAGGCCTCATCATTACCGGTTTGCATTTCTATTTTAATCATGTTACAGGTTTACAGTATTTTTCCCTCTGCATCTTTATATGCTATAATTTGGGTACTATTTTTACACAACGAGGCCATTTTTAACCGAGAACAGATTCAATTGTCTTTCAGCATATATCATTGTTTATCTTAATTAATGCTAAAATATTCTTAGGGGGAAAAACACATCCCACAGAGTATTATGCAAGGAAACTTAGCATTCATTTTTGCCTCCCTCTTGTCTGGCATATCAATTTATAAAGGTTTTAGCATCCTGTTATTTCAATGACAATAATGCACGCTCTTAGACACAGGCACTCATCTGTGGGAATGAAGGCACGAGGTGTCAACAGCAGGTTGGGGGATTAGCACCAGTAAGGTGTGCATTGAGAGGTGGAAGACTGGCAGCTGAAGGAAGAGAAGTCTGCTGGCGAGAAGAATAATCTGAAGTCACAGGCTTCTCTGTGATTGATCAATGGGAGCATTCCCGGAGTAAAGCCGAACCAAGCTATAGTGTGGGCTTGCAGTGTCCTAGTGTAGGTGTCCTAACTCTCAGCCAGTGATAGGAGTCTTTGCAGCTATTCTCCTTCCTTCTAATCAGACACCCTGCTTATCCCTTGGGGAGTCGATCACCCTTTCTGCACTCAGCCCAGAGGTTTTGAATGAAGCTCTCCCCCCCCTACACACACACACACACACACACACACACACACACCCCTCCCCTAGCTCCAGGTGTGGACAGGTGATGGAGATATGACCAATCAATACATACAATCTGCCTGACCACAGTGATTGGGTAAGGGATGACCATGTGACCCAGTCAGAGCCAATGAGACTCCATTTTGGGACTTGAGATGGAACCATTGAGAAACCGGGGTTCTCTGTCCACTGGGATGCTAACCCAGTAAGGAGTATTACCTGGAGCTGTCATCTTTACTAAGGAAAAGCGAGAGCTTGCCTAACAGTGGAGTCAACGTGAAAGAAATCGGAGTTGAGAGAGAGAGCTGGATTCTTGGTGCCGTCTCCTTAAGTCTTGCTTAAAGCCAGACTACCCTCTGGACCTTTCATGGAAGCCACTCAACGTCCTTTTTTGGCTTAAGCTAGATTGGGTTGGGTTTCTGTCACTTGCCACCCGAAGAGTTCTGAGGATTGCAGTCTTGCTAGATAATTGTGAGAAGCCAGGTTACTCCGCTGACGAGAGGGGAACCTGGTCTGAGGGTGTCTCTCACCCTAGACCTGTTTGTCTTCCTAGTAATGGGCAATGGTTCGGTATTGGGAAAGTTCCAAGCAGTCTCTAAATCATACAGTTAGCCTAGATGTATTCCAAGAGGCTGGGGGACACCGAGCTGTAAAATGTGGAACCTCACCAGGCACAGAGCTCTGGGGGTGATTGAATGAAAGCAAGGATGCCAGGAGTGTGAAGGACTAGGGCCAGGGAACTCACCTGGCCTGAGAGGGAGATGCCGCAGATGACATTCTGGGGGCCTGACCTGAGTGCTGAGGTGAGGGTGGAGTTCTGAAGTGTCCACAGGAAGTCATGAACCAGGGACTGTCCTGCACGATTCACACACAGTGTCGTATTTAATCCTCTCAACAACCCCATAAGTTATAGAGCTTATTCTCTCCATTTTACAAGTAAGGAAACTGAGGCATAGAGCTGTGAAGTGACTTGATCTTTCAGAGCCAGGATTTTTAAACTTCTGTCTGTCTGGCTTGTGGGTAGTGACCTTGGGTTCTGAACTTCATACAGGACTTTGGGTGACGGCTGGGGGACATGGAAGAGGAGACACTGTCTAGCCTCCCAACGTTCCAGGACTGCTAAAAGTCAGCTTTTGGTCAGAGACTCAACTCTGTAAGGACAGACCCTGATCCAGTGGGGAAGTGGAGGGTGACAGGAAACTGAGGCAGGAGCTTGGGACTGGAGCCCACTCAGTAGGGCTCAGTAGGACTTCCCCGGTGGGTCAACAGGCATCTGTAGGCTTGTGGCCAAGGAGAGACACAGGGCACCAAAATGAACTCCTGGCCCCCTACCAGACCTTGTTCGGGGTTGGCTCAGGGCTGGGAGTCTGATGACTGACTGACAGAGAAAGAGAAGGAAAGTCTTGCAAAGTTCTGAGTTTTTTTTTTTAATGCCTTTTACTCATCAAATACTGATTACAAATTACCTAACACATGGCCATCGCTGGCCGAGGCTCTTCCTCACACACCACGATCTGAGATTCAGAGTCTGAGCTGCCCAGGGTCACACAAGAGCTGAGCCGGCATTAGCCTGATCTGCTGAAACATGAAGATCTTCCCATGGTGCCAGACCGAGTCTCCGTCTCCTCGAGAATTAAAGCAGTAAATTGATCATCAGCTCCAAAATATGAAGCATAAAGAGTGCACACGCATTTACGTACGGCTGTTCTGTGCAAGGCAGGGTGCTAAGCTCAGATTAATGCATTTCATCCCCCCCCGAAGATCCCATGACATTTCCGTAGGCATCGTCACCATCACCACGATCGTTGTCATCTCTCTTTTACTAATGAGGAAACAGACTCAGAAACCTAACTTGGCCTTTACTCGGCCAGGGCCACTGAGCTTGCAAATGTAGAAGCAGAATTTGAACCAGGCGGCGTGCACTTTCAGACATGCCCCAGGTTTTGTTTTGTTTTGTTTTTGCATATTTTAGTTATGGGGGGTGGGGAGCAGGGGGAGAGGGAGAAGCAGGCTCCCTACGGAGCAAGGAGCCCAATGCAGGGCTCGATCCCAGGACCCCAGGATCATGACCTGAGCCGAAGGTAGACCTCAATGGACTGAGCCACCCAGGTGCCTCTGGACATGCCCCAGTTTTTAGCCATGATACTTGCACCTACACACATGCCTCAGTTTCTCCAGCTGTAAAATGCAGAGAGTAAGAACGCCCCCGCCCCCGCCGAACTAAAAGATGCAAAGGGCTCAGAAGAGTGCCTGGCACCATATGTTTGGCTGAGCCCTTGTTGGCTCCTCTGATGCTTATTTTCCTGTTTGCCTCACCCTGTCCAAAAAGCTACATCTCCCTTTCCCACGGCTGATCCTCCAGTGCTCAAGCATGCCAGGAAAAAAAAGGGCAGGGTACCTTGTGTGTGCTGGGGCCTCTTAGGAGAATCCTGAGGCAAGAGATAACAGAAGCTCACTTGACATCACTTCATAAACCCATGTTAATCCAAATATTGATTTTCCTTTGGAACAATCCCCTTCCAGTTCACACGTGTGGTCCCTCCATGTCTCTAATATAGACGTGGGTATCGATGACATTATTGAGATAAAACAGTTGTCTCTTTCTTATTCCTTTTGTTCGTTGGTCACCCCGGGCCTGTCTTTGCCTTTCCATCCTGTTACACAGCCCCACTCACTAGAGTGCCTTCCCATTCCCTCACCAGCCAGAACTCGAGGTGAAGATTTCAAATAACAACATGTAGTAACATATGAGAGATTTAAGCAAATTCTACCGGAAATAATGTGAAAAAATACTCTTCTCCCCGGACACGTGCCTCTCTTTTGATCTTCCTTGTCCAGGATACATTTTTTTTTTTAATATTCCTTTGATAGCAAGAAGCAAGCAGATGGTTTAAAAGGAAACCTTATGTCTTTGTTGGGAAATAATTAGTCTGATCAAGTTGCTAGCTTTCTGATGGACAAAGGAGTCTTTAAAGAAAATCATTTGTGTGTTCTGAGCCCCCTTTGACAGCACGCCTTTCTTGGGTTTGGGCTCCTCGATGAGAGTTTGGGGAATGGAAAATTTCTCTGAATAAGAAATCAGGAAGCTTGACCTACACAGTTACCTCTCTCTTAACATGACAACAATTGGCAATTGCTTTTTGATCTGAAGTGTGAGGATGAATATGGAGAAGTAAAGGGAATCATTCTCCTTCCATGACTCGCGCTCTCGTCAGCCTGGCACCTGAAGCTGATTTTCTTTTCTTCAGTCCCCAGGATTCAGTATAATCTGTCGCTGGAAATACCTATGTTAGCTGCAGCTGGGGGGGAAACCAGTTGGCAAATTCATGAATCAGTGTTTCTTTTATTTCCTTGTGAAAGGTGTCTGTTCTGTTGGCTCAAGATTGACTTGGAATCTTGTGTGAGCCGGTTCCTAGGTGTGAACGTACTGCAACAGTTGCTCCATCCAGCCCGTCTGTGATGAAGTGTGGACATCGACACGTGCTTCCAGGGTCTCAGAGACACCAGTGGCTCTCATGAGGACAGAACATTTTGTCTGATGTGTGATCGTGATGGTCTGTAGGTCTGGGCTGGACAGAGGGGCTCTGCAGTCCATCAGACCTGTGTTCAGACCCTATCTGCTCTGTGATTTGGAGCTGATTGCTTGTGTCCTCTGATATTTTGTGTTCTTGCCTATAAAACAGGAACAATAGGAGTAGCTATCTTGCAGAGCAGACTTTCTTGACCTTGGCACTACGGACATTTGGGGCCAGAAAATTCTTTCCCCTGGGGAGCTGTCCTGTCCCTGGCCTCTACCCACTATAACACAATCTTCCCACTCCCCAACCCCAGTTTTGCCAACCCAAAATGTCTCTGGATGTTGCAAAGCCACCAGCTGCTTGGAGTAGAGAAATCCATGTAATTCCATGAATGAGTGCTGTCATCTCACCTTGGTCCAAGAGAATGACTGCTGTCATCTCACCTTGGTCCAAGGGAAGTACAAAGAGGTTTAGAAAAGGGTAACAGAAGGAGAAAACAGATTCTCCATGAGCAGTGACAGCATCACTGAAGATCTGAGTTACTAGAAACATCCATGCCTTGGTGACAAAGCTACTCCTCCGTGGTTGGAGGGGAGATGGAAAAGGCAGTTTGGATTGCAGAGGGCAAATTGGGGAGGGAGGAAGAGGTTGTCAACTTTCCATTTCTGTATTTTAGTTCCAGCCTCCTCCCTCAGTTGGTGGACTGCTCGAAATAGCTAACATTGTTTGAATGTCCTTATGGACCGAGTTGTGTCCCACTAACATTCGTGTATAGAAGCCCTAACTCCCAGTGGGACTATAATAGGAGGTAGGGTCTTTTTTAGAGAGGTAACTAAGGCTAAATGAGGTCATAAGAATAGGACCCTAATTCAATAGGACTGACATCTTATGAGAAGAGGAGGAGACACCAAGTTCTCTCTGTGTGTGCTCGGCAGGAAAGCCCTGTGCACACACCACAAAAAGGCAGCGGTCTGCAGTCTAGGAAGAGAGGTCTCACCGGAAACCAAATTCTCCAGCACCTTGATGGGCTTCTAGCCTCCAGAACTGTGAGGGAATTAATGTCTGTTCGTCTGCCATCCAGTCTGTCAGGGAGCCTGAGCTGAGTCCCACTTACTGTGGGCCTGGCCTCTTGGCTCATTCCATTCCCACAACAACCTTTTGAGCTGGGTGCCTTCCAGACTGGGACTCTCCCCAGTCCCCCCAAATTTTACATAAGAGGAAACAAGCTCTGGAGAGGTCAAAAACTTGCCCAGTGTCACATAGGTAGAAAAATCAATTGCTAGGACTTGAACGCAAGCCCGTCCACCTTCGGAGACCAGATCCTTAACCACCAAGCCATCTGAATGTGGTTTGTATAAGCCCCACTCTGCCACTTATAGGATATTGACATTGTACCAGCCTCTGCATAAGGGCTTTAAATGCATCTGCTTTTTTTTTTTTTTTTTAAAGATTCATTTATTTATTTGAAAAAGAGAGTGAGCCTGAGCAGGGGAGGGGCACAGAGAGAGGGAGATTAGCAGATTCCCCACTGAGCCTGGACCCTGATGGGCCAGCTTGATTTCATAACCCTGAAATCATGACCTGAGCCGAAACCAAGAGTTAGACGCTTAACAGAGTGAGCCACCCAGGCGCCACTAACTGCATCAGGTCTTTTAATCCTCAGCATGGTCCTATGTGGCGGCCACCCTTACTATGCCCATTTTACAGATGAGAAAGCCAAGGGAGGCTTGAAGGGCCACAGCCTAACCAAATGGCTCCCCAGCCTGGCTTGTGGTTGCTGCAGGGGACTCCAGCCAGCTCTGTCTCCTGCTTCAGAATTTCTGGGCAGGGAATGGCTGCTGGGAGAAATGAGCTGATACTTGGTTTTTAGATGTCACAGGAACAGTTGTCGAATTTACTGTCTCTATAGTTTTGGTTTTTTAAAAATATTTTACTAATTTATTTGAGAGAGAGACTGTAAGAGTGCACAGGAGCAGGGAGGAGGGGCAGAGGGAAAGGGACAAGCAGACTCCCTGCTGAGCAGGAAGCCCAATGCAGAGCTCTATCCCAGGACCCTGAGATCGTGACCTGAGCCGAAGGCAGTTGCTTAACTGACTGAGCCACCCAGGTGCCCCCTGTCTCTACAGTTTGAATCCTACCCAGGATTCTGGGGATGAGTGGAAGGGAGAAGGCTGGGAGGTGAAAGACTCAGGAAGCCTTGAGCAGGGGGTGAGTTAACTCCAGGCCAAGTGTCCACAGATGCTGTTAGTAGTTAGAGAGTGGCTTTTCAGGAATCTGCATATATGCAAATTAGAGTAGAGTTCTTAGCCAGAGGAAGGGAAGCGAACTCCCCCACCCCCACTTCATTCCAAGTTATGTCTTTTTCCAGCTGGGGGCTTAGCAACAAATTGCCTCTCCCTCCTTCGTGTCTCTCCAAGGACAGTGAATAATAATTCAAAGCAGAGCAAAAGAGCCTACATTTGCATGGTGCAAATCTCCATGTGTTCTGAAGTTGCCTGATGTGACCTTCAAATCACCACAGGAGGCAGGTGCTTTCTGACAGAAAAAGTCAAGACACTGGAGTCAGGACACTGTATTTTCCCCAGGTACTACCATTTGGCAGGTGGTAGTGCTGTGTCATCGTGGCGTCCCATCATGGTTAAGGGCAGGGGCTTTGGGGACAGGCAGACCTAGGCTTGAACCCTGACTCAGTTCATCTGTCTGACTTCAGATGCATTACCTGATGTCTTCAAAGGTGCTTTTGTTAGAGGAAGTGAAGATGGAGATGATCATGATCTCCCAGGGGCAACTACATACAATTTGAGGTTCACTATGGAAAGTACAGTGCTTGGCCCATGGGAGATGGTTAGTGGCTGTTTTCATTGTTCTCAATGTATGAGAACTTTCTAGAAGGTGTAAAATTAGTACTTTTTCAATACTCTTGATCTTTGGGCATTTCCAGGTTGTGGGGTTGTCTGAGGGATCTTGGGGATCATTCTTATTTTGTCTGGGACTTCCCTTAGGTAGGGAAGATGACATAGTTCTAACCAGGTGGTATTTGGTGAGTGCTTATACAGACGTTGGCCAACAACTCTGACGGCCCAGAGTCAACATAGTATATTGCTTATAAGCCCCAGGCTTGGAGTCACACTCCAGTCCCTGCTCAATGCCTACTAGTTGTGCAACTGTGGGGATATTTCCTATTGGGTTGTTATGAGGATTTAATGGGCCGAGGCATGCGATGTTCTTAGTATGAATTGCACACAATAAGTGGGTGGGCTGACTCAGTCTGCCCACAAGCCCCTTCACCCCCATTTCCTCCCAGTGGAGGTGGTTAAAAATAGCCTGGGGCACCTGGGTGGCACAGCAGTTGAACGTCTCTACCTTCGGCTCAGGGCGTGATCCCGGCGTTATGGGATCAAGCCCCACATCAGGCTCCTCCGCTATGAGCCTGCTTCTTCCTCTCCCACTCCCCCTGCTTGTGTTCCCTCTCTCGCTGGCTGTCTCTATCTCTGTCAAATAAATTTTAAAAATCTTTAAAAAAAAATAGCCTGACCTATAAGTAGGTCGGATTTCCTTTCTCTTCCTCCTTCTCTTCCCTGCTGCAGGAGGACTAAAAAAGTCAGTGGGTTTTTCTGAAATGACCCACAGTTGTTGCTGTGCTCACCTGGGTTGTGTCAACATTCATCCTTCCTTCCATTCATCCTCTTCCTTTCCTGGGAAAGGAATTTTCCATCCAAAAATAAGGATTTCTTCTCCATAGCCCCTGCTCAGATGCATAGGAGCCAATTTAGGGTTTTGGGGGGCTTTTGAGCCGTGACTAAGCACTTAGACGTCCCCCAAGTTTAGTTACACTCTTGACATAGGCATAGGATCTGGTGTCAAGAAACCTGGGATTCTAAGGCTACCTTTACCCATTGCAATGGGTAAGTTGAGGAGGGTGTCCCTTCCCACCCTGAGCTCCAACTTCATCACTCTGATAGGGCTGAGAGACAAGGCAATGTCTAAAATCCACGCTCACATGGGTATTCGCTGCTTCTGCCCTTCCTTTGATAACCGGGGATAAAGTTGACCATTCTCAAGTCCTCGGTTGAGCCTCTAGCGCTGTGGATACAATGCCTAGAAGGGCAGACCCCATCTCTGTCTCCAAAGGGTACAGTCAGCATTCACAGAAGGTGACATGTATTGGGATACAGGGGAGACCCAGTGTTAGGAGGTCACATAGCAGAAGCCCCTTATGTAGTCTGGGCAGGGTGGGAAGTCTGGGAAGGCTTCCGGTGGAAGCGAAGAGGAGGGAAGCCACATGCCAGGCAGAGAAAGCTCCATATGTAGAAGCCAGGGGCTAGAGAGAGTGGGGTGCCTTAGACTCTAAATTAAACTGAGGAAAGTTCGTATGGGGGAACGTGGATATGGAGTGTGTGGTGGAGAGGGAAACAGAGGTGGGTCTGAAGAGATCCTGAGGGCCGGGTCATAAAAGGGATTTGTAAACCACATTAGGGAGGATTGTCCTTAATCCTCGGAGCAATAGGAACTGCACGGACAGTTGTACGAAGGGAATGACATGATCAAATTTTTATTTTGGAAAAGTCAGCTGCACGACGGAGAATGGTTTGTGTGGAAGGACGGGAGAGTCAGAATGAACTGGAGGCTGTAGCAATAATCTAGGCAAGAGATTGCTAGAACGAAGGCTCTAGGAGGGCTAGACTTGACCAGTTTTGTTTCTTCATGTATCCCAGGTGTTCCGAGCATGGCTTGGTGCACACCGGGCAGTCAGCCATCGTTTGTTAGACCAGAGCAAAGGCAGCAGAGATGGAGAGAAGCATGTGGATTTGAGACCTCATTTATGGGCCAAAGGAACAGAATTAATTATTGATCATATGAAAGTTTAGAATGACTCCTGGTCTTCTGGCTTGGACAGCGGAGGTGGGGAGAGGGGAGAACAGGATGACGTTCTCTGAGATGGAAAATCCTTAACCTCTCCAAACCTCAGTTTTTCACCTGTGAAATGGGACCAGTATCCCCCATAGCATGAGTGCATGCAGGGGGTGGCCTGGTGTCTGGTGCATGTGAGGCCATCAGTGTGTCAGCCAGATCTCACCCCTCCAGAATGTGGTCTCTGTAGGTTAAGAACAAAGAACCTGCACATGTCCCCAGGGTCTCCAGGTTTGAAGTCCCCACAGAGATGGTGGCGGTGGCAGCAGCAGCAGCAGAAGCAGCACACTGTGAAAAATGAACAGCCAGGAAATGAAACAAGCAACTGAGATTGCTAATTGGAGTTTATTTTCTAAAAATGAGCCGCGATTCTCAGTACGGCTCAGTCACCTGCAAACCTGGTCCTTGATGAGCTATTCTGCTCATTGCCGACATGAAGAATTTCATTGGATGGAGGAGTCAGCTGGTGGCGAGGTGTTCTGTAGTCAAGGGGCATTTGGGAGGTGGGAGACGGGGGGAGCAGCAGAAAGGAAGTGAGTTTGTTTTTCGAACTCACAGTCCTCCCTGGGATAAAGACTCGGGGTCCTTCCTCCGGTTCGTTTTCCGAGGAGGAGGAATCCCATGGTGGTGGGCAGGGATGATGACGTGGAGGCTCAGAGAGTCCCACAGAGCCACCAGCACCTCCCGGCCCCTCAGTGAATAGAGACAGAGCAACAAATGCCTGCCGTGGAGTGCACAGTCCTAGTACTGGGGTTACTGAGACGCACAACATGCAGTCCCCCCTTTTGCAGGGAAATAGCCCAGTAGACAGGCCATTATGACCCCAGATGATGGGTGTATGTATTCGCTTCCTAGGGCTGCTAAGCAAATGACCACAAACTTGGATGGCTTAAAACAACAGAAATGTATTCTTTACCATTCTGGAGGTCAGACAAGCAAAACCAAGGTGTCGGCCAGGCCATGCTGCCTCTTCCTAGGCTCTGCTGTTGCTAACAATCCTTGTTGCTCCTTGGATTGCCGATGCATCACCCCCCCCGCCTCCGTCCTCATGTGCTCTTCTCCCCACCTGTGCCTCTGTCTCTTCCTTGCTTCTTCTTTTTAAAAAAAGATTTATTTATTTGTTTAAGAGAGAGGGAGAGTTGGGGGGGCAGGGCAGAGGGAGAGAGAGAATCCTCAAGCAGACTGCCTGCCAAGCACAGAGCCTGTCGCAGGGCTCAATCCCAGGACCTGAGCCGAAACCAAATGCTTAAGCTACTGAGCCACCCAAACATCCCTCTTCCCCTCTTCTTATCAGGGGTCGTTGGATTTAGAATCCACCCTACTCCAGGATGACCTCTCCTTAACTTGATTACATCTGCAAAGACCCTATTTCCAAAAAAAGGTCATATTTACAGGTATCAGGTTTGGGACTTGAGCACATCTTTTTGGAGGCCCCAGTTTGACCCACAGCAGTGTGAGTAAAGGCATGGTCAATGTTCTATTTCATCAGCTTTCACCTTGTTGCAAGTGATATGGCAGGGAGAGGGGACCCCACTATGTAATCTGCCCTTCCTTCCCTCCTTCCCTTGTTTCTTTCCTCTCTTCCTCCCTTCCATCTGCTACTTTTTCACTTCTTTCTTCTGTGGTTTGGTCAACAAGTACCTGTTGGTTATCTTCTGTGTATTAGGTGGTGTGCTGGACATTGAGGGTGGAGAGGTGGCCAAAACAGATGGGGCTCTGATCTCTGAAGTGTACAGGGCCACAGGGGTGTGTGTGTGTGTGTGTGTGTGTGTGTGTGTGTGTGTGTGTGTGTGTTAAGAGGCAATAAGAAGTCACACAAATGTTGGAAAATGACAGCTAGGGTGACTAGGACAGGGGTCCTTCTGAATACTCAAGCTGACATGTTGAACGGACCTTCTGGGGGGCTCTAAGGTCATAAAGCCCAGTCTCCAACCACAGATTCTTACTGTATTTCTTCCCCATAAACGTCAACCTCTCCTTATTGATAAGGTACAGGAAAAGTGGAGATAGAAGGTCACTTATTTTCTAGGGACCATCTGTATGGAACATTCTGGCTGGAGAATGGGTGTGAGAAAGGGGCCTTCCATTGGCAGATGAAACTCAGCTGCTACTACCCAAATCCCAAAAGCTGAGACTTGAAATGTGGATACAACCACGAGAGTCCCTCTGCAGGAAACCACTAGAACGTAATGGTAAACTGACCATCACATTACAGCCTGGGGTCAGGTCAGGACATTATAAATGGTTCCTGGGTAGAGGGAATACCCACAACCCTCAGATTTCTCAGGGAGACCCCTCGGCAGCAACGGAGAAACCACGAGGTTTGTGGCAGGGGCTACAGTGCTGGGGTACATGGTATGTGGGAGAAAATGACACGTTTGGCCAGGTCAGGGGAGGCAGAGGGCTTCCTAGGAAGTGATGCTTGCCCTCTGTTTTTCAGACCCATGAAAACAGAGCTGGCCACAAAAGGGGAGACCTTACCCATGCACCCCATAACATGGATGGATCTCTAGGTATTACACATAAAGGGGTTTGTGTTAGATTATTTCAGCATATGAAATTCTAGAAAAGACAAATACAATCCATAGTGATAGAAAACACTGAGGAGAGATTGGGAAGGAGCACAGGGAACTTTTGGGGGACACACAAGTGCTCTATATCCTGACTATTGTGGTAGAGACAAAGACTGCATGTGTTAAAACTCACCAACATATACTCTTAAGATGGGTGCTTTTTTTTTTTTAAAGATTTTATTTATTTATTTGACAGAGATAGAGACAGCCAGTGAGAGAGGGAACACAAGCAGGGGGAGTGGGAGAGGAAGAAGCAGGCTCATAGCAGAAGAGCCTGATGTGGGGCTCGATCCCACAACGCCGGGATCACGCCCTGAGCCGAAGGCAGACGCTTAACCGCTGTGCCACCCAGGCGCCCCAAGATGGGTGCTTTTAATCATAGGTAAAATACACCTCCATAAAATGGATCTTGAAAAACGCAGGTCATATCCTCTCTTGTTTTAATTCTGGGGTGAGAACCATAGTGGAAGCCTTCCCAATCTTTCCTGAAGGTCATTTGATCATGCATGACATACTGTCAGAGTCGGGAGGGAATCTCTAGACAATCAGGATCTAACGCATCATTTTATACATGAAGAGATTGAATTTCAGAGAGGGGAGGTGATGAGGCCAAAGTCACCTGGAGGTCAGAAGGATGAACTGTAGATTGGAAAGATTCAGGCGGCGGGAAGAGGACAGAATGACGTATTCTTAGGTGATCCAGCCCACCACTGAGATTAGAGGAGCTAAATTTGAGGTCATCCAGCTGATTAGATTTGGGACGGGCATCCTAAATCTGGCCAGTTGCAAATCTGAACCCCAAACTGCCATCCACTTCTTTCTGTCCTTGGGGTGCCCTGTGAAGCCTCCCATTGGCCCGTTCAGACTCTCTGCCTCTCAAACCTCACCTGCAACGGTCCGCACACAGTTTGCCTTTATTTTTATAGTTCTTTACAAAGGTCCTCCCACATCCGGTATGTCTTGATGTGATTCTGTGGTCTCAGTGGTCTGGGTCTGTTTAGGATCAGCTCAGACTCAGAAATCAGTTGGGGGCTAACATCACGCGATGGAGAAAGTGACAAGCCAAGAACCATTGGCTAGAGGACAATCCTCAAACTTTGGTGTATATCCAGATCCCTGGGATTCAGGTCCTGAGATCTGGATTCACTGGGCAGGGATGGTGCCCAGGGATCTGCATCTGTGCCCCGCAACCCAGGTCATGCTGATGGAGGCAGGTTGAGGACCAGGTCTTCCAGGTAACCTCCCGATTAGACCAACGAGAGAGAAACTAGACCTGGGTTGTTGACCAACCAATGGACTCTCAAGGTAACTCAAGTTCAAAAGTAGATTTTCCCCCCATGTCCAAAGTGAGGTCATGAGAAAGTAGTAGTCACAACAAAAACAGAACCTGGACACTTACTGTTTCTGGCAGTTTCCCAGAAGTACATTGTTTTTGAATAATGGAGTTACTTGTTTTCTTCTTCTCTCTTAAGGTTGTTTTTTTTAAGAGCTTTATTGAGACTTAATTCACGTACCATGCAATTCATTCATTTAAAGTGTACAATTTGGGGCACCTGGGGTGGCTCCATCAGTTAAAGGTCTGCCTTCAGCTCTGGTCATGATCCCAGGGTCCTGGGATCAAGCCCCGCATTGGCTCCCTGCTTAGTGGGGAGCCAGCTTCTCCCTCTGCCCCTCACCCTACTCATGCTCTCCCTCTCTCTCAAATAAATAAAATATTTTAAAAATTTAAAAAAAGATAAAGTGCATAATTCAATGTTTTTGGTATATTCAGAGTTGTGTGACCATCACTACAATCAATACTAAAACATTTCCTTTATCCCTCTCCCCCCAAATCTCCCGTAACCTTAGTAGTCACTACCCGTTTCCTCCCAACACCCCCTACCCCTCAGCAGCTATGAATTTACTTTCTGTCTCTTTTCTTTCTTTTCTTTTCTCTTCTCTTCTCTTCTCTTCTCTTCTCTTCTCTTCTCTTCTCTTCTCTTCTCTCCTTTTCTTTCTTTCTTTCTTTCTTTCTTTCTTTCTTTCTTTCTTTCTTTCTTTCTTTCGAGTGAGAGAGAGGACTAGAGGCAGAGGGAGAGAGAATCATAAGGGGGCTCCATGCCCAGCGTGGAGCCCAAGGCAGGGCTCAGTCTCATGACCCTGAGATCATGGCCTGAGCCGAAATCAAGAGTTGGTCACTCAACCGACTGAGCCACCCAGGTGCCCCCTACTTTCTGTTTCAATTGACATACCTTTTCTGGGCATTTCGTATGCATGGAATCAAACAGTACCTGGTCTTTTCTGCCTGGCTTCTTACAACTAGCAGAATGTTTTCAAGATTCACCCATGTTGTCGCGCATGTCAGTCCTTCATTTCTTTTTACGCCAAATACTGCTTCTTACTTATTTATTTTTAAGTTTTAATTTTAATGACAGTAGAGTTAGCATACCGAGTTATACTCGTTTCAGTTATTAACATTTCTATGAGTGGGACATCTATCTTCCTTCTATAAGAAGGGGATTTATAGCAGCTTGGAATGTCAGGTATAGTCAGAAAGGAATGTTACTCAAGGCTGGAGGGACTGTTCCACCCCCTTTCATGGTGTTCTAACCATGCAAGAAGCATTTAGCTTCCATCCCACTGGCCTCTGCTTGGGATGACGCACCCCCTGGTCTGTGTAGCCAGCGAAGCCTCTTATTCTAAACCCAAGTGTCTCTTTCCCTGGGCCTTCTCTTCATTTTTGACCTTTATCTTGATACATGGTACACCTCTTTCCTTTTTGTGTTGTAACGGGGAATGGGCTTCCTCTCTAGGCTGTTGATGTTTCCAGGAGAGAGCCTGAATCTTGCTAATTTTTGTATTCCAGGTGCCCAAGTAGTTCTTGGCAAGGAGGAGGTGCTTGGTTGATATTTGTTGAATGAATAAATGAGTGAGTGAGCGAGGCCATGAACGAACAAAACAGACCCACTAAAGCCAGTGTGTGTAGCATGGAGGCCGTTTTTCCCAGCAGGTTTGAGCCCAGCGGTTTTAGCTCCTCCTGTTCGAAATGACTTGTTGGAAAGAGAGTGGGAACGACAATTTAAAGCCTATTAAACCGCACAGGCATGAAGAACTGTGTGCTGAGAACGGTTCTCTCTGGGGGAGGGATGGGCAAGGCTGGCGGTGGCTCTCACTTACTTCTTCATTATAGACTTCGAGAGGAGAGACCACCGTGCTAAAGGGTCATTTGTACTGTTTGGGGGAAATTTTTCACAAAAGAAGTGTAAGAGGGGCGCCTGGGTGGCACAGCGGTTAAGCGTCTGCCTTCGGCTCAGGGCGTGATCCCGGCGTTCTGGGATCGAGCCCCACATCAGGCTCCTCCGCTATGAGCCTGCTTCTTCCTCTCCCTCTCCCCCTGCTTGTGTTCCCTCTCTCGCCGGCTGTTTCTATCTCTGTCAAATAAATAAATAAAATCTTAAAAAAAAAAAAAAGAAGTGTAAGAAGGAGCAGATGAATAAATACAAAATACTGTTCAGAGTTGGATCTGAATACCCGGCCGGCTCTGGGTGACATGGGGCAAAGTAGTTTCCCTCTCTGAGCCGTCTCCTCACTCGGGAAAGAAGGCTGAGGACACGTGCCTCAGGGGTCTACCTTGAGGATCGAAAAGCCCAGGGTCTGGCATGTGGGAGGCACTTGACAAATGACAGCTATTGCCCTTGGTCTGAGCAATATTAGCAACAAGCAGAGGAATGATAAACCAGGACATACGAGGTCTCTTCCACCTGGGACGGCCTTTGAATCTACTTTTATTTACAGCCTGTCTGCTTATGCTGGGTGGCTTAACGTACTGATTCTCTGAAAACCATGTGGCTTAGTCCTGGCATAGAGGCCCTTTTAATAAACTCTGCTTGTTGGGTGATTATGCAGAAGGCAGCTGCAGTGACCCCAGGGACCAAGGGAATCATCGTGATAACAGTAGCTGCCATTTATGGAGCTCTTATTATGAGCCCGTTACTCCTTAACACAATCCCAGGAGATCTTCTAATCCCCATTTTACAGATGAGAAAACAAGGCACAGACCAGGGAAAGGCCTCAAGGCCGTACAGCTTGAAAGTGGCTTTTTCAGGATTCAAACCCAGGTCTTCCAGGCCAAAGTTAGTGATTTTTTTCATTAGACCAGCTGCATCTCAGGTTGCAAATACCGTGGTGTAACAGAAAGGGAAGGGGGGAGATGATGCAAAGGGGCAGTGGGCTTTGAAGAAAGACATACAGTCTCCCCAGCTCCCCATCTGATGGCTCGGGTCATGCCCCAGTGCGTCCTGGAATGGAGCGTGGTGGCTTCTTGCTGCTGTCACTCATGCCAGGCCCTTCTGTGAACTCTGGCACAGAGTGCAGGCTGTGCCGGGAGGTGGAGTTGCCGTGGAGACCTGAGGATGCTGAGCAAAGGACTAGTAGGTGTCCCTCCACATCCAGCCTCCCTCTCTTCCAGAGTAAAATGATTTTTCATAGAGCGTATGGTCACCCACAATAAAGACCCTATTTCCCAGTCTTTCTGACACCAACATGCAGCCACATGTATGAGTTTGGGACAATGGCCTATGAGTGGTAAACAAGGAAGGGGAAATAATTCTTTCTAGTTCCCCTGCCTGACAGTTGATTTAAGGTCAAACTCTTCACTTAAAGTCAAGGTGTATTTTAAAAAAAAAAAGTTTCTCTTTCTGGGTTATACCCATGAAAGTGCCCAAACATAGAACAAGGATGGTACCTTGTTCTCTTGCCTGAGATGTCCATATACTTAACTTCTATTCCAAAGTCATTTAGACCGATATACAAGTATTTCCTATGAGGAATGCACTATATTTGGCCCCGGCGAATATATTGGAGAATAAGACACAGACATTATCCTTACCTAGCTGATACTCCAGTGGAGAGACTGATAAGCCAACAGTATAATACAGTGCGGGGTGGGGAGGGGTGCTTGGGTGGCTCAGTTGGTTAAGCATCTGCCTTTGGCTCAGGTCATGATCCCAGGATCCTGGGATTGAGCCCCACATCGAGCCCCAAATTGGGCTCCCTGCTCAGTGGGGAGCCTGCTTTTCTGTCTCTGCCTCCCCCCAACTCATGCTCTCTCTCTCTCTCAGTCGCAAATAAATAAATAAAATCTTTTAAAAAGTACAGTGCAAGGAACAGAGAAACAGGGGATGCGGGGGTGGTCCTCAGAGGGACATTAAAGCCAGTTTGTGGGCTTGGGGAGGGTTTTACCTAAGCTGAAACTGATGAATGGGAAGGAGTTGGCCAGGTGAATTGTGGAGAAAGGAGAGGAATGTTTCCAGAAGAAAGACCGGGGGAGAGAGAGAAACTCAGCATTGTTGCAGGGATATGGAGCCTGAGTGGGGTCTGGGGCCTTCTCAGGACCTTCTCAGTTATGCTCGGCCTTTCAGGCTTATCCTGAGAGCAGTGGGGAGTCACTGGAAGGTTTTAGTATGGGTGATAAGATCAGACATAGTCTATAGAAACCTTCTCTGGATGTGATGTGGAAGGGAGATTGGAGCGGGCCAAGCCTGGAAATGGGGACAACAGTTAGGTGACTATTCTGGCATATGTACATGGCTTGCATACACACACACACACACACACACACACACACACACCCCTTTTACACCAAAGGTTTATGCAAGCACCGGAGTGTGCCTACCATCACGGGCT
The DNA here is from genome assembly GCF_002007445.2 of Ailuropoda melanoleuca. Classification (NCBI taxonomy): domain Eukaryota; kingdom Metazoa; phylum Chordata; class Mammalia; order Carnivora; family Ursidae; genus Ailuropoda; species Ailuropoda melanoleuca. Next base: position 24,852,266 of record NC_048227.1, read on the forward strand.
GGAAAACAATGTCTTAAGCTATCCCACTATCTGTTGTCTTTGCTCTCTCATCTATAGAGTGGGAACAACACCACTGCCCCTCAGTGTCCCCCATGATTTCTGAGAGAATGGAAATGTCAAATGGTTGAAGCCTTTACAGCGCAGTGTGGATAAGTACGAAGGCCTGCTTCCTCCCTGTCTGTTCATCTCCTCCAGTCCTTCCATCCCCAGCCTGGGAGGCATCTCTGGGAGTTGCACATGGGAAAGGCATTCAGGATGGGCATGGGGACCTTAAGAACAGACAAGTTTTCATTAGATTCCCATTTAGTTTTCAAAGGCGAAACTAGGGGTAGGGAGCTTTACCCCATGAGACTGAAATTGAGAAATCATAGAATTGTCTGGAAACTCCTGGGGAAGAGTAGGCATCCATTTGGCCTGGGACTCTTTTGAATGGCTAATTCCACTGAGGATGCACTCCTGCTCCTTGTTGTGGGGTGCCATATGAGTTTGCTAGGCCTTCCGTAACAAAGTGCCACAGACTGAGAGTGGGTCCAACAGTGGGAATTTATTTTCCCACATTTCTGGAGGATAGAAAGCCAAGATCAAAGTGTCTCTCCCAAGGCCTCTCTCCTTGGCTTATAGATGGCCTGGTGTCTTCACATGGTCCTCCCTGTGTGTGTGTGTGTGTGTGTGTGTCTCAATCTCCTCTTGTTATAAGGACATCAGTCATATGGGATGGTCTCATTTTACCTTAATCACTTCTTTAAAGGACCCATCTTCAAACAGATCACATTCTGAGGTCCTGGGGGTTAGGACTCCAAGATATGAATTTGGAGGGGGGATACAATTCAGCCCATAAGAGTGCCCCAATGGCTTATTTATATAAGTGAGTTGAACACACTACCAGTAAACCCAAAGACTGAAAAAAAAAAAAACAAAACCCAAAACCCTACTGAATTTGATCCCCTGCCTGAGAGACCCTGATGAAAACAGATTTGCTGCCACGTGGGTTGGGGCACCAGTCACATTTTCCTGTTCTTTTTCTCGGCTCAGACGCACTGCTATAGAACGGGGCTGATCCACACCCCCGTTTTCTCTTTCTTTACTCCTTGGCTGAACAAGTTTTGCTATGGCAACCATGGGCTGGGAAGACATAGCCCAGGGAGTGGCAGGGTCAGCCTGGGCTCTTCTTTGCTCCATTCTTGGACAGGCCATGCTCTACTCCAGCTGCTGCATTCACCTCCAGAGTGGAGTTTATTGCTAATAGTTCTGAGAGAGAGAGAGAGAGAAAGAGAGAGAGAGAGAGAGAGAGAGAGAGAGAGAGTGTGTGTGTGTGTGTGTGTGTGTGTGTGTGTGGCTGGGCAAAGTGGCACCTTACAGAAAGCATTCATGTGGAAAATAGGATCCCCCCAAAGAGGGAAGCCACTCACTCATCACTGATGAGGTCCATTTGGATTTGCTGTCCCACGCTGAGCTGCACTCTGGTTATCTGGCAGCTGTTGGCTTCAGTGACACTTCCTGGGAATTTTCAACAGGGCTCCTCCTGCCTTCCCTGCAGCTGGAAACAATGATCTGCAGACTTCACGTCCTTTTTATTCCCCAAAAGTCCTTGGAAGGAGGTTTCATCCTCTGCCTCTTGGGGTTTGGAGCCTGGGTGATTCGCAGCTGACCCCTCTCATGTGTCTGGAGCAGCAGTTTAGCAGTGGGCGGGGGGTGGGGAGGCAGCAATGTGATAGGATTCACCTTGAAAGGGGCCCGTAACTCAGTGTCTCTCCGAGACCTGGAGACTTTGGGAGGCAGCGTCTATGTGCAGAGCAGAGGGAGTTTGTTGAAGTCTCCTGGCATCAGTCAGATCCTCGTTGTGTGGTCCTAGGCATCCTGGAAGCCTCTGGAATCTGCATCAAATGCCAGGATCTCCTTTGAGGATCTTGTGTTTGCTCACTGGTATGTTGGCCACTTGCTTTGTGCAAAGGTTGCCTTGCCAGCTCTGTTCCTCTGCCACAGTTTAGCTGACACGCAGCCACAAGTAGTCTTGCGGCTTCCAGGGAGTCTATCAATAGTGAACCATGTGCACAGAAGCCAACAGAGATCTTGCTTCTTCTCCCCCTTGTCCTTGGGAAACCAGGTGTGGCCCCCATGGAGGAGAGTTTAAATCCCCAGGCTATTTCTGCACTTCCCTGCTGGCCCCATTTGGATATTTCTAGACTTTTCTTTATTTGTTCATTCATTTCACAAATATTTATGCGAGCATCAGTGGTGTGGTAAGTACAGCTTAGACTTTATGGTGATGCAATGCTTAATTTTATGCATCACTTGACTGGGCCATGGGCTGCCCAGATATCTGGCCAAACATCATTCTGGGTCTATGTGCGAGGGTGTTTCCAGATGAGAATAACATTTGAATCCATGGACAGAGGAAAGCAAATGCCCTCCACAGTGGGGGGGGGGGGGGCNGGCTCATCCAATCAGCTGAAAACCTAAGTAGAGCAAAAAGGCTTGACCCTCCTGGAAGCCAGGGGGAACTCCTTCTGCCTGACTTCCTTCAAGCTAGGCCATTAATCTTCTGCCTTTGGTCTCAGACTCAGACTGGAACTCACTCCACAGGCTCTCCTGGGTGTCCAGCTTGCCAACTGAGGATCTTAAGACTACCACTGATTCTGTTTCTTTGGAGAACCCAAACTAATGCATCTGGGAACTCAGAACTGGGATAAACAAAGCCTCCGCCTTTGGCTGCTTGCATTTCAGTGTGTGGGGCGTGGTTGGGGGAGGTCTTTGCACCTGGTTTGTCAAGTATCAAGACAAATTTGCACAGCACTTATAGTCACATAATACTCTATCTGGAAAAGCAGTTCCGTGAACACATACCTCCCTGCCCCCTCCCCCACCTCCTAGAACTCCAGGATGGGGTCTGAGGTATGGAGATATATTTTATACCGTTTCTCTTCTGCTTAAAGAAGGGATTCTTAACCTGTTTCATGCTAGGGACCCCTTTGGCAATCTTTCAAGCCCTTCTCAGAATAACGTATTAAAATACATAACATAAGGTACATAGGGTTATGAAGAAAACCAATTATTTTGAATTGCAGTTCTCAAAGAATTTTATAAATTGTGATATGATAACATATGTGCGCCTTTGTTAATGTGTTAAATTACACGATTTAGCAATGGGTTTAATAGCAACTGTGATTTAAAGGACTGATGAGCGTAAATGATATTTTGAAATAACTGTAACACTGGGAATGCAATAAAAAAATATCCATGATTTGTTGATGACCAAGTTCCAAAACCTACAAAGAGTAGAGCAGTTTGGTGCCCACTGTGTTGGTTTGCTAGGGCTGCCATAATAAAGTGCCAGAAATTGGGCAACTTGAACAATAGAAACTTACCTTCTCTTTGTTCTGGAGGCTGGAAGTCTAAGACCCAGGAGTTGGCTAGAAAGTGGCCGAGATGGTACAATAATCTACATAGACACCTCACGTACAGGAAAGAGATGTGGAATTGTGTTCATGAGAAAAAACTACAAACAAGAAATAAAGCCTTTAAGTGGCCCATACTCTGTTACCAGGGTCTTAACTTTTTCCTTGCTGGCCTACTGACAATCACTCTGACTCCCGACTCTCCAACAAACAGTCAGCAACTCAAGTGACCCAGTTTTTCTAGCACTGAAACCACCGTCCTTAGGAATATATGGTGAAGAGAAACTACTTTTTTTTTTTTAAATCTGAAAGTCAAATGTCATCATGTCACCCCCTGGCACTACTGCTTTGATGAACTTCTCTTTGCTTCCAAAATCCTTAAAAGGGCATCCAAGGCCCCACACAACCGGCTCCTGCCCACCTCCCTGGCATCATCTCACTCTCCGCTAACCCCATGATAGTTGGGCCACGTATCTTCTATCGGGTCATTGAACACACCCATTTCCCTTCCACCCCCAGCTTTAGCTCATGCTATTTGTTCCACTGTTGATTCAGAAATGCCAAGGATTTCTGTTAAGATGCTGGGAGAATGTGCCTTTCTTGCTTCTGTGAATTTGCGAGAAAGAAGATGGTGTGAAAACCTAGGAGTTTGGAGACCCATGGAAGACCCGTTTTGTGTGGGCAAGAATTCAGCTAAACTAAAGCATTATATTTTTGAGCAAAGCTACCAGTTTCCTTTCTTTCTGCCTTCAACTGGGTTTGAAACTTACATCATGGTGTGTATGTGTGTGTGCGTGTGTGCATGTGTGGTTTTTGTTTGTTTGTTTTTAGATTTTATTTATTTAACAGAGAGAGACAGTGAGAGAGGGAACACAAGCAAGGGGAGTGTGAGAGGGAGAAGCAGGCTTCCCGCGGAGCAGGGAACCCAATGCGGGGCTCGATCCCAAGACCCTCGGATCATGACCTGAGCCAAAGGGAGATGCTTAATGGCCGAGCCACCCAGGCGCCCCTGCATGTGTGTCTGTGCATTGCATGTACTCCTTGGTAAAAACTATTTCTTACAGACTTGGAATAATTAAGTTCCCAAANACGGAGCAGGGAACCCAATGCGGGGCTCGATCCCAGGACCCTCGGATCATGACCTGAGCCAAAGGGAGATGCTTAATGGCCGAGCCACCCAGGCGCCCCTGCATTTGTGTCTGTGCATTGCATGTACTCCTTGGTAAAAACTATTTCTTACAGACTTGGAATAATTAAGTTCCCAAATGTCCAACTGCTGGAATAATAATCTACCTGAGCTATGTATACCAGCGTCTGCAATGTTACGTGAGACCTGAACGTTCCCACGAGGGGGAATTGACTCATTCCGTGTGCGTAAGAGGAGTGTGTGTGTGTGTGTGTGTGTGTGAAAGGGNTGTGTGTGAGAAAGGGAGACAGACAGAAACACTTTAGCCTAAATGAGCCTTTCCTGAATTTTGTTCATTTGTTAATCACCATCAAAATTTCTGCTATATTCAACTACCATCTGTACTTAGTTCCTTATAGGGATTTCCTATATTTTCATAATATTTTTTCTTTTTTTTTTTTTAAAGATTTTATTTGTTTATTTGACAGAGAGAGAGAGACAGGCAGCGAGAGAGGGAACACAAGCAGGGGAAGTGGGAGAGGAAGAAGCAGGCTCATAGTGGAGGAGCCTGATGTGGGGCTCGATCNAATGCGGGGCTTGATCCCAGAACGCCGGGATCATGCCCTGAGCCAAAAGCAGACGCTTAACGACTGAGCCACCCAGGCACCCCAATAATATTTTTTTCTTTAAATTGATTCACTTTTTGTAAACTTAGCTTCCAACTAGAAAGAATAGCCAACAAGCCACAGACTGGGAGAAAATCATCACAAAACATGTATTTCATAAAGGTCTAGCATCCAAAATATACAAAGAACTCTTAAAACTCAACAATAAGAAAACAGCCCAATTTAAAAATGGTCAAAAGAGGGGCACCTGGGTGGCTCAGTCGTTAAGCGTCTGCCTTCGGCTCAGGGCGTGATCCCGGCGTTCTGGGA
>NC_048227.1:24857821-24941049 GCF_002007445.2 Ailuropoda melanoleuca
TTTTTTTTTTATCAAATTGAAAAAAAATCCCTCTCTAAAAGTAGTTTCTTGAGAGTTTTTATCATGAATGGGCGTTGGATTCTGCCAAATGCTTTTTCTGCATTGATATGATCATACAATTTTTCTTTTTCTTTCTTTTCTTTTTTTTTCTTTTTTTTTTAGAGACAGAGAGAGCGTGTGCAAGGGTAGGGCGAGAGGCAGAGGAAGGCTCCATGCCTAGTGTGAGCCCAATGTGGTGCTCAGTCTCACAACCCTGAGATCACGACCTGAGCCGAAATCAAGAGTTGGATGCTTAACTGACTGAGCCACCCGGGCACCCCATGGTTTTTCTTTTTTAGCCTGTTGATGTAGTGGATTACCTTAATTTTATTACATTACATATTTTACTTTTGACTGTTGAGCCAGTCTTACATACCTGGGATAAATCCCACTTGGTCATGATGTATAATTTTTTAATGCATTTTTGGATTCAATTTACTAATATTTTATTAAGGAGTTCTGCATACGAGATACTGGTATATGTTCATGAGAGATGATGGTCTGTGGTTTTCTTTTCTTTTCTTTTTTTTTTTAAAGATTTTATTTATTTATTCGACAGAGAGAGAGACAGCCAGCGAGAGAGGGAACACAAGCAGGGGGAGTGGGAGAGGAAGAAGCAGGCTCCCAGCAGAGGAGCCTGATGTGGGGCTTGATCCCATAATGCCGGGATCACGCCCCTGAGCTGAAGGCAGACGCTTAACCGCTGTGCCTCCCAGGCGCCCCGTGGTTTTCTTTTCTTATAATGTCTTTATCTGGTTTTGGTGTTAGGGTAATGCCTGCCACATGGAATGAGTTAGGATGTATTCCCCTTGATTCTATCTTCTGAAGAGATTGTAGAGAGTTGGTATAATTTCTTTTTCAAGTGTTTGGTAGAACTCATCAGTGAACTCATCTTGGCCTGGTGCTTTCTGTTTTGGAAGGTTGGTATCTATTAATTAATAAATTTAGGCCTCACTCCCCCTCTCTTTCTAAGCAGTGGACTCTTCTTTTTTTCCCAAATGCAGTCTTTCTAAGCATTCAGACAGGTTAGGGCAGAATTGTTTGGGCTGAGATGGGGAGAGTGCACCTAAAATTCTTTCTGGTCATCTTGCCTTTCCACCTTCTTTTCCATGATCCCCTCCCCTTGATTTCAATGACACTCTAGCATCCTCTTGCTCTAAGAAACACAGCAGAGATACCACCGGTCTACAGGTCAGCATTCCTGATAGGTATGCGAGATAGTCTGATTCCCACTCAAAGAGCCTAGCAGCTGTGGGGGAGCCTGGAGGCTCCCCTGCATGTCACTTTTCTCCCCTATCTGGAACTCCCAAGCCCCATCTCACAAAGATGTGATGAGGACAAGAGACTAAGAAAGTTGCGAAGATCCATGCATCTTTGGAAGAATGTTGGGACACAGTTCTTTCAGGCTGAAAACATCCAGGTTTAATGCTTTGTACACACTGCTGGTGGGAGTGGAAATTGGGGCAACACTGTGGAGAGCACTTTGGCAGCGGGGAGTCAAGTGGGAGCTGCAACTGACCCCCTGATCTGGCGATGACACTGTAAAGTATACATTCCAGGTGTAGATTCAGAAACTCTTTGAACAAGTTCAAAGGTGGTTATTGCAGCACCGTTTGTGATCACGAAAAACTGGGAACAGCCTGGAGAATGGATAGATACACACGGAATACTAGACAGTTGTTCAAATGTACGAACTACGTAAGTATCCACACGCATGGGTCCTGAAATGTAAAGTTGGGGGGAGAAAGCAAATTCCAAAATGATGTGCACAATACGATCCTATTTTTATATACACTAAATATAGTTTATAGGTATATATGGGTAATAAATCATAAAAACATTGCCTAGGAGTATACATACATATCAAAATCAGGATTATGGGCAGGGGAGGTGTCCTAGTTAAGAGAACACGGGAGTTGGGTTACTTTATACATATACACACACGTTTATACAAATCTGATAAAATTTTAACTTTTCTCAGCTTTGGTGAATACATGGTTATTTATATATATATAGTTCTTTGGGCTTTCCACATGTAAAAAGTAAAATGCATTTATTTATTTCCATCTTGCTAAAATCCACTTATCAAATAGTTCTCTAGCCCTTGCTGTGTCTGACTTTACAAGTATTAATACTTCAAACCTCACAATAATCTTACGAGGGACTATTTTAAAAGGAAGGAAAGGGATGCACAGAGAGGTCAAGCCCCTCACCTTGAGGGAGAACAGCTAGTAAGTGGCAGAGCTCGGTTTCAGACCCAGGTAGCCTGGCGCCACTGTCCACCTGTTATCTGTGACTTGTAGTCCCTCAGCAGGGTCCCCTGTGTCCTTCTCATACTGTCTATTTGTCTGCCCTTCCTTTGTTTTAAGTTTTATAGAATCTGGACTCAATCTCTCTCATGACTCCACCCCAGCTCCTGGACCATCATAAATAAACAGCAAATGTTCTTGAACAAATGAATGGATGAGTGAGTGACCCAAGGTTCCTGGAAGTCACCCTGTCCAAGTGCCACACTCAGGGTCATTGTCTCCAAGGCCTCCACTGCATTTGATATCATTCAGGGTGCCGGCATTACAGGCAATGAGCCCATTAGTAGAAAAATTGAAAAAAAAATCAAATAACATGGGATTTTTATATTTTAGGGGCCACCTTCCTCTCTCAACATGTGGAGGGGTTGTTCAGAGAAAATTGTAAAGTTTCAGGAAACCTGTCGACCTCTTCACAGATCCACCTTCTTTCTCCAACTCTTCCTACTCACTTCTGGTTTCAATTTAAATGTCATTTCTTCTGAGAAGCCTTCTCTGGCCACCCTGTTCCCTCTCTGCCAGTGTTCATAATCCCCTCTTCCGTATCAGACTTACTGCAACTTACAATTATTTATGTATTTGTGAATTTATTCTTTCCAATGTCTCTTTGCCCCAGGAGACTTATAAACTCAAGAGGTCAGAGATCACGCTTGTATTGTGCACACTTCATCCCCAGGACCCCAAGACCCCGCAGCCCAGTCCCTGCTACTCGGCAAGTGCTCCTCTGTCATCACTGAATGGATGCGGTGGCCAACTGCAGTGGCTTAGCTGAAATATTTTTTTAAACAGCAGAATGCTTTTCACTAAACGAAATTGTTCAGACTTTCTTATCTAAACCAGCTCCTTTCTCTAGTTAAATTGGGGGTCAATGGGGAAAACCAGCGTGCCCTGCCTTCTCCTTGCTGCCCCCAACAGGATCCCTGACGGACCTCACAGACTGCACCTTGGAGATTTTCCCAAGCTCCCCCCTCCCTCCCCACCCCCGGCTCCTTGCAAGTGCCAGAAGAGTCTCATCACCAAGGGCCCCCCCCATCTTTGCAGGTTGAAAGACAGATGATCCAGCCTCTTCTCCCAGCTCCCTGCATCAGCCTCGTGGGGTACTTTGCTAATAGAGCCATAAATTCCCCCTCTAAATGAGCATCGTGATTTGATTTGCTCTTGAGATGACCCCTTCCTGGGGAAAATATTATGCTTTCCCTGAGTTATGGCAGAGACTGCAGTGGATAGCTGTGTTGTGTCCTGCCTCTACCATCTGATCGTCTGATTCCTCTCCAATTTATGAGCTTGTTAGTTCCCAAGCCAGCTCCTACCTCACTGCGGCTGACCCAGTAACGCTGTTTGCCTGTGTCATCTTGCTCAGACAAACCCAGACGTCCCTGCTGAGGAGGCAGCCGTCCTGGCCTGGTCACCTCATTGACTGACCCTGGGTGACTCTGTCGAGCTGGGGAAGGAAGGACAGAGCATCAGAATGTAGGACAGGTGCAGCTCCCACGGTCACTGAAGCTCTTGTTGTTGGCTTGAGCATGGGGGAATCCCAGTTTCCTTGTTTCCTAAATGCTTCCCTGCAGAGAATCCTTGGGATAACTTCTATCTTTCAAAGGCATGGGGTCGTCACCTGCCCTTGGCCCTTCTTCCTGCTGGGGTTCGTGGCTTCCCTAAATTCTCCTTCTGGAATGCTTGCAGTCCCCTTGCCTTGACTCTGACTCCAGAAATGGCAAGAAATGGAAATGGGAATACTTTTTATGTGCCTCCATTTCCTGGCCTCTGCCACGGGAACCATAGTGGATCTCAGACCATTTGTTACCTTGGGCAGAAAAAGAAACACACACTGTTTGCATCTCATGTCAAGGAGTTGACAGCAGCTGTGAAGGTTAACATTTGATGGGCTGGACAAAAATTGGAAACCTCAATGTCTGTCGGTTGGTAACTGGAGAGACAAAATGTGATATAGCCTTATAGTAGACTACTAGTCAGCAAAAAAGGAACGCTTTACAGATGCATGCCGTGACATGGATGGACCTCAAAAATGTTATGCTCAGGAAAAGAGGCTGGACACAAGAGATTGCATGTTGTGTTATCTGTTTATAGGAAATACCCAGAAAAGGCAAAGCTATGAAGACAGAAAATTGATTAGTGGTGGCCTGGGGGCAGGGACAGGAAGTAACAGGAAATGTGCATGAGGGATCATATCAAGGGGATGAAATGTTTTAAAACTGATTTATGGTGATGGCTACATAAGTTGGTTAAAAAAACAGGTATATGTATCTAACTGGGCTCTGGGCTGAGGGGGGGGGCTCCCCGAGATGCACGCACTGGAAGAGTTCACAGTGAAGGGTCCCGAGGGTCTGCAAGTTCTTTGAAGTGGGTTCAGTCTGTGCCCACGGCTAAGTCAGTATCTTTACCTATATTGAAATCTGTATCCATTTCCTGGGGCTGCCACAACAAACGACCACAAACTGGGTGGCTTAAAACGGCAGAAATCTATGGTCTTGCGGTCCTGGAGGCCAGAAGTCCAAAATAAAGGTGTTGGAGGGGCCCCTCTCCATCTGGGGTCTCTAGAGGAGAGTCCTTCCTCGCCTCTTCCATGTCTGGCATTGCTGGCTTTCCTGGGCTTGTGGTCACATCACGCTGATCTCTGCCTCCGTTTTACACTGCTTCCCCTACTCTGTCTGTATGTCTCTTAGGAGGACACTTCTCATTGGATTTAGAAACTGAATTACCCTTACCTTAAGATCCCGAATTAAATCTGCAAAAACGTGTCTTCTGAATGAGGTCACATTCACAGGTCTGGGAGATTTGATGTGGATATATTTTAGGGGGAGGCCACCAGACGATCTATCTACATCATCTATATCTGTACCTGTGTCACTGATATATCGGTATCTTTATATCTCTGTGCATCTGTATCTATACCTATGGATCGTCAGTAAAGCAAAGATGTCCAAATGTGAAGAGTTTCTGATCTACGTTGCAGGTACATGGGTTCTCGTGGTACAGGTGTATGTTTCTAAAAATCCTGTGTTTTTAAATTCCAATGTTTCCAGATTTTAGGATGCAACACTGTGTGTTGCATTACACCCTGCACGAGAGCCCAGGCAGCACTCCATAATAAGACATATGAGTATGTCTGCAATAACACATTCGAAGATTGTGGGTTGAATCCACTTGTTGAACCCACTAAGTGGGTTGAATAGAGACATCATTTCATGCTGACTCAGGTCAGGTTTTGCTACCAAATGAGTTTTAGCACCAAATGTATGATAAACCTCTGGACTTCAGAGCTCTTTGATTTTTAGAATTATGGAGAAGAGAGTGGGCGCCTGTGTTGCTCTTTCTCCTTTTGTGTATGTTTGGAAATGTTCATAATGAAATGTTCTGAAAAATGAGATTGTGCATATAACCTGCTCAGCCTAGTGCCTGGCATGTAGTAAGAACTCAAAAAGCATATAACAATTAAAATTAATTTCATAATGATTATTCTGTTGACAGTATTATAAGTCCGACAGGTAGGAGCTATTGAAGGATTTGATGTGAGGGAATAACATGGCCAGGGAAAAGAGCATCTAGCAGGTTCCCTATAGTAGGTGGTCCAGGACATGGCAGGATGGAGCAGGGATCAGAGGGAGGCTGGTTAAGGGGCTGTTGTATGCGTCCAGGCAGGAGATGATGAGGTCCTAATGTGGAAGAGAGGAAGAAAGCTGGAATTAACCTGCCAGGACCCGGTGAGCATTCTGGGAAAGCAGGATGGATTCTTGACAGCCACCATGATATGCTTCTGAGCGACGGTGGAAGAAAAACATACAGGGTGCTGCTCTGTGCATTTAGGAGAGAAAATACACATCAGTCAATTCCAGAATGAGTCAAGTGGGAATTTCACGGCTGACTCAGCGTCCCCATCTGGACCGTAGCCTTAGTAGCAAGTGCAACGTTTTCAATTGTCAGGGTTAATTTGAGGCAGAGGGCTTGCTGGTCAGGTCCGTCTGGGGACAGAGCACAGGCCAGTGGGACCCCCTGTGCCGAAGTGGTTTTGCCCTCCTTTCAGACCTGCAGATGCCACGAGGATTATAGGGGCGAAGGCAGGACTTCTCAATACCAGCTATGTGTTAGAATCACTTGGGGGAAGAGTTTAAAACAACACTTCCTTAACAAACGCCAAGTGTATTCTAGACGTTGGATTAAGATGTGAGGGATATGACAAGGGGAGGGAAAGTTGTCTGTCGTAATAAGAACTAAGAACGGCTTTCTGGGGGAATCTCTCTGCAGCCTTTACGCAACATGCCCTCAGGCATCCCCGAGGGCTCCCGGGGTGGACAGCTGTGAAAGAGCAGAGTCTGTATCTTCCCACTTCCCCCGGAGCCCTGGCAGCTTCCTATTATTTCCTTTAAAACAGTGGGGTTATTTAGAAAAGCCATATTTACTGTAGAAAAACTTGAGAAATACTGAGAAGCAGGAGCAGAACAAGACCAAAGCTCCATTCAAAGATCCCTCATAAAAACACCACGGAAACCGTGTCTATGACTGTCTTCCCCATCCTCTCTCTTCCGCTTGAAGGTGTATGATGAAGATCGTACTTGATCTGGTTTTATAATCTTATTCATTGAGCAACAGATGGGGAACATTTTTCCTATGTTAAAAAAAAAACCATACAATCCTTCTTAATGGCAACCTAACATTTCATGGTGTGGGTATTTCAGCACTATTCAATTCCCATTTAATAAGCATATCGGGGATTTCTGGTTTTTTACTTAGAAACATCACGGCAGTGACACTGTGGGGCAGCACGCATCTTTATGCAGTTAGCCGGGGTTTTGTTTTAGGAGAAATCGCTCCGATTGGAATTGCTGTGATAGAGGGTCTGTACGCATGCAGGTGTTTTGATACCCAGCACGGAAGGAAGGTGTGGCGAGCCCTCCCTTAAACCAACCAATTCAAACTACTTTAAGCACTTTAAACTCCTCCTGCCCTCGGGCACCTAGTCCAAGCCGCAAATTCACAAAGGCGGCTGTTGGTTGCATCAGCCCAAAGACCTACACTCCTTTGATGTGAACACGCTGCTGTGCAGTTGAAATCATCACAGACGATTGGTTTTGTAATCAACGGACCTAAGAAAGGGAACTTCCTCGAAATTAAGCAACTGAGGAAGGACCGAAGAGGTTTGTTTTGTTTTGGGGGGGTTGTTTTGGCTAGGGACGAACTGGCTCTTTTTTAAAAGGGAGATTTCCAGAGCTTTCCCAAGCCCCTCCACTGCATTTCATGTCCCTTGGCCCTGGGTTTTTGCCATTTGGGGTCCAGCTCTGGGTCACGATCTTCCTAACGAAGCTTTCACTGTCCTGCCCTCGAAGCCTCTGTGCGCAAGGTGTTTTTCCCCACTTGAAATCTCCCTTGGGTAGTATTTCCAGACTCAGTAAATAAAAATAGAGGATGCCCAGCTCAGTTTGAGTTTCAGATCAAAGTGCTTTAGGGATTCTGCCCATTCCTGACTGTATCTGTTCCAATTATGCATCCTAGAACTGGAGAAATAACCACAGGGTGGGTTCAGGGACCCACTGGATTCACTGTGCCATGGACGTGAGCTCCTGACTGATTGCCTGACCTCCTTAAGCCCCTACTCTGGCTGGTGGATCAGTGTGAGGTCTTGTGTCCCCTGGAATTAGTGTCACTCAGAGCCAGTGTCCAGTTGTCCCCAAAATCTGATGATTTCCTTTTCCCTAATGCACAGTCAGCCTGGCAAAAGGCCATAGGTCCCTCTGGAGAAGACTGAGAGAGAGAGTAACAGTACAAATTTTCAGCAGGGTAGTGTGGTCCTTCCTCAAGAGGGACCCAGCCTCCCCTGCATTCAAAGGTTCCTGGGTCTGTAAATTGGCTCAAGTCTGAGAATTGATGGAGGGGCCGTGATGCTCTGTCTTGGTGGTTCAAGTTAGACTTCTGTCCACTTGACCTAAAACTCTTCTGTTTATACAGATCAAGTGAGAATTTAGTAGACTGTGCATGTATTTATTTTCCAGCTATACTGTGATCAGCTAGCCAACCCTGTTAAGTCTCGGTGAGTCAGACTGTTCTGATTACTGCTTTGACTCTACCATCCATTACTGTAACCATGCCCACCTTGCCTTTGGTGATTAAGAGCTGCCATTTCGCCCCTGACACCCCAGGATCCAATTATCCCCACTGCATTTAGAAATCCCAATTTAGTAGCAGCAATTCCCACTGTAATTTCTGACATACAGAGAAGAGTGACCACAAATCTCTTCAAGGATGCCGGGTCTCCCCTCACAAATTTATTTCTCACAGTTGTGGTGACTCTGTCACCAAGGCAGATGACCAAGTCTTACGTGATAAATCCACTCCAACAGTCCAATCTCCCTGACCCCTAACTAAGCCTTTGGAGACCTCCTCTCCAGTACACCAAAGCAATTCTGGCATCTCGGCTTCATCTAGCATCCACCATCTTGCATTCTATGTTTCCACCAGCCAACCAAGCAAACCATCAGAGCTCTTTCCAAACCATTGGAGTTCTTTCCAGCCCACCTTCAAGCTATAAATTAAATCCAGAATCTCTTCTCAGTGGGTTCATATCCATACATTTGGCCCGATCCAACTTTATATTCCTTCCACTATTATCCCCACACCCTTAATATTCATTCCCACACATACTCCTCAGATTTCTATGTATAAATTAGGAAAGCCATGTGGGTCTTTTGGAGTGTAGGGCCCTTCCCTGTGGGTCACAGTTTGTACCTCCACGTTGGGGACCTGCTGTGACCTGAGTCTGGTTATAGGTCTAGNGCCATTGGAGCTCTTTCCAGCCCACCCTCAAGCTATAAATTAAATCCAGAATCTCTTCTCAGTGGGTTCATATCCATACATTTGGCCCGATCCAACTTTATATTCCTTCCACTATTATCCCCACACCCTTAATATTCATTCCCACACATACTCCTCAGATTTCTATGTATAAATTAGGAAAGCCATGTGGGTCTTTTGGAGTGTAGGGCCCTTCCCTGTGGGTCACAGTTTGTACCTCCACGTTGGGGACCTGCTGTGACCTGAGTCTGGTTATAGGTCTAGAAGCAAATGGGGATGGTGGGACCAGGTCTTAAGGAGAATCAGCAACATGTCGCAAGGCAGCCACCTCAGGGGAGACTGTCCTAGGTTCCTCAACCAAAGCAGGGTTGACCTTGTCAGAATAGTGGAGGTGGATGGGAAGGGGAGAATGGATGCTTCTCTGGCAAAGAAGACTCCGCTAAATGTAGGGGCCCCGTGTCCCCAGATTCACTGGGACCTGCTCATGTGCCTCCTTCCCCATTTTCAGGATTCCACTCCTTCCTGATCAGTGCTCTCACTTTAACAGCAGACACCCTGTGAGGTTAAGAATTCCATTTGCATTGGGACCAGGTCTTAAGGAGAATCAGCAACATATCGCAAGGCAGCCACCTCAGGGGAGACTGTCCTAGGTTCCTCAACCAAAGCAGGGTTGACCTTGTCAGAATAGTGGAGGTGGATGGGAAGGGGAGAATGGATGCTTCTCTGGCAAAGAAGACTCCGCTAAATGTAGGGGCCCCGTGTCCCCAGATTCACTGGGACCTGCTCATGTGCCTCCTTCCCCATTTTCAGGATTCCACTCCTTCCTGATCAGTGCTCTCACTTTAACAGCAGACACCCTGTGAGGTTAAGAATTCCATTTGCATTGTAATTCATTGACTCTCAAGATGATTTCAGCAATCTCAGCGCTAAGAGAGATGCGGGAGGGAGGGGTCATTTATGCAAAGTTTGAGCTGACTCAGAAGTCTGGAGCTCTTCTTGTCTTCCCCTCCTTTGTCCAACTCAGGAGCAACCAGCCAATCTTGTTAATACTCATCAGTTTGACTGAAGCGTTTTAAGTGTTCAGCGCTACAGTGTTCAAATACACAGTATCCCAGAAACTTGCCTTTTGTCTGTATTTGATTAAAAGTATCCAATATTCGGGACTTATACTAAGAAACGATTATTTGTGTATTTGAAGTTCAAATCGAACTAGATGTCCTGTATTTGATCTCGTCACCCTACCTTAAGGAGCTCTCCTTGCCCTTCAAAATCTAAAGTGCTGTATTCTCTACAGACTGCCCTGGAGAGAAGTTATTACTTTGTATTACTGATTGATTGATTGATTGATTTATACCTTTTTCGACCACTTACAATGTGCCAAGCACTGTTCTAAGTGCTTTACATGGACTGACTCATTTAAGCTTGATTAGAACTCAAAGGTGGACACTGTTATTACCCACATTTTATAGATGGAAAAACTGAGCCCCAGAGAGGAAAAATAAGTTGCTCAGTAGCTCATAGCTAAAAGGCAGTATGTGATTTTACTCCAGGGCTCACCTGGATCACCATGGCTAATGGGATGCAACTCTGTGACCTCATCTACTAGAAGCTTCCACAGAGTGTGTGCATTTTCTGGGTCCCTTCATGCATTGTTGTCGGTTGTATTGCCAGTCTGTGAGACTTTTGGCTGATAGCAGAAATTATATGTTATTGATCACCACAATCCCAGGGCCAGGATACTTTTATTTAAAAGTTACACTTCTTATTCAGCCTTAAAAATGACCGAACTTCTGACACACGCTACAACATGGATGAACCCTGAAGACGATAGATATGTGTCAAGCAAAATAAGGCACAAAACAACAAATACGCTATGATTCCACTTACGTGAGATTTCGATAATAGTCTGATTCATAGAGACTGAAAGTAGAATGGTGGTTGCCAGGACCTGGGGGAGGCACGAATGGGGAGTTATTATTCAATGGATGCAGTTTTAATTTGGGACGGTGAAAAGTCCTGGAGATGGTTAGTGGTGAGGCTTGCACAACACTGTGGATGTATTTAGTAACACAGAAGCCATACACATGGAAATGGTTAAAATGGTCACATTTGTGCTAGGTACATTTTGCCACACAAAAAGTTGCAGCCATTATGAGATACAGTATGGGGTTTCCTCAAGAGACTAAACGTAGAACTGCCTTATGATCCCGCAAGCTCACTTCTGGGTATAGATCTAAAGGAAATGAAATCAGGATCTTCAAGAGATATCTGCGCTCCCACGTCCACTGAAGCTTCATTCACAGGAGCCAAGATCTGGAAACAACTCAGGTGTTGGCAGATGGACGGATGGTTAAAGAAAATAGAGTATCATACATGCAACAGAATATTATTCTGCCTGGAAAAAGAAGGCACTCCTGCCATTTGCAACAATGTGGCTGAACCTGGCGGACCTTATGCTAAGGAAAGTATGCCAGACACAGGGAGACAAATACTGTATGATCTCACTTGCACCTGGGATCTAAAAAAGTCAGACGGATGGAAGCAGAGAAAAGAACAGCGATTGCCAGGCGCTGGGAGGTGGGGGGAATGGAGAGATGTTGGTCAAAGGGTATAAAGCTTCAGTTATGCGGGGTGAGTAAGCCCTAGAGATCTAATGTACAGCATGGGGACTGTCATTAATAATACTGTATAGTATGCTTGAAAATATGCTGAGAGAGTAAATCTTAACTCTTCTGGTTAAAAAAAAAAAGGTGGTAGCTGTGTGAGTTGGTAGATGTGTTCATTATTTGGTTGTAGACATTAATACCAGTGTGTGTGCGTGTCACATCACATTGTACACCTTAAATGTATACAGTTTTTATTTGTCAATTATACTCCAATAAAGCTGGGAAGAGTTAGACCTAATCTAGCACAGGAAGTTAAGGACCTAGGCTTAGAGTTCAGGTCAGTCTGGAAATCACCTGTTGGAGGTCATTTGTTTGTTTTGCTTTGTTTTGTTTTGTTTTTAGAGAGAGAGAAAATCTTAAGCAGGCTCCACGCCCAGCACAGAGCCCAATGTGGGGCTCGATCTCACAGCCCTGAGACCACGACCTGAGATGAAATCAAGAGTCAGATGCTTAACTGACTGAGCCACCCAGGCACCCCTGAGGGAGGTTTTTAAGGCTACTTGATGCCCAGATTCCCACAGACCAATGAGATCGGAATACCCAGTATTGTGTTTTTAAAGCTTTCTATCATGAAAAATTTCCAATGTACACAACAGGAATGTACTATAGTTCCCATGCACCCATCACCAGATTTGACATTTATCAAGATTTCAGCATTGCAATATATCTTTCATCAAGGTTAAAGAATTATTGAGATAGCACAATGCCTGCCATGTAAAACCTGTTCTGCAAATGGAGCTATTATGATTACTTTTAATTTCCTTCTAATGATGAATTTGGTCACTTGAGTACCTTGACTTTGAAATGGGATGCTCTGAGTGGGAGAGGGGCCCATTGATCTCACTGGCAATGAACGGCCTTTACTTCAATGTTACTGAGAGGGTTTTCTTCTTCTGTGAATCATCCTTAAAATATTCTTCTTTCCAAGTGGAGAGAAATCAATCTGAACTAATAGTCACTTGATGTTGGAACTGCTGTACTGCAGTGGAATCAGACAGTAAGGTAAGATGGAGAGAAATAAGTAGCATGGGGAATATGGAGAGGAGATAGAATTTTCGATCTGGAAAAAGTGCTTTTCATCTAGGGATGTTCATTTCTGGACCTCCCGCGGCTCCCCACCTCCAGTTCCCTACCCAAGGCAGACATTACTAATCAATCAATGCGCCCTTTCCCACTGAAGCCTAAAGCTGCATCAGAATCCTATTTAAGATGCTGCTTCTGGCATCCACCAACAATCAATGAGAGACAGCATGAGAAGCAAGACCTATTCATTATTCCTTTTGTGCCCCTTTTTTGGCACCTTCCTTAAGCAATACTACATACCAAGAAAGAAGAAAGAACCTTCTCAGAGGGAGAAAAAACAACGGACTTTAACTTCCTCAAAATCCATCACAAAAGACGACATCATTCCCATGGGATTATCATAGGTCACTCTAAGACAGGCATTCTTAGAATCTGCCCAAAAACAGCGAAAGGAAAATTGCAAAACCCCAGGCCAGTTCTGGCCTGGCTTGCTGCCCCATGTCAGCAATTAGTGTGAAATAAAAGAGCCTCAGTGCTGTTCTGGTTACAGAAACTTAGCTTTACTTCATGCTACCAAGTAGTTCTGAGTCTCAAATGTGTATTTTTCCATCTTTAATTTGAAGCAGAAGAGAGAAAGAAAGGAAGAGAGAGAGAGAGAGAGAGAAAAGGAAAGGAAAGGAAACAAAAAAGAGAGGAAGAAAGAAAGAACAAGAAAGCAAGCTCATAGCAGAGACTGGGGGAAAGACAGGCTGTGTGTAAGGAGCCCAGTGAGGGGCTGAGGGTGGCAGTAATAAAAACAGAATATTCTGCATGTTTTCTGTTTGCCGGACCTTGTCCTCAGATGAGCTCTGTATTTCCTATGGCACCACATAGTACCTGGCACATAACCCGTTCACATCTGGTTGAATTCATATTTGGTACAAGTGAGGCTTTCAAATTCAGCAGTGAATTCCGTTTGCAGAACAATTGTTGGCTCTCCTAAAACTTCTGTGGCTTGTCTTGGAGCTAGGAAAGGTATTGTCGCAGTGGCCATGTCGTTTGTACCACTGGCTCATGTGTTTAATGCATATTAATGTGTCATTTATTACATGTTAGGTGCTATGGTAGCAGGACAGCAGGGAACGAGACAGACCCAGGGTCGGCCTTTAGGCTCGCAGACCAAAAGGAGAGACAGAGTTAAGTGCATGGTAATGGTAACAGGAGACAGAATTAAGAGCAGGTGCTATAGAAGCACTTAGGAAGGGCTCCCCTGCACCAGACCTGGGGTCACTCTGGTGAAAGTGCCTTCATGATATCTGACAATTCCAGTGCTAGCCATGAACGAGGCACCAATCTCGGAGCGTTACATGGATTGCCTCTTAAAATCCTCCCATCCATTGTCAACTCATGAAGTGACCCTTTCACCACCAAGTATAGACAGGGAATTCAAACCCAGAAACATTAGGTAACTTGCCCAAGGTCATGACAGTAAGGGGCAGAGCTGGATGTGAAGCCAAGCTATGGCTGTAATTCAACCCCTCTCCTAATCTGCCGCTCCGATACCTTTCCCAGTGACACCTGGAAAATGAGTTCGGGTTTGCCTAGAAAAACAGGCAGAGAAGATGGTTCAGGGGACAGAAGGCAGCAGCTGTGAAGCCCAGATGGGACAGTGCATGACATTCTGGGAGCTGGGAGCTGTTCAAACGGTGGGCAGTGGGGAGAGGTGGGACAGGAGGACCCACATCTGAAGGGCTCTGTAAAACCCTGCCAGGGAATTTAGCTTCCCCCCCCCTTTTACGTCTTTATTACTATTATTATTTAATTTAAATTTTAGGTAGTTAACATACACTGCAATATTGATTTCTGGAGTAGAATTCAGTGATTCATCACTTATATACCACACCCAGTGCTCATCACAAGTGTCCTCCTTAATCCCCATCACCCATTTGGCCCATCCCCCACTCACCTCCCTCCATCCACCCTCAGTTTGTCCTCTATCATTATGAACATCTTATGCGGGTGCCTGGGTGGCTCAGTCGGTTAAGCGTCTTACTCTTGGTTTTGGCTCAGGTCATGATCTCATGGGGCGTGAGATCGAGCCCCGCATCCGGCCCTATGCTCAGTGGGAGTCTGCTTGGATATTTCTCTCTCTGCCCCTTCCCCAGCTCTCTCTCTCTCAAATAAATAAATCTTAAAAAAAAAAAAAAAACAAGAGTCTCTTATGGCTTGTTTCACTCTCTCCTTTTTTCCTTTTCCACCTTCCCATAAGTTCATCTGTTTTTTTTATTAAATTCCACACATGAGTGAGATCATATGCTATTTGTCTTTCTCTGACTTATTTCACTTAGCATAATACACTGTAGCTCCAACCACATCGTAGCAAATGGCAAGATTTCATTCTTTTTGATGGCCAAGTAATATTCCATTGTATATATACACCACACCTTCTTTACCCATTCATCAGTTGATGGACATTTGGGCTCTCTCCATAGTCTGGCTATTGTTGATAATGCTGCCTCAACATTGGGGTGTATGTATCCCTTTGAATCTGTATTTTTATATTCTTTGGGTTAATACCTAGTAGTGCAGTTGCTGGATCTCAGGGTAGTTCTATTTTTAACTTTTTGAGGAGCCTCCAAACTTTTGTCCAGAGTGGCTTGCATTCCCACCAACAGTGCAAGAGGGTTCCCCTTTCTCTGCATCCTCGCCAACACCTGTTATTTCTTGTGTTGTTAATCTTACCCATCCTGACAGGTGTGAGGTCGTATCTCGTCATGGTTTTGATATGTATTTCCCTGATGATCAGTAATGTTGATCATCTTTTCATGTGTCTATTAGCCATATGGATGTCTTTTTTTGGAAAAGTGTCTATTCTTGTCTTCTGCCCATTTCTTTATTCAGTTATTTGTTTTGGGGGTGTTGAGTTTGATAAGTTCTTTGTAGATCTTGGTTACCAACCCTTTATGAGATATGTGATTCAGAGAGTTTAGCTTTTATCCCGAGGGCACTGGGCGTGGGCAGATTTATCCTCTAAAATGATCACTCTGGCTGTTGAGGAAACTAGTGAACACGGAGTTACTATGGGTGCTGGGCATGCAGGTAAGGACTCTTAGGCAAGGCTGGGCTTAGAATGAGGCCAGTGAGGTGCCTAGGACACTTGCATAGCCCCAAGGGTATGGGTCTCTTTAAATTCTGTGCCCCAGGTGCACCCTAGTCTTGCTCTAGTCCTGGCCCTGCTGTTTGGGCAGCTGCTCTGAGAATGTAGGCCAAGGTAGGGTAAGCCAGACCCCCCAAAACGACACAGGGAAGCTGGAAACTCATGAAGATGGAAAATCTCTTTGACCTCTTGGGTATTTATGTTCACTTTTGACTGTTAGCTCTCATCATTACCCAGTTCATTTTAGCCTTGACACCAGAAAGGATGGGAAGTTTTAGGAGCTGGGAATCTCGTGGGGGCTCAATGGTTCTTTTTTTATTTTTAATTGGCCATGGAGTCAGGGGAGGTGGGGGAAGGGAGAGCAGCGGAGAGGGAAGGGGAGAAGTATGACAGAGGATTAGATTTAAACACACACACACACACACACACACACACACACACACACACTCTCTTCTGTGCAAGAGCAAAGCCGAAGGATAAATAATGAAAGCAAATTCCAGCCAAGTGGAAATAAGGCAAAACGCTACCTTGAAATGAAAGATCCATTCTCAATGCGCTAACTGCGCTTTCTCAGCCTTACTGCAGTGTATTCGAGGTCCTTTTGTGAAAGACACTGTTCACAAACGAGGCTTTAATCTGTAGCCACATTTTATCCAAAAGGCCTTAGGAACCTGTGGGGTTTGCTGAGACTCAACTAACTTAAGCGCACTTTCAACGCCGAGGACGATTGACGTGGCTCAGTGTAAGCCCCGGGAAGTTCCTCAAACTCGTCAAGATTAAAGTGTTTTTGAAGCCGATTTTAAATCCGCCCATCAGGAGACTAAGGAGCCCAGTACAACAGAATTCAAATAACTACCCTTTGGAGAAGCCGACAGTGAAGCACGTGGGTCTGGAATTTGGGATTCTGAACTGGGAAGCTTCCAGAACGTGTTTCTCAGGGAAAAAAAGGCGGGGGGCCGATTTTACCTCTTCTTACGTGTTTTCGTTCCTCTGGGCTGGGTGTCCCGTGGTCAACCCCCCACCTGATTGGACTAAACCTCAGTCGGCTTGTCTCTTGTCTGCACTACACACGTGTCTGTATTTTCAAAGTCGACTCTTTGCTGTCTCTGAAGTCACACCATTCTGGGTTTGAATCCAGCTCCATCCATCGCATAGAATCTCCGTGAACTAGAACAAGTTTCTCAACCTCCGCAAGTGTGAAATGGGGGATAATTATGGCACTGGTTTCCTGGGTTGCTGTGAGAATTAATTTAATCATGACATAGTGCATGTCAAATGCTCAGAACCATTCCCCGCACAGGCTCTGGGCTCAGTAAATGTCAGTGTCGTTAACTATCGGCTTTAACAAAATTTAAAAAAAAAAAACCAAAAAACCCGGAGGATTCTCTTTGGTAAATTAAATGATTACATATTATGAAGAATAAGATATTAGCTTTTATTAATGTATAATAAGTGATTCAATATTATTAATAGATTTGTATTTATCAATGTATGTTAAATGATGAAGTTAATTACATCAGAAATATAGCTCTGATGATTAAGAATTATATGCTAAATAATTAAATGGGTTAAAATGAAATAAAATGAGTTAATGCACATAGAGCAGCCAGAGCTGAATACACAGGAAATATTCTGTATACTAATCATTATTTTTTTTTTTTAAAGATTTTATTTATTTATTCGACAGAGATAGAGACAGCCAGTGAGAGAGGGAGCACAAGCAGGGGGAGTGGGAGAGGAAGAAGCAGGCTCATAGCGGAGGAGCCTGATGTGGGGCTCGATCCCATAACGCCGGGATCACACCCTGAGCCGAAGGCAGACGCTTAACCGCTGTGCCACCCAGGCGCCCCCTAATCATTATTTTTTAAACATGATCATTCTTTATAAAATTCTTTTAAATTTATTTTTTCAATTCCAGTATGTGTGTGTGTATATATATATACACATAAATATATATATTTGTGTGTGTGTGTGTATATATATACACATATATATATATATTTGTATATGTATATATAAATACATATATTTAATTCCAGTATAAGTACAATGTTATATTAGTTTCGGGAATATAATGATTCAACAATTCTTTTTTTTTTTAATGTAAACTGTTTTATTTATTTATTTTATTATGTTGTGTTAGTCACCATACAGTACATCATTAGCTTTTGATGTAGTGTTCAGTGATTCATTATTTGCGTATAACACCCAGTGCTCATGATTCAACAATTCTAAGCATTACTCAGGGCTTATCATTTTAAATGTCCTCTTAATCCCCATTACCTATTTCACTCACCCCCCACCCCCACTCTGGTAACCACCTGTTCTCTGTAAGAGTCTGTTCTTTTGCTTCTCTCTTCTTTGTTCATTTGTTTTCTTTCCTCAATTCTACATAGGAGGGAAATCATGGTATTTGTCTTTCTCTGACTGTGTCACTTAACATGATACCCTCTAGATCCATCCATTTTGTTGCAAAAGGCAAGACTTCACTCTTTTTATGACTGAGTAATATTTCATTGCATGCATATACCACATCTTTATCCACTCATCTATGGATGGACACTTGGGTTGCTTCCAGATCTTGGCTATTGTAAATAATGCTGCAATACATATAGGGGTGAATATTCGTTTTGAACTAGTGTTTTTGTATTCTTTGGGTGACTAGCCAGTAGTAGAATTACTGGATCTACAGTCCAGTAATTGTATTTTTAATTTTTTTGAGCAACTCCATATAGTTCTCTAGAGTGGCTGCACCAGTTTGCATTCCTATCAACAGTGCACGAGGGTTCCCCTTTCTCCACATCCTCCCCAACACTTGTTCTTTCTGTGTTGTTGAGTTTAGCCATTCTGACAAGTGTGATATGGTATCTCATTATAGTTTTGATTTGCATTTCCTTGATGATGAGTGAGTGATATTGAGTTCCTTTTCATGTGTCTATTGGCCATCTGGATGTCTTTGTTGGAGAAATGTCTTAAACCTGATCATTCTTGACCTATCTGGGGTGATTGTTCAGAATTACATCCTGGGGGGCGCCTGGGTGGCACAGCGGTTAAGCATCTGCCTTCGGCTCAGGGCGTGATCCCAGCGTTATGGGATCGAGCCCCACATCAGGCTCCTCCGCTATGAGCCTGCTTCTTCCTCTCCCACTCCCCCGCCTGTGTTCGCTCTCTCTCTGGCTGTCTCTATCTCTGTTGAATAAATAAATAAATAAAATCTTAAAAAAAAAAAAAAAAAAAAGAATCACATCCTGGGAGGGGAGGGAGTTATCAATCAAAGAAAAAAATTAGCATTTTTCACCTTAACAATTTTACTTCAATTTATATTCTCTGTATCCTCAATCAAGTTTTTCTTTGTTTTTTGGTTTTTTTCTTTTCTTAGTTTTTTCCTCAGTTGCTGGTAATTCCAGAGAGAGGAAACAAGCAGAGTAAGCTACGGGTTCCCCCAACAGCAGAGGCACATATTGTGCCTGATTTTTTGGATAACTTTTTAAAAAAGATTTTATTTATTTCAGAGAGAGAGAGCGTGAGTGGGAGGAGGGGAGGGGCAGAGGCAGAGGGAGAAGCAGACTCCCCGCTGAGCAGGGAGCCCAATGTGGGGCTCAATCCCAGGACCCAGAGATCATCACCTGAGCCAAAGGCAGACAGTTCACCAACTGAGCCACCCAGGCGCCCCTGGATAACTTTTTATTTTGCTGTATTTTTGAATTTAAAGAACAATGGCAAGAATAACAAAGAATTTTGGGGCGCCTGGGGAGTGCAGTCAGTTAAGCGACCACCTCTTGGTTTCATCTTGTCCTGATCTCAGGCTCATGAGATCGAGCCCCATGTTGGGCTTCGTGCTTAGCTAGGAGTCTGCCTCTCCCTCTCCTTCTGCCCCCCCGCCCCCGCACCGGCTTGTTCTCTCTCTCTGTCTTTTTCCCTTGCTCTCTCTCCCTCTAAAATAAACATATAAGTCTTAAAAAAATGAATAAGAAAGAATATTGGTGATAACCTTTATCCAGAGTCATCTTTTATTTTTACATTTTGTTTCATTTATCATTCTCTCTCCAAGTACATATATTTGTGTATGTGTGTGCACGCATGCCTGGCATTTCTGAAGTATTTGAGGTGCCTTTTTACCCCTCAGTACTTCAGTGTGTATTTCCTAAGGTCATTTTTTTGTTTACCAAAGACCAGTTATCAAGGTCAGGTGCATGGATACACTACTGTTACCTATTCCACGGGTATATTTAAGTTTCAAGCTTTTTTTTTTTTTCCCCCCTCTCTCTATCCAGGATCTAATCTAGGACCAGAAATTCTATTTATATATCTTGTCTCTTTAATCTCCATTAATCTGAAACAGTTCCTGATTCTTTCCTTGTATTTCTTGACCTTGACATTTTTGCAGATCACAGCTGGTAATTTCGTGGAATCATCCTCATTTTGGGTTTGTCTGATGTTTCCTCTTGACTGGATACAGGTTGTGCATTTTTGGCATACAGACCACTGAGACATTGTCTATTGCTTTTATAAAGCATCTTGGAGTGTGTGTCAGTAGGGGGTGCATTTTGAATCAAATAACAAAAGACTCAATGAACGGTGGCTAAAGAATCAGAAGTCTGGTGATAAGCACCTGCAGGTTGGAGTTGGGTTCTTTCTGTTTTCTCCCCTGCTACCCCCTGCACCTTGTTGTATATGGTGACATGCTACCTAAAAATGACAAGAGGCTTTAGGAAAAAGAGAGGGAAAGATAAAAATTGTTCTCTGTGTTCAACTTAACAAGGCCAACCAGTTCGCTAGAATGAGACAAAGCTGTAATTAGTACATCAATATATTATACTGCCACACATGAGTGATCGAGGATAGTTTTGAGCTTGCTTCCCCAGAAGCAGAGCCCGAAACAAGGATTCTGATGCAAGCATTTTATTTGGGAAGAGAGCCCAGGAAGCACCAGAAAGGGAGGGGGCGGCAGAGCAAGGAAGCTACAGAACCCAGCACGTGTTGTTGAACCAGTTACTCCTATGGGCAACTTAGGGCTTGGTCCCACCGGGAACTCCTGGGAGCCACTTAAAAACATGCCTCACAGGGATGCCTCCAAAGGACACGGGGGTATTTATTTTCCAATCTTCACCATCCATTGGCTGAGGGCAGCTCTGGGGGCACATGCTCGGGCTGAGCACAGCTCGAGAGCCCTTGGATAGAGTCTGGGTGCTGGCAGTTACAATCTGGCTGCCCGCATGGGAATAGGAAATGGTGAAGGGCCCAGGGTGGCCCGGACAGTGCTCACACCTGCTCCAGCCCAGATGGATACCCCTTCACTTGAGCACAGACCTCCCCCTCTTACTTCTGCTAACCTGCCCAGCCTTCCATGGTGTGAGAATGTATCGCTGTACATACATCAAATCCTCGTCTTTTTTTCTCTTCCTGCTTCCATTTAGACTCTGTGTCAACACTGAAGTCATAGGCCATATAGCCTTTCCTTTAAAAGATGTCATTTGTCGCATACACCTGCCAATCTGTGTTCCTTCCATGGAGACAGTACTGCACAGTGGCCCTTACGTGGGCTTTGGGGCCAGCCAGACCTGGCTCTGTTTCCCAGCCTGGGTGAGTGGGCAGATTACTCTTAACCATTATAAGCCCATGCCCTCCTATGCATATTCATAAATGATGGTGAAAACACCCCAGGTATCCATTTGGGGGTTACACGTGCATTTTAGTGAGTAGACAAATTCACAAATACAGAGTCCACAAATAATGAGGATCACAAATAATAATCCACAAATAATAATCAATTGTACATCCTTAACTCAGAGCAGTCCATCAGATATTTATGGAGCATTTGCCATAGAATATGAAAATAGAAGGCTTACGTCTTGTGGCTTTGCATGAAATATTACTCTTTGTTTTTATTTTCTTAGTTGTTCCAGTTTCAACTTTTAATTTAATTATTCAAGTAGTTTCATGAATACGTGCTCAATGCAAACACATTAAAATGACACACAGCTACAAAGAGTAAAAAAGTGAAACGGATTCTTCATGTTCTCTTTGCACTCTAGTCCGGTTCTGTCTCTGGAAGGAACCACGGTTAATAGCTGGTGTGATACTTTGGAGATTTAAACACACACCCCTGTGTGCACAACACACACTATTTTAGAAAGCAGATGGGCCCCACAAAAACCTGCACGTGGGCATTTATAGCAGCTTTATTCGCGATTGCCAAAATTTGAAAGAAACCAAGATGTCCTTCGGCAGGTGAATGGAAACATAAACAGTGGTGTATCTAGACAACGGGGTATTATCCAGTGCTAAAAAGAAACAAGCTCTCAAGCCATGAAAAGGCATGGAGGAAACTTAATGCAGAGTACTAAGCGGAAGAAGCCACTCTGAAACAGTTACATGCTGTATTCTGAAAAAGGCAAAAATCGAGACAGTGAAAAGAATGGGGGTTGCCAGGGGATGGAGGGGACATAGGCAGAGGACAGAGGGTTTTTAGGGCAGTGACACGACTTTTTATAACACTGTAATTGTGGATACGTGCTGTTAGACATTTGTCCAAACTCAGCGGATGTACAACATAGAGAGTAAATCCTAATATAAACTACGGAGCGCGGTGGTAATGATGGGTCATTGTTGGTTCATCAGTCGTAACAGAAGTACTGTTCTGGTGGGGGAGGTTGATAATGGGGAAGGCTGTGGGGGGGATGTATATGGGAAATCCCTGTAACTTCTGTTCAGTTTTGCTGTGAATCTATATCTGCTTTTAAAAAAAATAGTCTATTTTTTTAAGTAAATGGGATCACCGTATACATAAAACTTACACCTTTTTCCCCCTCATACTATATCTTTATGTCAGAACGTAAAGACCTGTGTTGTTCTTTATTATACCTGCAAAGCATTTCGCAACAAGGCCATACATAATTTCCTACTTGTTTAGGGGGCTCCCGGTATGATAGCATCCTAAGCCGTTTAGCAAGGGGTAGCTATGAGCGCGCATCTTTGTGGCTCTCCGGTGAAAGGTAGGCCTGGCCAGGGTTTGAGAGCTGGCTCCCTGCCGTCCCACCATCGGGGTCTGAGTTCTGCTGCAGCTACTTGTGCTGTTATCTTCTCTACGCCTCCTCCTTCTCACCTGCAAAATGGGGATGTTGATTGTCCTTACTGAGTTGTAAGCACTGGTGAGCAAATCCACCCCTTTGCACCGAGCCTACACTTAGTAAGTACACCGTGCCAGATAGTATGCCTGTTTTTTCAGAGGCGAGTTTGAGAAGCAGGATCATGAAGTGCTACGAGCATAGGTTCTCATGAATGAGCTGATTTGTATAAAGTGCTTAGATAGGGCTTTGCCTTGTCCTAATTACTACTAAAGAATTTTCTATTATTGGGGCTCCTGGGTGGCTCCGTTGGTTAAGCAGCCGACTCTTGATTTCTGCTCAGGTCATGATCTCAGGGTTGGGGGTTGTGTTCTGTGCTGGACATGGAGTCTGCTTAAGATTCTCTCTCTTGTTCTCCCACTGCCCCTCCCTCTCTCTTATGCTAATAAAAAAAAGAAGGAATGTTCTATTATTACTAGTATCTGAGGGGTAGAACTCTGGGTAGAAAGGTGTGTACATTTAATACCTTAGTGTCTACTGCCAAGTCACAAACCCCTAGTCTCACCCTCCAAAATCCTCCAGAAGAATGACTGTACCAATTTTCATTCCCACCAACACATTGAGACTGTCGGTTTCCCTACACCCTTGCCAGTACTGGTCCTACCAATCGTTGGGCTTGTTTTACTTTACTGAACCTCTTGCAATTGGGTCCTGTCATAAAATCTGGATATAGGGACCTTTGAGAAGGCCCTCGATGAATGCAAGCAAAAGCAACCACTGCCCCATCCCACTGATTTGCCACATGCTCATTTAGGCTCTGGAAGACTAACAAATCGTTATCAAGGTAATTCTTTTTTTTTTTTTTTTTTTTTTTTTTTCATTTTGGGTGCCTGGGTGGCTCAGTCGGTTGAGCCTTTGGCTCAGGTCATGATCCCGAGGTCCTGGCATCAAGTCCCACATTGGGCTCCCTGCTCAGTGGGGAGCCTGCTTCTCCCTCTGCCCTCCCCCCTGCTCTCTCTCTCTCTTTCTCTCTCTCTCTCAAATAAATAAATCTTAAAGATTTATTCATTTATTTTAGAGAGAAAGAGACCATGTGTGCTCGAGCAGGGGGAGGGACAGAGGGAGGGAGAGAAAGAGAATCTCAACCAGACTCCCTGCTGATTGCAGAGCCCAATCCGGGGGGCTCAATCCTACAACCCTGAGATCATGAGCTGAGCTGAAATCAAGAATCCAGGCTTCACAGACGGAGCCAGCCAGATGCCCTTATCAGGGTAACTCTGACAAGAAATTGTGGCGGTGATCATCAAACAAAACCTAATGGTTTCCGGGAGGGGACTTTGATTCAATTGGCTCCAAGATCCCTTCTGCCAGATGTCAGCAAATCATAGACATTCATCCAGCTGAAAGCCAACCCATTCAGCCTTTCTGGGCAACACATTCAGACAGAACCTGGCACACGTGGCTCAGGGTGGTGAAATAAATAGGACTTAATTTATATTTTAAAGTCTTTTCTCTCTCTTTAAGCCCTTGTGCTTCACTGAAATAAAATCTGATGGAGATGGAGAGAGGGGAGAATGCAGCTTTAATAGTGCGTGATCTGCAATCTTGGCCCTTTCTCTCTAAGTGTTAACATTTAGTTGGAGGCTTGCCATTTCCCAGTGCTCCTCCTACCTGATTCTGGAATGATAGTCTTGTCTCTCTTCTAAACCATATGGCCACAGTGTTCAGATGGTTTTAGATGGGACTGGCAGGTTTGATATCCACCTTGCCCAATGAGAGACTTTGGGGCACACTGGGGTCCTTACCCTTCTCTCCATGAGCCAGTCAGCCGCCATATTGATAAGATTAGCTAGTAATTAAAAGCCCAGCCGAGCCAAGCAGAGGAGACGACTCAATTAGCAGAATGTCACTGCATCTAATTTACTTTGCTTATCAGAGATTTATTCTCTAATGACTATGAGAAGAAGAGCAGGGCACCTTCAGTGAAGGGATCTGAGGGGTTTAAAAGCTTAAATGTGGTATAACCTCTTTCGGTCTGCTGGTTTGCCTGTAAGGAGGCTGCTAATGCCATTTGGGGGGAAGTGACTGCGCTGATAGATGTGCCTAAAGCTTGAGGGAAGAGATCGAATGACTCTCAGGATGAAAGTTGGTGCTTTGATTAGCACAAAGTCTTTGTTCCTTGTTTATTTAAATCTCCCCCCCCCATCTCTTTTTAAAGCTAAACTTGTTTATCATATTTATTTTATGAGAAAACTCCTTCCATGGCTAGTTAGCTTTACTTGTAATAGTAGTAGGAGCAAAAACATCACCTACAATAATAATAAAAGATATTTATTGGATCCTTGGATACGCCAGGCATTGTATTCAGCCTTTTACATTGATTGGATTACACTTAATCCTCTGAACCAGGCAGGCTTTCTCTTAAAAGGCCGGATAGTCAATATTTTAGCCTTGTAGACCAGTGTCTTCCGTAACTACTCAACTTTGCCATTGTACCAAGAAAGCAGTCCTAAAATATACCGGTAAACTTCAGCATAGGACAGTCCGTTATTTTACCAGCAAACATGGGTTTATTCAGGAATAGCACAGAATTGAGATTCAGGACATGCAAGCTAGACCATCGGGAAGCCCAACGAAGGAGAGGAACGTTGTTTTATAGGGAGGAGGGGGGCGTTGGGTGGGGTTGTTCTGAATGCAGGTCCTTTGGCGAGAAGCAAGGGGACAGGGTGATGACAGTTTCTCCCTGGCTGAGTTGAAGGGGTGGTTGAGTTCTCCCAGGAAATGCAATGTACATCTTTTCCTGTTGGGGTCTGTAATTGATGATTCTTTCCTGTTCATTTTTCTGTCAGGGTCTGTAATTGACCGTTCTACCTGTAATTGACATTGAGTGGTAAAGATTCCCCTTCTGGCCTCCCAACTCCCTTTCAGTGAGGTTTCCCTTTATTAATATCCATGATGTGTAAATGAATAAGTATGGCTATATTCCAGTAAGACCTTTATTTATAAAAACGGGCATGGAGCCCAATTTTGGCCATAGGCCAGAGTTTGACAAGACCTGCTCTAAATCTGTTTCTCCAACTTCAGGTTGCAAAAATAGTTTTTATTCTGTTTTGGCTTATTCCATGTTTTTAAAAAAATTATGTGAATGCGTCACATCTAATATGGATAACTCCTATTTTAATATGAAACTTTAATTTCTGATACGTGCATATATGTTTGTGTGTGTGTGTATTTACTGTGCATGCACGTTCTGGGCTTTGATGTAAACTGTATTTCTTACTATGGATCGTGATCATAAAAGTTTGAAAAATACTGTTCTTAGCATCTGCCAAAGTAAGTGTCAATATACTATGCATTTGTACAGCTGAGGAAACAGACATAGAAAGACATAGTGACTTGCCCAAACTCACACAGGGGCGGGGCTGGGATTCAAATGGTGGTGGAGGGCAGGATCTGAAGGAAGGAGCTGAATGCACAGGCTAGTCTAACAGACGTTTTATTCTAAGATAACAAGCATCTGAGATAAGCTTTTTCCCTTGCCCACTTTGGAAAGGCTAATGAACCGTTAGATGGTTAAAATTCCTTCCAGTGGAAGGAAAATAAAGGAAAACAAGGGACAGGCATATTCCACAAATTGAATAGTTTCCTGCTGCAGCAAACGGAGTGTATTTTTTTTTCCTTCCTGCTCTTTCCACTGCAACTGCTATTGATCACAATGTATTTTTCCCTCCAACACATTTTAGAAAGTCAGTTGGAATTGATTTGAGACTCTAAACAGTCTTGTGAATGAAAAAGCAAAGTGTAACCTATTCAAACAGCCCCTCTTCCTTAATCTAGTAACATGTGAGATGCAATTTAAATGATAATGTTAACCAAAATGTGAGCAATGCAATGCTAGAAGAGTGTGGTTGCTGTTGTTTTTTTTAACCCCCACTGAAAAGACAAATGGCTGAGACATTTATATCTGCAGCACTTATTAGGGAGAAAATGCTCAACCCATTAATTTTATCGCTGTGGTGCTCAATATGAAAAGAGAATGAAGTTTCTGAATGCTATTATAAGGACTCCAGCGGTTCTTACAAGATGGTGGCCAGCAGAGAGGAATGCTCTAGCAAAATCCAACAATTTTAAGGAAGATTTCTCCCCTAATTTTGATCCTGGTGTTGCAGAAGATGCGTTTCTCTAAGGGAGACTCCTTGGAAATTTTTCTCTTGAGACTTTAGAATCACTCTGTAAGTTTGTGTTTTTAAGGCCAGCCCTCCATAAGTTGTTTGCTGCTCAATTTAAAGACAGGTCTCCCTGGCAACGGTGGTTTCCCGGGGGGATGGTTTATGCATGCAGAAAATAGAATTTAGAGCTATAGGAAATAATGTAAGTAAATGTTAGCTTCAGTAAGAAAAAAAAATAAAAAACAAAAGAATGGAAGCATATTAGGATTTTTTTTAAAAAAAGTATTCCTAAATTTAGAAACACGTATAAGAAATAAGGATGAAAATAAATTATGTGTTACTGCTTCCTAACAAGACTGCCGTTATAACTTTGTAAGGGTCTTTTTTTCCAGCATTTTTTTTCCCCTATGTGCTTTGGTTAAGAAGTTTCACAACTCTCTGTAATTAACATCTTAGTAGACAAAGCAAAAATAAAAGACTGAAAACATACCTACCAACACTCAGTTTTACCTTGTGCCTTGTACTCCACAATCTGGAATTCATGCTCAACAACCAGGGATACTTAGAAGAGGGGGACCAAATTACATCCACCCCAAAACTTCCCCATTGACCTGTTATACATGCCTGGTAGTACTGGAATACTGAGGCTTGGTTGGCAAGAAATTCAGAACTGAGAGACCCCCCACTTAGTCTATAACTTCTCAAGTTATGCCTTCTAATATCAAGCTTTGCTAAGAACAACTTCTCGTTATCAAACAAACTGAGTTTCTCCCATGGCTACCAGGTCATGTGTGGTTCAGGGAAATTTAAAAACTCCCTGTACTATGAATGCCTCTTGATTGATTTTACATATACGTATATATGCACATACATATATATAAGCATATTATTTGTGTGTGCATACATTAACATATATACATATGCATACATTTATGATCAAGGTTACACATGCATGTAGTTTAAAGAGTCAAGGGTTCTACAAAGCTTGTTATAAAAACAGAGCAGAAACTTACTTCTCTTCATTTCTTCCCATTTCCCTCCCTCCAGAGGCAACCACTGTTGACTTTTCTCACGGATTCTTTCGGTACGCCCAGATATGTAATTGACATGCTCACTGAATTGTCCTAATTAGGCATTAGCTATTGTCTTATCCTCAAGGAAAATGAGAATTTAGCTTTCTGGTCACCCCCACCCTGCTTCTACCACCACCACACACACCATACATACTTTCTGTCTCTGAATGTTCTCAGTGAGTTTGGATAGTTCTTTTTTTTTTTTTTTTTAATGTCATGATCATGCCAAGTAGTTTCCACGGTTGAACGATATAATATATATTTCATGATTTCTTTTCCTTTTACTGCACAACCAGTTTCCATAATATTTGCCTTTTAAAAGTTTGCTGAATTTTCTATATTCTTGTCATTAATTCCACCCCCAACTTCTAACAAGTAATGTCATCCATTCTTGTCAGATGAGCTATCAGTTTTGCTTTCTAGGAGTTTGAAGCTTCTGGGGCCTTCAAACCTGCCCCTCTGTTCCTGAGGCTGGTGTTGGGGAGAAGAAATTTTCCTTTACCCTTTGAGATTCTTTTGGCTTGTCTAAGAATTAAATGAGACAAATTAACAGGAGAAAATCAAATTTAATTGCATACATATGAAATTTCCATTAGAAGAGGAGGCCCATAGGCAATCGGGCAATTGAGGTTTCTATGCCATCCAGAACTGAGGAGAAGAGGGTAGGGGTCTGGGACTTCCTTCCCTTCAAAGGGAAGGAAGACAATTCACAGGAAGTTGAAAAAGAGTAAATGTTTGGTAAACAAATGTTTGCTGGGCCATACAGAAGCAAGGAGATACAGAAAGGGATTTTAGCTATCACATTCTGCTGGTTTCTCTGCCTAGGTCATATTATACTGCAGTTACCGGTGGTGATAGCTCCCTTCCTGGAGTGGGTACTCTGTTTAAATTCTTTTAGGCATTTAGGGAGAAGATCAAACTTTCTTCCTGAGCCTTCTATTTTTTAAAAATAATGAGCCTAAAATAATCCACATGCCAAAGAGACACATTTTGGGGCATCAGATTTTGCTCCCCTACACAGGGAAGCCAGCTCTCATTCTGATCTTCCTTCTCCACCCTCGTGGGCAATCCCCTTTATTCTTTGTAGCGTAGACCCTATTTCTCATAGCCCATGTGTTCAACGTTCTTGATTTATTCTCTCAGTTTAGTTGAGCACGCCTTTCACTAGGTTTCTGAGAAAGGAGTTATTATTATTTTTGGAGATGTTGTATGTAAACGTTGGATATAGAATTCGAGGTTTGGAAATACCTTTCCTCAAAATTTTAAAGACAGTACTCTGCCATCCTGTAGCTTTTAGATTGCTGTCGAGAAGTCTGAAATCACTGTGTTTCAACTCTGCATAGGACCTCCTTTTTCTCTTGGGAACCTTGTAGAATTACATGACCATGTGCCTCGGTCATTGTGCTAATCTTCTGAAGCTGGAATCACATGCTCTTAGGTTCTGGAGAATTTTCTTGAATTATTTAATGGCTAATTTCTTCCCCTCCATTTTTGTTTGTTTGTTTGTTTGTTTTATTCTTTCTAAAACTCTTGCTATCCAGATATAGGTTCTCTGTTTTTAAAAAAAATTCTTCTTTCATATTTTGTGTTTCCTTTGTATTTTTTTCTGTTCTTGACATTTTTGTCCATCTAATCTTCCAACTCTTTTGCATATTTCCTTATGCTATTACATTTTAAACTTCTGAGGGCTCTTTTTTTCTCTCCAGATACTCATGTTTTTAATAGCAGGTAGAAAGGTCAATGCAGTTCCCTAAACATGTTAGTGTAAAAAATAATCAGCAAGGAGGATGACATGCCTGGAACAGAGTGAACAAGGGTAAGTGTGGGAGCCAAAAAGTTCAGAAAGGTAATGGAGGGGAGGGGACACATGTCACATAGGGTCTCATGGAGCCCTGACTTGAAGTCATGAGCCTAGCTTTGTCCCGTCTTTGGAAATCTCAGCCTCTCTGAGCTTCTGTTTCCCTAGCTATAAAATAAACTGTTTGAATTTCTGAGGAATCTTACAACTCAAATATTCTCATGGATCTCTAGCTGCATCAACACTCTTTCCTCAAGAAAGATCACACTACTTCAGCTTGTAAGTATATACTTCACGCTTTTCTCAATGCCCATGTCTATCTGAACTCCAGCTCACCCGGCAGAAGAGAAATTTGACTCCTGAGGAACCTATAGATTTGTGGTTAAATGACCTGACCAAGGTCACACCAGGAGTGAATGGCAGGATCAAATCAGAGCGAGGGTTTTTGGGTCCCAAACTGGACTTCGATGCAGAAGCCATGAGTAAGTCAACCCTCTCAGCCATGACTAAGAAGCTAATTCATTGGAAGGAAAATGCTGAGCCTGCCTTCAGAGTCCTTCAAAGTACACCTGCTGCACAGTTAGCTGGAGGGGAGGGCCAGGCTGGGAGTCAGCACACCAGAAATATATCATCACTAAGCTAGAGGCTGACACTTGTATAAAGTCAGCCCCAGTGCAGATACCGGGATGGATCCCAGGAAGAAGGAGCCCACTTAGGCAGCGTGGTTTTTATGGCCACCGAGAACCTGGAGGACTAAACATTTAGGCCAGAGCACCTCAGCTTTCTCTGCTATTTGAGATAGATTTTTTATTTTATTTTTTTAAAGCCAGGGATTAGCTTTTGCTGAGTTCTCGTTCCTTTAAAGGATTGTCCTCTCTAAATGTATCTAATTGAAAATGAGAGCAAAGAGGTCCAAATTGATGGCACCCAAGTTCACTGAAGAGAGATCAGAAAGCTCCAGGAACACCATAATTTGCATAATTAGAAAGTATTGTTTTAAGGGGACAAGGATCAGGTTTTTCCATTTCATAGTTGAAAATGCCCCATGATTAATTTCCTCCAGCATGTTTCTTAATGATATGAAAACCCATCAAAATAAGTAATCAAGAAAATAAAATGTCCTAAGTACTTTAAGATGATAGTGACAATAACACTCGTTAATAGTTATATTTTATTTTTGCATTTTGATGCTGTGTGCCAGATGCTGGGGTAAGCGTGTCAAAGCCTCTCTCATACCCAGAAAGCCTCATGATGCAGACCCTATTATTCTTGCTACTTTACCTACAACTTCTGGTGAGTTGCTTTGAGGTCAGCGAGATGCTCAGAGTCACACAGCCTGTAAGGGGCAGAGCTGGAATTTGAACTTGGGCTCTGAGAATGTAAATTCTAACCATCTTAAACTGTTAAGCTGTATGGCCTCTTAAAGAAAGCCTTCTTGACTATTGTCAACTCTGAATGTCATGTTGGGTCCAAGAGAGCAAGTTAATTTTTTTTCTTTCCCAGTCAATAGGAAAGTCATTTGTTTTGCCAGTTTTAAAGCATGGTGAGTTAGAGCATCAGATTTACCATTTTAGCCATTCTTAACTGTGGAATCCAGTGGCCTTATGTACATTCATAATGTTGGGCAACCAGAGCCGTTAGCCATTTCTGGAAACTTTTCATCATCTCAAAGAGAAACTCTTTATCTGTTAAACACTAAGGCTCCATTCTCTCTTTGGCCCAGGTCCTGGTAACCTCTATTTGACTTCCTGTCTCTGTCAACTTGCCTGTTCTAGGTACCTCACCTAAATGGCATCATACAATATACGTCCTTTCGTGTCTGGCTTATTTCACTTAGCATCATGTTTTCAAGGTTTGTCCATGTTACAGCAGGTATCAGAATGCTATTCCTTTTTATGCTGAAAATATTGCATTGTACGTATAGATCATATTTTGTGTATCCATTCTTCTCTTGATGAGTATTTGGGCTGTTTCCACCTTTCGGCTACTGTGAATAATGCTGCTATGAACAGGGGTGTACAAGTGTTTGTTTGGGTCCCTGCTTTCAATTCTTTTGGATATGTACCTCGATGTAGAATTTACTAGATCATATGGTAATTCTACACTTAACTTTTTGGGGAACCAAACTTTTCCAGAATGGCGGCACCACTTTACATTCCCCCCAGCAGTGCACCAGGGTCCCAATTTCTCCACATCCTCTCCAACATTTGCTGTTTTCTGGTTTTGGATGGTGCTCATTCTAATAGGTGTGAAGTGGTATCTCATTGTGTTTTGATTTGCATTTCCCCAGTGACTAATGGTGCTGAGCATCTTCTCATGTGCTTATTGGTCCTTTGTTTATCTTCCTTGGAGAAATGTCTGCTCAAGTCCTTTGTCCATTTTTGAATTGGGTTGCTTATTTTTTTGTTGTTGAGTTGTAAGAGATTTTTTCTTTTTGGGGGGCACGTCCTATATATTAATCCCTTATCAGATATATGATTTGCAAATATTTTCTCTCCTTCTGTGGGTTTTCTTTTCACTCTCTTGATAGTGTTCTCCAATGCATGAAAGTTTTTAATTTGATGAAGTCCAGTTTTTGTGTTTTGTTGTTGTTGTTCCCTGTACTTTTGGTGTCATATCTAACAAATCGTTACCAGATCCAATGTCATAAGACTTTCCCCTATGTTTTCTTCCAAGAGCTTAATAGTTTTAGCTCTTACAATTTAGGTCTTTGATCCATTTTCAGTTAATTTTTATATATGGTATAAAGTAAGGGTTCAAGTTTTCTTTTGCATGTGGATATCCAGTTTTCCCAGCATCACTTGTTGAAGAACAATCTTTCCCCATTGAATGGGCTTGGTGCCCTTGTCAAAAACCATTGGACTATATATGTAAGGGCTTATTTCTGGGCTGTCTGTTCTACCCATTGGACTCCATGTCTACCTTTATGCCAGCAACACTCTTTTGATTACTGTAGTTTCGTAGATAAGTTTTGAAATCAGAAGGTGTGAGTCCTCTAGGAAAAGTCATTTTGATTCACATGAGATGAAAAGTAAGATGTGGATTCGTTTCACATCACTTAGTGCAGAAGAGATGGCAATCAGCCAGTCTGAAGACCAAAGCTTCTGTTAGTATCATGCAAGCTGCAGACTTCTTCAGAGGCTTGTGCCTACCTCTTGTTCATGTAGTCTTTTAGAAGGTGGAAGGAGGCTGGGATGGAGACCAAGGACAGTGCTGGCAGAGTTGTGAATTAGTCCAATCTTTTTGGGGGACCACTGGATATAAGAATCATAACCTTTAGAAATGGACTGCCGTCTGACTCATGGGTTTCAAGTAGAATAATAATAAATGGATGTACCCAAAAACCTGTCTGCAAAGATGTCAACCCGGCATTGTTACTGTAGTGCTAAACAACAGAAAAATTTGAGCGGCACTGATTAAATTATGGTACAGCCATACAACAGGATGCCAGGTGGCTGTCAGAAACATGTTGTCAAAATGTATTTGTAGATGGGAAAAGATGGTAATGATCACTATTTAAATTTAAAAAAATTATATATACTATGCTATTTCATAGTTGTTTGATTTGGAGAGCATAAAATACACACACACACAGAGACTGGAAGGATAGACACCTTTATTAACAGTGGTGTTATATATAGTGATATATATATCTGTATATATCTATATATATAGGTTTGGCCCTCCAGAAGCAGATCCTGAGACAAGGGTTTGCGTGCAATAGATTTATGAGGGAAGTACTTCCTGGAGAAACTGGTAAGGGATGGAGGAAGCAGGACTGAAAGGGGGAAGAAACAAAGCAAGGATGTAATTTCAGGCCAAGTCCTACAGTGGGTAACTCCAGCCTGCTTCCCCCAAGAACCTCTGGGGTGAAGAGTACACCTCAGGTATATTCTAACCTAAGGCAAGGAAGCTGGGCTTTCACAGTCCCCCACACAGCAGTCCCAGGCTGAAGACCACCCGGGGTTGGACCTAAACTCCTAGGCACTGTGGATAGAGCTGCCCCAGTAGCTGGAGGGCAGGCCCCCAAGCAAGAGGCACAGGTTTAGGCCACCGGCAACAAAAGCTTACAAAATCGAAGAAGAAACATGCAGAAACGGTAAAGGGGATCCTAAGGAATCTGGTGGTACAGCCCATTCAACTGTGTCTACGTTTTTGTACTCAAGGAAAAGGCGTTATTTTTGTAAGAACAACATATTATTTGAAAAATTACACATAGAAACAAATATCTTTCAAGAGTCCTATGCAGTCTCACATCTATTTCACAGAATTATGTTTAGCATTCTGTGACAAAAGGCTCTTTCCCGTCGCCAAGCCACACTGGCTGTTCTGAAGATATTCTTGTAAAGCTCTATAAAGCAATAAATATGATGCAAGCAACAACAGTGATTGGTGACTTTTGGAACGATCCTGTCCACTACTGGTAGTGACAACAGCAACATAGTACCAGAGCTCTCTTTGGGCTGGGTCCTGGGTAAAGCACTTTCGGCATTATCTCCCTGAATCCCCATCACAAGCCTGCAGGTTACGTATAGTTATTATCCCTATTTCCAAGATGGGAAAACAAAGGCCAGGAGAGGTTAAGTAATTTGCTCCAACAAAATCAGTAAAAGGCAGAGCCTGGACTCAACCCAGGTCTGCCCAGTACCAAAACTCATGTCCGGAATTGTCGCAATGTGCTAGATCAGGTCCCTATCCACATGCTTTTTCTCTTGTTTTTTAAGAAACATGAGTCTTGAATTCTCATCACGGGCCAGTTCTGCTGTTATATTGTACTCCTCCTTTTTGTATGTAACCCTGGGAACTCTTGTCTGTTGGTTTTCCCAGACTCTTTGGGCAAGCCATTTTAGCTTCTTTCTGTTCATAATCTCTTGGGAGAAGGGCTGATGTATTTGTAAAATTAGGAGCAAAACCCATCATTGTCTACGGAGAATACCTGCCCTGGTGCATGCTGGGTTGAGCATTTTATAATATTCAAACTTCAATCATTGCATTCCCTAAATGATAGCTTTCTCTGACCTAAGGGGAAACCTTACCTTTTTGTCTGCTGTAAATATACATGGTAAAAAAATGGACAGAGGCCAAGAGGCATATTAAAATGTGAGAAAAGCCTTTTCTAGGACAGTAGAATAAGGGTGATAATTTTAGAAATTGCCAAATAGGATAAATGGGAGCCTTCCTTCTTTTCCTTACCCATTTTCCTTTCATCATCGGCTTAAGTCCGATTCCTGGTATAGAACTCAACATGACACAGGTTGAAAGAAACAGGTTGAAAGAAACAGAAACTACATACAGTTCAAAAGAATTGGAGAGGATTTAGTTGACTTCCACAGGTTAAATTTCTACCCGAAGATTAATTTGCTCACACCACACTCATCTCTTCCCAGATTTCTGTTTACTTATGTATGAGGAAAAAGAAAAACAGAACAAAACAAACAAACTGTGCTCAGCTAGGCTGAATCTAGCGATTAGTTAAATTACTCTGACATCCATTATTGAAAAACCTCGATGCCACCTGGATTTGGGGTTTGTTTCGAGCTGCCTGATGATCCCGTTCTGCTTGACTGCTGGCTACTAATTCTGATACTGGTATGTGAATGTCAATCACAAATGGAAATAGACACACAGACTCTGGGACCCATGAAGCTGGTTGCCACGATCGCATTCCCAGAGGGGTGTTGATTCAAAATACGGGCAAAAGGGGTAGGCTGGTGATGGGTATTAAGGAGGGCACGTATTGCGTGGTGCACTGGGTGTTATACACAAGTAATGAATCATGGAACTTTACATCAAAAACTGGGGGTGTACTGTATGGTGACTAACATAATATAATAAAAAAATTATTAAAAAAACCCCAAAAAACAAAATACAGGCTAAAGGGTTTTAAATGCTTTCTGGATGGGAAACACT
Source organism: Ailuropoda melanoleuca (assembly GCF_002007445.2). Lineage (NCBI taxonomy): Eukaryota > Metazoa > Chordata > Mammalia > Carnivora > Ursidae > Ailuropoda > Ailuropoda melanoleuca. The sequence continues at coordinate 24,893,813 of NC_048227.1, forward strand.
GATGCTTCGGAGTCTGNTTATTAAAAAACCCAAAAAAAACAAAATACAGGCTAAAGGGTTTTAAATGCTTTCTGGATGGGAAACACTGATGCTTCGGAGTCTGCTCCGTTTGGGGCACGTAAAAGAGAAAAGAGGAAGAAACAAAGCAGAGGGACCTCCGGGGATCAAAGAGTATCATGCCCACTGACAGTTGCAGAGAACAGACCTAACATCTGTGAAAGGGAAGTCGAGCACTGAGGAACAAGGTGGTAGGAAATTAAAGCACCAAGAGACGGTTAAGCTGCTCAAAGAAAATAGTCCAGGAAACGGATTGTGTTTGTCTCCTTCAAGAGATGTGGTACCTCACAGAAAGGTGGAATCCACCAGCCTTCCTTTACTCCCCTTTCTTTCAGCCCCCTGGCATTGATTTGGTCTTAAAGCATTGGAAGGAGGCCCCACAAACCCGGCAACATTGTCATGCGGAGAAAATGAGCACTTAACATGTAAACAGTTCTCCCAAATGCACGGGGCTCAAGGCAAATGGGTTTGGAAGAATTTCACCCACTGTTCTCTTCAGTGGTTACTCTGTGGGGTACGTCTGGGACCAACGAGGCTAGGGGTTTTGCTTTGTTTGTTTATTTTTTATTTTATATTTCAGATAAGCCAACTGAGGCTTAGCAAACTGCCACTTAGCAAATTCCCGGGTGATCTGGACAAGTTTCAATCACCATAAGCCTCTGCTTGTTTTTCCGTAAACTGGGGATGAAGGCAAGGATATTGATGGCATGGCACTTACTCTGAGGATTAAGTGGGACAATGCATGGAAAATGATTTACCGAGCACCTTCTGTGTCCCAGAGAATGGTCTAGGTGCTAATGCCGCTTTTTGCCCTGGGCTGACAAACATCGCCAATAGTGGCAGAGACTGACCTTTATCCAGTATTTACTGTGTGCTGAGGCCCTGTGCTTGCTTCTCTTTTCCACACATACCTCATTCTATGAGACAGCAGACCTCAGGGCCGGTACTATTTTTATCCATCACGTAAATAAGGAAACGGAGGTTTCAAGAGAGAAATCAAGTCACTTGCCTAAGGTCACACATCCACTGGGTGGCCGAGTTGGGATTCATTCACTTGTTCTTACAACAAATACCGAGCACCTAGTCTTGTGCTTAGAGGCAGAGAATGCAACGGGAGCAGGACAGCCTCTCTGTCCTGGTGGTGCTTATATTCTGGATGGGGGCAGACCACCTCTTGTACAATGATTTAATCCTGAGTGCGACAACTTTTGGGAAGGAGCTGTGTGACGGTGCGATCGGGCCTGGTGCGAGGGGTCTGACTGAGACTGAGGTCTGCAGGTCAAGTAGAAATCGGAGCGAAAAGGCAGATGTGAAGGATGTAACAGGCTGGAGGTCACGTCCACGGTGTCATTGCTCCTTATGCCTGTCTCTCCAGCCGATTCACAAACAGTGCTGTCTGCAACTGCCCCTCCCGTCCTTTGCCAGCTTGGCTGACAGCCCTGAGGCCTGACAGATGCATTTTCTCTTTAAAAGGGATTTTGACATCATTTCCTAGGATGGATCTTTTTTCCTGACAGAAGGCTTGTGATTGGCCCTTGGCAACTTGCAAGACTGAAAGGCATTGTGTGTGTGTATGTATGTCTTATAGCTGTAAAAATGTCATCTTCAATTATCTCTCTCTTCTTTTAAGATTGTATTTATCTGAGAGAGAGAGAGAGTGTGTGTATGCATGCAAGGGGAGGAGCAGAGGAAGAGGGACAAACAGACTCTGCACTGAGCATGGAGCCCTATGTGGAGCTTGATTTCAGGACCATGAGATCGCACCCTGAGCCAAAATGAAGAGTCGGGTATTTAACCGACTGCGCCATCCAGGTGCCCCTTCAATTATATCTCTTGACCACCTTCATTCTCAGCCCTCTTTTGATAGGAAGTGAAGATGATTGCTTTGAGTGATAGAGAAGCTGGTGAGTTTCTGGCAGTGAAACTTGAATGACCTCCCCGCCCCCCTTTAACCACACAGAGAAATCCACTCAGTCTCAGAGCTGAGGAACACCACGTTGTCAAACACGCCCAGGAGGGTGCCATCTTTGTGGTTTTCTTTTGGGGAGAAGGACAGCAGCATTCTCAGACCTGGAGGACTTAGAATTAGAATCGGGCATCTAACAAAGTTTTGTTGAATCAATGAATGAATGAACATCTGTGAGAAAGCACCAGACTCTGGTGTGGCATTAGCAAAGTCTCTTGTTAAAGTTTGTACTAAGAATTGGGGGTTGATATATATAGGGCTTGACTGGATAAAGAAGGAAAGAGAAAATGGAGAGATAGGGAGTCGTGGGAAAACCTCACATTCAAGTTAAGGGTACCTGATTTTAAGCCTGACTGTATCTCTATCTGCCTTAGAATATCGTGGTGGGTGGGAAGGTATTCAGCAGTGGTGTTCAAACTTGAGTGTTTCCCAGGCATTGGATTTGCCTGGAAAGCTTGTAAAAACCCAGATTTTAGGGGCCCACCCACAGAGTTTTTTACTCAGTAGTTCTGGATTGGAGCCTGAGAACTTGCAATTGTACCCTTTTCCCATGTGCTGGTGACAATGCTGGTTCTGGGACACTTAGAGAATCACTGGCAGAGTGGCTTAGAATAAGAGCTCTGGGTTCCAGGTGCTTGCATTCAGGGTTGCCAGATAAAGAACACGGCACTCACTTAAATTTGAATTTCATATAAACAACAAATAACTTTAAACTATGATTATGCCCCACGCAAGAGACGGCCTGTGTTTTTATATACTGCATCCGGCATGCCTGTTGGGTTAAACTCCCAACATTGCTGCTCTGCGGCTGTTCCCAGAGTTGGATTCTTGGGTCCAACAATGATAGAAAGGAGGCCAGACCCCAAAATCAAAGGCACAGGCAAGGCTTTACTGGGGCCACAGCCCGAGCTGAAAGAAGACACACCACTTACAGAACGGTGAGGCTGGCCTTCTGGAACAGGGCAGACTCCCTGTTCATATAGACCAAGTTCCTGCTCAGAATCCCACTCCCCGCCAGTAAGCCAATAAGGGAAAGGGAGGGAAAACGCCTCCTTTCTGATTGGTTGGAAGAGCCCTTTCCTGATTGGTTGGAAGAGTCTCGTCCCGATTGGTCGATATTGGCAGGCAACCCAGGCAGCTCATTGGTGCTTTTTGGAGCCAGGGTCCTCTGTTTGAAGCCCAGGTTGTCTACGGGGCTGAATCCTGGCTGCATCCTGCTTCTGCTCCGTGGGAGATGCGGTTTTACAGTAACAGCCAACAGAAGGCGCTGCAGGTGCACAGTATTTTTCTCCTGGGGCTTGTTGTTCCCATGGTCCCTAACTGTCTCAGAGCCATGTTATTTAAGGCAAGTCATTTAACTTCTTTGAGCTTCAGCGTCTCCGTCTACAGAGCGGGAATGGTAATAATACCACCTATCTCCTAAAGTGCTTAAGACAATGAAAAGATCATGTAAGGGACCTACCACAGAGCCTTGCCTGTAGCAAGCACTCAGTAAATGTCAGCGGTTATTATTCATCATTAACTTCAGGTGAAAACTTTTTGGAGGACAAAACACTAAGCAGAGAGTGCTTTGTGAAAGGATTCTATGTTTCAGCCTTTTAAATTTAGACTAGGAAGTATTTCAGGGGGCGCCGGCCTGGCTCAGTCAGTAGAGCACGCAACTCTTGAGCTCGGGGTTTTGAGTTCAAGCCCTACTTTGGGTGTAGAGATTACTTAGAGTAGGAAATATTTCTCTTCCTAGAGAAGGTCTTTTTTACCACCTCCCTCCCATTTCATTAATAGTAGATTAAAAAAAAAAATAGGTTGGCTGATTACACCCAAAGTGCTTCTTCCAACGACTCCTACCCTGGCTCAGGGCAGGATTTGGCTGTCCTCTCTGTGTTGTGCCTGGGTGTTAAATTTCTGAGAGCCAGCAAAGGCAGGCCTCCAGGTGTGGGGCTAATACCTGCCTCTAGGAAATAGACCAGCCCTTCTCAACCTGCTGCTTGCCTTGTGTATATGGAGAGAGACAAAGAGAATGTGCTTTTTATGTAAAATCAATTTGAGTGTGTTTTGATCCCTTGGAATTCAACTTATGTCCATCTGATTAAAAACTATAGTCTTGGGGTGCCTGGTGGCTCAGTCAGTTACGTGTCTGACTCTTAATTTCCACTCTGCTCATGATATCAGGACGGTGAGATTGAGCCCCCCGTCAGGCTCCACGCTCAGCGCTGAGATTCATATTCTGTCTTTCTCTCTCTAAAATGAATGAATGAATGAATGGATAACAACAACAGCACCTCTGCTGTCTTAGTATCACCAAATTGCAAAGTTGGGAGGTGTCGTAGATATTACCTGTCCTGGTGACTTCCAAATTCTTATGACCATGTCCCATGCCCCATTGCTCAGGTAAATGTGTGTAGACTGATATTTATTGTACACATAAATATATATCAAAAGTTAGGAAAAGTTTAGTATCCTGATTTCCCCTTAACTGCGTGGAATCTTGGCCCATTTTGGAATCCGGAGAGCTGGTGAGGGTCAGCCTGAAACATTCATTGCTAGGCAGAGTGATGTGGGACTAAACTGTCTGGACATTTCTTTGGCCCTTGGTAAAATGAAGTTGACTAGATCAGTATTTTTTCAACCTGTAGGTTGTGACCTATAAGTGGGTCGTGAAATCAGTTTAAAAGGTCTTGACCAGTATTTTTTTTTTTAAGGAAATAGAATACAAAACAACAGAATTGAAACCATCAGAGGGTATTACATGTACACAGTAAAGGTTAAGTATTGTTTTGTGGAACTTTTGATACGTATGTATATTGTGAAGTGATAAAACGGAAACAATTTAGTAATGAGTTTGATGTCCTTGATTTGAAGGAAGACCATGCGTGGATTGGGGAAGTACACGCCTCACAAGCAGTGGAGCACTGTTCCCAGGCAAGAGCAAGATTTAGAGCATTAGAAGCTGCAGAAACAGGGCGTAATTGGCTCGGAGGACAGGGATTTCCTTGTAAGCCTAGCAGGTCGTTCCTAGGATAAGGTGAGCTAGCTAAAGCTGACATGGGGGATTGTGAGTGGTGTATGTTAGGTTTCCTAGACAGTGAGTGTGGGCTTAGGTTTAAGATTTGTGACGTGGGCGTGGCCACTGGGGCAGCCTCTGTCTTGTGGGTTCCAGTATATAGAATTTCCTTTATCAGTAGTTATGATACATGTAAATCTACATCCATTTACAGGTGTAATGGGTCATGGAACATGGTCAAAAGAATTTGGAAGTCATCAGAATGGTTAATACCCAAGACCCCTTCCAACTTCGCAGTTTGGGGTTGCTAAGACGGTGGTTTTCAACCGGGGGCAGCTCTGTTCTCCCAGGGAGATTTGCCAGTGTTGAGACATTTTTGATTGTCATGACTTTTGGAGGAAAGGGTGTGTGCTATTACCATCTCATACGGAGAGGCCAGGAATGCTGCTAACCATCCCACAATGCACAAGGCAGCCCCCACGACAGAGAATGAAGTGCCCCAAATATCAGTGGTTGAGAATCCCTGTTCTAAGAGTACGTATGGCTAGAACCTGTTATCAGTAGTAGTGTTATTACTGTTTGGTAGCATGGATTAAGCAATGATCTTGTGCAGACTCTTTTCTGAGTGCTAACATTAATGAGCTCTTTTAATACCCACAACATGAGTATTATAAAATTATTATTACAAAATAAGGTCCTCGTCCCCATTTACAGGTGAAGAAATTGAACGGGAAGATTAAGGGCTGCCCCAGGTTACACAGTCTGTAGAACTGGGATTTAAATCCAGGGATTCTGGCTTTGGATTCCTCTCTTCTTTACCTAGACAAAATGCAAATTAAAATCAGAAATGGGAATGCCACTGCATACCTATTAGAAATGCGAAAATTAAAAAGACTGACCATACCAAGTGTTAGTGAGGATGAGGACAAACAGTCATAAACTATTGATCGGGATGTACAATGATACAACCCCTTTGGAATACAGTTGGCATTTTCTTAAACACTTAAATGTATACTCTAGCAGGCAGCATAATGGCCCCCCAGAGACATCTGTGTGCTAATCCCCAGAACCTCTGAATATGTTACCTTACATAGGTAAAGGAATCTTGAAGACATGATTAAATTAAGGATCTTGAGATGGGGGAAATGATCCTGGATTATCTAGGTGGCCCAATGTAATTACAAAAGTCCTTATAAAAGGGAGACAGGAGGGCCAGGGAGAGATTTAAAGATGCCACAGTGCTGGTTTTAAAGAGGAGGAAGGGACCACGAGTCAAGGACTGTGGTTGATTTCTAAAGCTGGAGAAGACAAGAGAACGATTCTTTCCAGGACCTCCAAAAGGAATGCAGGCTTGCCAACATTGTCATTTGAGCCCAGTAAAACACATTTTGGACTTCTGCCCTCGAGAACTATAAGATAATAACTTTTGATTGTTTTAAGCCTCTATGTTTGTGGGCATTTGTTACAGCAGCAATAGCAAACTAATTCCTACCCCTACAGATAGTCCAGTCATTCTATTTCCAGATTTTTACCCAAGAGAAAAGAAAACATGTACATGTGTACACAAAACGTTAAGTCTTTGAAAATCTGTAAGAGTTGCCTCTCGCTCTTTGATTTCTGCCATTTATAAAAAACATCTCTCGAGTGCCTACCACAATCCTGATCCTGCTCTTTAGAGATATGCAGGAAATAACATGCATTTATCTTTCCTTGTGGGGTATTTGATAGGTGCTCACAAGTCCTAGAGATGCATCACTGGCTTTTAGTTTAAACAAGCTTGGTTCTTCCATACAATGTTCATTTGATTGTGCGACAATCCCTTGTAGGGGACTGTGATACTAAGAACTTTACTCAGAAACCCAGGTGGTCTGTTTAGGGTCATTCAGGGTAGTATGTGTAGTAAACATCTGGATGTCTTGTTGTTTTGTTTTTTGCCTTCCTAGGATCCTTCAACTTCTTTGGGCTAAGACACCCCAGTTTTCATGTGGGGCATCATTTCCCCTCGCGTTCTAGATTGCATAGTTTGGCTGTGGCTGTGACTGACTGACCTCACACCATGGCTACCGGGCAGCCGCCCGTCCCGGGCTTGGCTAGTCAGAGAACTCCTTTGTTCCGGGTTTCCAGTTGAACACAAAATCTGAGTAAAGGGAATTAGGTTATCTTCAAGGATGTTAACTCACGCTGGGGGAACAGGTTGGCTGGGAGTCATTCTCCAGGAACACGGATGATGCGTTTCTCATTTGGGAACATTTCTGGAGACACCTGGGAAAAGTCTGGCAATGTAATGACTTTATTTATCTGTCTGATCAGTGCATAGCCACTAGCCGTGATTTGGGATTGGTTTCCAGCTCTCTGTAGGTCCCCTGCTTAGCTTTCCAAGCTCTTGAATCTGACCCTGAGTCACCTATCCACCTCCTCCTTTCATTCCTTATACTCCTGTCCTAGAGGTCTCTCTGCTTTACTACCACTGCTCAAGCCCCACTCAGTTTTTCCTTCTCCACCAAGACTTGGCTAAATCCTTCCACCTCCAATGACTCCTTCATCCTCTTGGTCAGATTGCAATGTAAGACAAAATGCCACGAACACCTCTTTCTGTTTCTTACATGCTACCTTTGTCTTTCTAACCACATTTCAGGAACTTTGAGGTCAGATGTACCTCTCGTGTATACAAACATCCTGGCAGCCCTTGGATAAATATTTACTGTTTACTGAAGGTTTGAGATAGATAAGGTCCCTTTTTTCACCGAGGTTGCAATATAGTGGCTGGGAAGAGATAATAAACAAGGACCCGTTATGGAATGATGAAAATCAAACAAGATAATGGGATAATGAGTGTGATATTGTGATTTATAATGAGAAATGGGTGTTTGGTCTTGTCCTCTTTCTGGCACAGAGTTCCTAAAACCCTAGGAATTTCCTAAGTGATCAGAGCAGCAATGGGGTCTTTTGTTATGTTAATGAGGTGGCTTTTGGAAGGCACAGAAAGATGGGGGCTGGTTGCCAGTGAAGCCAGCCTTGTGACTGGAGGGTTGGAACCTTCAGTCCCACTCCCCTGACCCCTAGGGATGGGAGAGTGGCTGGAGGCTGAATCAGTCACCAATGGTCAATGACTTAATCCATGTGCCTGTGTAATGAGTGAAGCTTCCATAAAACCCCCAAACGATGGGGTTCAGAGAGCTTCCAGGTTGGTCAACATATAGAGATCTGGAGAGTGTGGTGCACTCTGAGAAGCGATGGATGCTTTTGTGCCCCATATGTCACCCTTTGTATCTCTTCATCTGGCTCTTGATTTGTACCCTTTAATATTCTTTGTAATAAAGCTGTAATCTAGGGAGTGATCAGATTTCCTGAGTTCTGTGAGTCCATCTAGCAAATTAATGGAACCCAAGGAAGGGGTCACGGGAACCTCTGTTTTGTAGCCGGCAGAGCAGAACAACAGATAACAATCTGTGTGCGTGATTAGCTTCTGAAGTGTGGGGCGGAAGCAGTCTTGTGGGACAGAGCCCTTAACCTGTGGAATCTGACATTACCTCCGGGTAGGTAGTGTAATTCAGTTGAATTCTTGGNTGACTAGCTTCTGAAGTGTGGGGCGGGGGCAGTCTTGTGGGACAGAGCCCTTAACCTGTGGAATCTGACATTACCTCCGGGTAGGTAGTGTAATTCAGTTGAATTCTTGGGGTGCCTGGGTGGCTCAGTCGTTAAGCGTCTGCCTTCGGCTCAGGGTGTGATCCCAGGGTCCTGGGATGGAGCCCCGCATCGGGCTTCTCTGCTGGGAGCCTGCTTCTTCCTCTCCCACTTCCCCTGCTTGTGTTCCCTCTCTCGCTGGCTGTCTCTCTCTCTGTCAAATAAATAAAGAAAATCTTAAAGAAAAAAAAAAGAATTCAGTTGAATTCTAGACCACCACGCTGGTGTCAGAGCACTGTTTGATGGTGATGGGTTTTGGAATATAGGTGAGGTTCAGTGGGGTGGAGTCCGGAGCCGAGGACCAAGAAAGAATACCTGAGACGTCTTTGGTGCCAAAATGGTGGTTTATTAAAGGTTGCAGGNGAAAATCTTAAAGAAAAAAAAAAAAGAATTCAGTTGAATTCTAGAACACCACGCTGATGTCAGAGCACTGTTTGATGGTGATGGGTTTTGGAATATAGGTGAGGTTCAGTGGGGTGGAGTCTGGAGCCGAGGACCAAGAAAGAATACCTGAGACGTCTTTGGTGCCAAAATGGTGGTTTATTAAAGGTTGCAGGGTGTCAACTTATGCTTTGTCTTTACCTAGCTTTCTGCTCCCTCATCGGTGGTGTGGTGGAAACCCCATCTCCTCCCACACACATGTTGGAATTGAGTTTAGAACCCAGAAGAATGAGCAACGGGAGATGACACTAATTCGGTGGCAAAGAAGGCTTCTTTGAGAGGGGGGCATTTGGGTAGACGCTTGGTTAAATGATTGATTGACTTCTTTCTTCCCTTTGCATGTTGGCTGGACTTATCAACTTATTTCCAACAAATAGAATATGGCAGAAGTGGTGGGATGTCTCTTCTAAGTTTAGGTTATAAAATGCCTTTCGCTTCTACCTTGGCTTCTCTCTCTCTCCCTCTCCCTCTCTCTTTCTCTTGGATCACTCACTCCAGATGAAGCCAGTTTCCATCTCATGAGGCAGCTCTACGTGGAGACCCACGTGGTAAGGACTTAGGGCCGTGGCCTGCCAGAATCCACCTGAGTGACCTTGGTCAGTGACCGCCCCCCTACCCCCCCCTCCCCAGGTTGAGTCTTCAGCTTAAATGCAACTGCATGAGCCACCTGGAGCCAGAGGTATCCAGCCAAGGTATAGCCAGGGTTCTGAGTTGCAGAAACTCTGAGGCCATCAATATTTGTTTGAAGCCACTATGTTTTGGGAAATTTCTTAGGCAGCAAGAGATGATGAATAGAGTCAAACCGGCATGATCATCTATGGGTCAGTATGAGTTTGCCTTTCTCTGTTGATGAATGGGGCAGATACCGTTGTATCTAGGCCAGTATTCTTCCTAGACTGCATAGGCATCCCAAGGTGTTCCCACTGGACTGTAATTGTCTATTTAGTGGATTCTTTGCATTACTAGAATGGGAAGCCCTATAAGGAAATTCAAATGTTTTATTTCTTGTCTTACTCCCAGTACCTAGCACATCATCATCCTCATTGTAATTAACATGCATAAAGCACTCACTAGCTGCTTAACAGAATACGTGTTGTATAGTCACTAACTTTCTTTACCTTCATTACAACCCAACAAGAAAGGTATTATTATATCCTCATTTTATTGATGCAAAACTGCGACAGAAAAGGGGTATGGTCCCTAAAGTGATATAACATGGAAGTGGAGGAGCCAGGATTTGAACCCAGGCAGTCTAGCTTCAGAGTTTTAATAATCATTTGTGTTTAAGTAAGTGAGGCAGTGAAACTATGTGTGACTTCTGATTGCTGACCCTGGGAGCCGGGTGCCTGTTACTCTGTTTTTTCACTGTTTTGTTTTTGTTTTTGTTTTTTAAGATTTTATTTATTGGACAGAGGGAATGAGAGCTAGCACACAAGTGGGGGGAGCAGCAGAGGGAGCGGGAGAAGCAGGCTGTCCGCTGAGAGGGAGCCCGATGCGGGGCTTGATCCCAGCACCCTGGGATCATGACTTGAGCCAAAGGCAGATGCCTAACTGACTGAGCCACCCAGGTGCCCCTCACTGGTGTTTTTTTACTGCCCCTCGTATGGTATTTATTGTCAACATCTTACAATCTAATTTTGTCAGACCATTTATAAGTATTCTAGAAGCATCCTGTTCCTCTTTCCATCCCCCTTCTCGCTCTGCTAAGCCCTTCACAGAAGGCTAGGCTTTTTCTCTATCTTTTGGAGTCATTTATATTTTAAGATTCTCTCTCCACCAGGCATGTCAGCATGTGAATTGCAAGCAAAGCCTCTCAGAGGCAAAATTTTGAACAATTACCAGTTTAGGGAGTCATGTAACAGTGAACTTCTCTTTAAACAAATCAGAAAGTCCCATAGCAAAGTCTCGAAGCTTATCATTTCATCCAAGAATCTCAAGGGGCCTCTCTGACTCTGGGTTACCGCTCCGAGACATTTCAAACCCCATCTCTCATCGCTTGGTCTGCTTGCTGAGGTCTAGACTTCTTCAGAGTAGATAATGTGGCTTCATTCCAGTTCTCTGCGAATGTGCCTGGAAAAGGATGATTATGTTTCTTTTTAAAAAATGTTGGCATTTTCACCCCAGTGGCTTAATTTGGGTTATGATGTTAAAGAGAAGCGTGGGACAAAACTTTCAATAAAAAAATTTGACTCACTCTCCAAGTCATCCAGGCTTGGTTTGGCCTTGATGAATTCAGCACTTTAAAGTGTATGTCAACATAATAAATTTTATGCCCTCCATAAAACTTGTGATTGAACTCAGTGAGAAATTCCAAGGTCTGGGAAGGCAATTAACGTTTGAAATATATATTGAGTTGTTTACTGCGACATTTTATGTGGCCACAGAGCTGTACGTGGGATGTCATGATGTCACGAGGGAAGAATTTCCCTAGGAAATGCAAGGTTTGCTTTTCAAATAACATTGACTTGTCCGATGGCTCCCTGAATACAGAGGAATGTGAGAAGTGGTTACCAATGAAAATCCACTTCCTCAGCACCTCATGCCGTTCTCCTTGTTTTCTGTTCCCACTGGCAGTAATCCCCTGAAGGGTATTCGTTGTCAACATCTTAGCCACTTGATTTCATTGGGCCATTGGTATCATTGTTTGCTGTAGTCCTGTAGGGGGAGGGGGTGTTGTCTTAATTGATTTGATTTGTGTTTGGCCCCAGTCCTATCTCTTAGTCAGTGTGTGACCTTGTATGAGTCATATTACCTCTGTGGGCTTCATATTCTTTTTTTTTTTTAAGCTTTTTAAAATTTAATCTCTGCACCCCATGTGGGACTTGAACTCATGATCCTGAGATCCTGAGTCACATGCTCTTCCGACTGAGCCAGCCAGACGCCCCTCTGTGGGCTTGATGCTGTGTTGTGAGAATGAAATGAAAGAATGTGTTAGAAATATTGTTAATTTTAATGTCATTTATATTTAGGAAATCACTATTCTTTTTTTTTTTTTAAAGAGAGAGAGATTCCCAAACAGATTCTATGCCCTGTGTAGAGCCTGACATGAGGCTTGATCTCATAACCCCAAGATCATGACCTGAGCCGAAATCAGGAGTCGGACACTTAACTGACTAAGCCCTCCAGGCGCCCCTAAAAAATCATTATCACTTCTTTGTGTAGTATTACATTAACAAGCTTTTTCTGAGAATTGCACCAATACACAGAATATGGGGAGATTCAGAACATAAACTCTATGTATTAATCAGTTGTGTCCATGCTACACGACAACCTCAGAATCTCATCGCTTTGCAACAGTATCAATTAATTATATATTCTTTAAGTATATACATTTACTCATTTATTGTTTTGCTTGCTGTTCTGGGGGTTAGCTGGGACAGCAGTGCTTCCAGATGCCAGCTGAGCTTGGGTTTACTCTATGTATGCCACTCTGAACATCCCCTTTCATGGAGAGTGACAGCAGAGCAAGAAGGGTGATCAGAAACACAGTTAAGGATGCCTCTTACGTCTCAGGCTCTAAACTCGTACACTGTCACATTTGCCCACATTACGTTGACCAAAGCCAGTCACATTACTGGGCCCAGCATCAGAGGGGCTGGAAAGCATACACAATGGACAGTGCCCTGTGGCAGGAAAGAAGGGAGACTGGGGGAATCTAATAATCAGCTACCATATAATATTTGTATAAGTAAAAAGAATAAAGAATCTGAGGCCATTCTAGAAACAAAAGGCAGCTAAGAAACATACAGTTTTTTTCTTTCTCTCTAAGGATTTATTCAGTTATTTGAGAGAGAGAGGGTGGGCTTGCACTCCAGTAGGGGGAGGAGCAGAAGGAAAGAATTTTTTTTTTCTTTAAGATTTTATTTATTTACTTAGAGAGAGAGAGAGAGTAGGCACAAGCAGGGGGAGCGGAAGGCAGAGGGAGAAGGAGGCTCCCTACTGAGCAGGGAGCCTGATGCGGGGCTCGATCCCAGGACCCTGGGATCATGAACTGAGCCGAAGGCAGATGTTTGACTGAGCCACCAAGGTGCCCCAGAAGGAAAGAATCTTAAGCAGACTCCCTGCTGAGCATGGAGCCCCACGCAGGGCTTGATCTGACGACCCATGAGATCATGACTTGAGCTGACACCAAGAGTCAGACAGTTAACTGACTGAGCCATCCAGGTGTCCCTAGTTTTCTCTTGCTTACATTCAAACCTCAAATAAATTGAATTGACTTTCTATAATCCAGATGAGGATTAAGTTTTTCTCCTTGCATTTCACAAAAGCATACATTCCTGTGCCCTCAGTGACTCATTTTTTTTTTTTCTTTCAGTAAGTCATACTTACTATTCAAGGTCTCCAACCACTCATTGGCTGACTGGGAAAAGTCTCTTTGGAATGTCCATGACCAGTCAAGATAGTGAAAGAGTTAAGCGGTTAGTCATCTGTTCAAGTGATGCTTTGGTGTGCATGGGACCAGGAGTCAGGAAGGTGACCAGGCTCTGCCACTGAATTTGGACAAGTCAGCGATGTTCTCCGGGTACAATCTATGGGAGAAGTTGGGGAAAGCTCCAGGGCAAATCATTTAAGGATGCCCCCCATTCTCAGTAAGCTGTCAGCGCAGAAGTCATTGTCTAAATAAGCATTCCTTTCCAACCACAGTCTAGCCATTTTGCCTAAAAGTTGGCAGATGTGACTTGCCCCAGGGTGTGAACATCTCAAGGAAGATGTTTTAAATGTAGTGTTTAAAAAATCTATAACAATTATGCAGGGTTTTTTAAAGTTCATTTAACAATTCCACTGCTTTTTGCTCATTAAATTTTTGTTTTTCTCATTGTTGATCCAGTAATTTCACTTCTAAGGAAATAATCAGAAATGAGGAAAGAGGTTTATGCACAGAAATGTTCATTGTGGCACTTCAAAAAAATTAAAGTGAAAAATTGGACAGAACCTAAATGTCCAATAATAAAGGACTGATTGGGTAAGTTTTTATAAATCTACCTAATGGACTATAATGCAGATGTTAAAATAATGTTTTAAACAATTTTAATGACTTGAGAACATTCCCCTGGTATAATATTAGAGGAAATAATGTAAAATAAGAGAACCACAATATTGTATAACCATCAATTCTTTAAATTGCACATAATGAGATTATAAGGAAATTCAGAAAAACGTGAATAGTGGTTATCTCAGGATTGTGAGATTGTGACTACTTTGCATTCCCTTCTTTATATTTTTCTATATTTTCTGGTTTTGACAACAAACATTACATTTTTTTCATTATATTAAAGTAATACATGTACATAGTTGAAAATAAAAAAAATCTTATAAAGCTTATAGTGAAATGGATCAAGTCTAGCTCCCCACAAATAACTGTTCATTCTTTTTCAGCTATTTCTTTGTGTATATCCTTCCATATGCCTATATAATATGCTTATACCTCTATTACTAGAATCATGAGTTTCATAAATTCCCTGTTGGCATCTGGTTATAACGGTTGAAGGTTTGGCTCTCTTNAATTGCACATAATGAGATTATAAGGAAATTCAGAAAAACGTGAATAGTGGTTATCTCAGGATTGTGAGATTGTGACTACTTTGCATTCCCTTCTTTATATTTTTCTATATTTTCTGGTTTTGACAACAAACATTACATTTTTTTCATTATATTAAAGTAATACATGTACATAGTTGAAAATAAAAAAAATCTTATAAAGCTTATAGTGAAATGGATCAAGTCTAGCTCCCCACAAATAACTGTTCATTCTTTTTCAGCTATTTCTTTGTGTATATCCTTCCATATGCCTATATAATATGCTTATACCTCTATTACTAGAATCATGAGTTTCATAAATTCCCTGTTGGCGTCTGGTTATAACGGTTGAAGGTTTGGCTCTCTTCAATCAACTTCCCCATCTTCTCTTCCCAACCATCATTGTCTCAAATGACCATGTTTCCTTTTAATTATATCAAAATACTTGGTTTAATCAGTAGTAGTGTTTGTATTACTATGACTATGTAAATTATTGCTCATGGCCGACTTATGTTTAGTTTCCTCTCTATATATTTCTTTTCTTCTGAATTCCCCAACTACTCTGTCAATAGTGGTCCATAAGTTTCCAAATGTACAGATACAGTCCCAAATATTCTATAGGTTCTGTTCTTTTTCTCTGATGTGGTCTCCGTGAACACTCCTACTGGATGGTTTACTCTTCAGGTCTGTAGCTCAGTATTGTTCTGGGACTTACTATCGCTGGTCTGCCATGTTGGATTCCTAAGAGTCTGCTTCCTTTTCTTTCTTTGTTGACTTCTTCCTTGTGGTGGAATACATCCATTCAGCAGCTTCACAAGAAAGAGTGCATGAGAGAGAAATATTTTGGGTCTTTGCACGTCTAAAAATGTCGTTCTTGTAGACTCGCATTTGATGGATGGTTTAACTGGGTATAGAGATTTCCCTTAGATATTTCAAGAACTTTCCTAGTGATCACTGTTGCTGTTCAGAAGCACTGAGCTTTTGGGTCTTGCACCGTCAGAATGCAGGCTGAATGGGACAGAGATGAACAGAAAGAACCTGGATCAATTGGATAGCTGGAAGGAAGAAAAAGAATAGATGCAGAAGAAATGTAGAAAGTCAGAGAATCACAGAAGTCAAATTCCAATTGAATGTTAAGGATGAAACAGTCAAGCAAGGATGGCTGTGAAGTCAAGAAAATGTAGCTCAGAGAGTCAGCTCAGGCATGCCGCACTGTTCTTGCAGCCTGAGTTTAGAGTTCAGGATGTCAGAAAAGTAGAAAGTTCCAGTAAGCAGCACAACTGCGGTAAGCTCTGATCCAAGGAGTGGTTCTGGGCTCAGATGTATACTCCTTGCTGGACGTGGGTTTATCCTGTGCAGACTGCTTCTGGAGGGATGTTGGAAGCCTTCTGTGAAACTGCTTCTGATGGAGACAAAGAGGCAGAGCTCCTGGGACCCAAGCAGAGCCTCAGAAGTTGACTCGATTAAGGTACTACAAAAGCACTGTTTCCAGCAACCTCTCCTTAAATTCCAGTTGGAGGAAAACAACAATAAAAACAACATTGTCTTTAGATGTAGGGCTTCCTGCGGCCTCCAGATCCACTTACGTTCTGCCACCAGTGTCTGTAGGGAATCAAGTCAGGATTGCTGGTGGCAAGGGTCACACACACCCAGAAATCACCATTGTGATCTCCATTTAAACAGTGGTACCCCTGGGACCTGTCCAGCTGGCCTTATTCTCCCAGAGACGTTTGGGAAAGACAGACTTATAAATAGGTGTGGGTCTGAGGTCACATGTGGTTTTCACCCTGAAAGTGATTTTGATGGAAAGGAAACAACTTAAAACCTACTGATGTTCTTTATTGTCTTCAAACAGCCTAAAGCAGATGTGCAGGAAATAACACACACACACACCCCCCTTTTAAAACACTGACCTTCTTTCANAACTTAAAACCTACTGATGTTCTTTATTGTCTTCAAACAGCCTAAAGCAGATGTGCAGGAAATAACACACACCCCCCCCCCTTTTAAAACACTGACCTTCTTTCAAATTAATTTCCCTGGAAGTTTGAACAAGGAATCAATGGGAAAAGAAAATGATTTGAGATCACAGGTGAACGGTGGGCAGTTTCTCAAAGTGTTTTATCGTCTTGCAAGAGTGGATACGCTTGACTCGCGGGAGCGGCTGTCCGCCAGCGAGGATTTCAAGCTCAGGAACTCAGCACTTCTGTCTTTGTAGGGTTTGATCTGCTCCAAAGCCTATATTTTTTGCCAAGGTCACTGCCACCCTTTAGAGGATGGTGAGAGGATACAGTGCTTAAGGCAGACTTGCAAATAAGTTACCAGCCCATGGAGAAGAATTTTTTCCCGTAACCAGCCCCAGCTTCTTTTGAAGATAAACCCAGGTGCCAAGGTGCAACGAAGCAACATTCCTTTGTTTCCTTAACGTGATGCTCAGTTGTAATGAGGGACTGTAGGAACATACATTGTCATTCGTGGCGTCCCTGTTATGTGCTAAATTATTGAGAAGGTTGTCCAGGATTCCTAAGATGGTATCAGATGCTAGAAATTTACCAGTGAGAGAATAAAGCTAAAAGAAGAGAGAAGAAAATGTTGCCATTGGTACTCCTACCACTACCCCCACCATTACTCCTACTGCTACTGTTAGTGACTATTAGAACTGCTGTACTGCCCCGGCTATGTTGTTCCTACAACTGCTGCTGCTTCTGCTGCCCCTAGCAGCTGCCTTCTGATTCGAGCATCTTCTGTGTGTGCACCGCTTTAGAGATACGATGTTACTTAATACTCACCCAAGCCTGCCGACGTGAAGGCGTATTGACTCTGTGTTATATATTCTCTTGAGGCTCAGAACAATTAAGGCAAATTTTCCAAGATCACCCAGAGTGAGTGGCAGAACTGGGTTTGAAGCCAGGACTCTTGGACTCTTTTAATAACCAGGATGCCCTACAGAAACACACACACACACACACACACACACACACACACACACACACACAGTAGCTGAAGATTCATCTACCTGATGATTGAAATTCCCACTTGAGAAGGTAGAAAGAGTAGGAAGTCCCCCAAGGAGACTCTTGTCATAGGGACGTGCTTCCAGGGAAATCCTTCTCTTCCAGGGAAATCCTTCTCTTCAGAGCTTCCCAGCTGGGTCTCTCTCCCTCTCTCTTTCTTCCTCTCTCACACTCACACTCAGAAATGCACAGAGGATATCTTTGACGGAGCACACAGTTTCCCTTAGCTGACCTATTTTATTTTAAAAGGGAAGTGAGCTAATGCCCTAGATTTCCAAGACGACTGACATGTCTCCATTTATCTCTCTGCTCACTGTTCTTCTTCCAAACCCCAAACTCAAGTTGAGATGGGGGCTTCCATCTGCCTCCCCTTTCTCCTTCCCCATTCTGGGCTCCACATTTACACACAATACATTTACTGCCAAATGGAGCCCACAGAAGAGAAGGCTGTTAAGTATTCCATTTGGTAAACATCCTGATTGAGCGCTTGCTAATAATCGTTGATACTTACTGTGCTCTCACCGTGAACCCTTCCTACACCTAATATCAGCTCATCCTCACCAAAGTCCTTGGACTGTTCCACCTGCCTACAGAGGGCAGACAGTGAAAGCGCAGGCTAAGTGACTTGTCCCGGCGGGGGCGGGGGGGGGGTCACTCAGCTTTAAGTAGCAGAATTAGGACTGCCCTATATTATGCAAAATAGTAATCATAATTTGGTGTGAATAGTTTTGTGTCTGTATGGAGAGAACCTATAGATAAATAAGACCCAAATCCTCAACTCAAAAGTTGCTTAAAATCCAGTTATGGTGAAAGATGGGATATAAGTAAACAAAACTTGGCCAAAGAAGAAAGGTGGGCAGGGAGGTGTGGGGTATGAGTAAGAAAACGGCTAAATCTGGACTGAATCCAGTGCTAGGCCCCACCTTGGATGGTGGGTCACAGCATTGAGAGGCCACCAGGCTGAATCTGGTCTGGGGGCAGCAACAGGCAGGAGGGTCCGCTGGCCACAAGAATGCTGCTGCTACAGACAGTTTTAAAGAGGCCAGCTCTGTGCCTCACTGTGGGAGCTGCCTGCCTTCTGTTAAAAGAGGGATTTCCTGTGCCCCTTCAGCCAAGAGGTCAAGGGCAACAGCCTTTTGTCCCAAGGCAGAGGCCTCAGGTCTCAGCCCTAGGAAGAGGCCATTGTCAGGGCCTCAGAGAGGTCCACTGAGCTATTTCAAATGACACCTGTCCTGTGCTTCCTTTTTTTNTTTCTTTTTTTTTTTTTTTTTAAAAGCCACTTTATTGAGGTATGAGAGCCCTGGAGACCTACTGGTACAGCATAGGGCCTATACTGTATGTAAAAAATTTGCTATGAGGAAAACAAATTTGCTAGAGAGTAGAACTTTTGTGCTAAATGGTCTTGTCATAAAAGAAAAAAAAATGTTTCAATAACTAAAGAAACGAAAATAAAAGAGGCAGGAGGAGACTTTCGAAGGTGGCAGTTCAGTCTGGCTTGCTTTTGAGGCTTGAATAAGAGTTAATTATGTCAGGAGGGAGAGTTGCATCTGGTGGAAGAAAGAGAAAGAACGACTCTGTCTCCCATTATTTTCCCCCACAGGGGGCAAGGTACCTTCCTCTTCCCCTCTCCCTGCCCCTACCCTTCTCTCCCTGCCTTATCCCTTCTGCCTAGCCCCTGCTTCAGTCCTCTTTGAGGGAATAGAATGCTAATTGGATCCATCAGGGCTGAAGATCTTGTTTACTAACAGGTGGGGCCCTGTCATCAAAAGCTCAGCCCTGAACTAGGTCAGACCAAGCTCTTTCCTGCCACCTGGGGAGGTAGAAGGTGGGGAGGTGGGGGGGGAGTGGGAGCTCCAAGCCCATGCAGTGAGCTCCACCTCTGCTTTGTTAGAACTCTGCACTGAGGTCACCAGTCTTGACCATTGATAAAATGGTGCTTTGTGCGCACCTGCCAGCCTTCCATTTCCAGTCCCTCTGGGAGCATTCTGGGTGGTGAAGCTTCGTGCCCAGCTGGCCAGGAGTCTTATTTTGATTTTTAGTGCTGTGTTCTTACTCCTGTACCTTCCCTGCTCTGACTGTCCCCTCCTCCTCGGGGTTGTCATTCGCTCTTCCAGGTGGGTCCAAACCCCATCGGGCCTTCAAGGTTCAGCTCATCTGCCATTTCTTCTTTTTCTGATTCCGTCTAGTTAAAAAAAAAAAAAAGTTAGAAAGTCCCCTCTTCTTACCTGTACATTTTAATGGCACTCTTCTGGTGCTTTCTGTGTTCCTATCATCTTCTTGACTGATCTGTGGGTTTCTTGAGACTGCACTGTGTGCGCCTGACTCACGTACGTGTTTCCAGTGCTTAGCAAACGGCTGGATAGTAAGTAATTAATTCAACAAACAAAAACTGGGGGGGATACCTCTTGTGTTCAGATGCTGTGTTAGATTCTGGGAGTACACTGATAAGATTCCTGCCCGGAGAAACATGCGCTCTAGTGGGAGAGAAAGACCTAAGTGAAAGAATCACAAGTTGAATCTAAGCCGGCCTTAGAGGTACCCAAGCCTTTGAGAGCACGTGCTAGGGGAGCTGATCTCACTGAGAAGGTCAGTGAAGGCCCAGGGTGAAGTGATGTTATTGCTGAGGTCTGCAGGGAGAGCAGCTCTAACCGGGTGAACGTTCCAGGTAGAGGAAAGATTGTGCAATGGTGGAGGGACAGTTAATACAGCGTGTTGGGAAAAGTCAGATGAAGTAAACGGCAGTGTGTCCAGAGCAGAGCATGTTAGGGCCAGAGAGAGAGAGGGAGGAGGCTGACGAGTCGGGAGGGAGTTGAATTTGTGGTCACGGTAAGAGTTGGTCTTTATCCCATGATCACGTGCTAGACACAACCTAAGGGGCTCTCTGAATATCCACAGGTTCCTCAGTGATGAGAGTTTGGTCCTCCATGCAGGCAAACTGGCGCCCATTGTCCTTACGGCATGTGCACTGGGAAAGAGGGCGTGGATTACATTTTTTACAAGCCAGGCATTTCTCTGTGATGCTGAGGAAGATCTGACAAACAGAGAAAACTCAGAGATGATGTCTTTTTTTTTTAGTCTGCTTTGAGGGGATAGAGGAAATACAGTCTAGAACTGGAATATCTTTTAATTTCCATAAACAAATGGAAAGGAATTTAATTGGGCCGGGGCATCCTTGCTGCGGTGCCCAATTTTGGGATAATGCAGACTGTCTTCGCCAACTGGATCCCTGCCCACGAGCACAGGGTGTTCTGTCTGGCAGAAAAGGGAGCTCACATATGGGGCCCAGTCTTGGGCCAAGCTCCGTAGCAAACTCCCCATGCCTCCTTTAGATATTGTAGGAAGAACTGTTGATCTCACTTCCAACCATTAAAGATGGGGTGAGTATGGGGCAAGAGGAGGCTGAAGGAAGAAGGGTAGAATCCAGCATGACTTCTTGGATTAGTGCTAGGTGATGAGGTGAATGCTAATGTCACAGACACAGGAAGAGGAGAGTTGGGGGAGAAGTTGACGGACTCAAGTTTTGGCTTGTTTGGTTTGAGAGTCTGAAGGCCATGTGGTTGGACACCCAGAAAGAAGCTGGAAATATGGCCTTAGCTTAAGAACGGTGAAGATTCACAATACTGAAGTAACACCTTCTGGGCAGCCTTCTTCTTTTGGAAACTTGGCCTCTCCCCTCTCCTCCCGCCTCTCCCAGCTCCACCTGTCAAGTGGCTCCAAGTCACATTTTTAGGCATTGTTTCCCTACCATCCTAAAGAAAAAGTAGCCAAGCAGACCAGACAAAGGTAATCTTAGCTCTATCTACAAAACCTCTTCTCCCTTCCCTGACTATGTCATCAAGCAAAGCAATGAAAGATTTTTTTTTTCTTTAACCTTGAAAGAGTTCTGGTCACCAATTGTGTGTGTGTCTGTAAGTGTAAGTGAGATCCACACCAACAAAGCATTCTTGGACATCTGCTGGGTGTCCTACAATCTGACTTAAGTCTGACACTATCTGCATCCGATCCCGCAGGTTAAGGGCTCAATCCTACAAGACTGTCCCCCTCCTCCCCCTTCTGCCCACTTCAGATGCCAGTTGCAAACCCAGGTTGTTACCTGGAGTTCTGACCAACTGGCTGTAGGTCAGAGGTTCCAGGACCCCCTTCTTGGGTTTGTTTAATTTGCTAGAGCTGCTCACAGAACTCAGAGAAGCATGTTGCTTGCTAGGTCATCAGGTTGTCATAAAAGCACAGAACTCAGGGACAGGCAGGTGAGGAGGTGCATAGGGCAAGGTGTGGGGAAACAGTGCAGAGCTTCCATGCCCCCTCTGGGCATGTCACTTTCCCCACTTGTGTGTGTGTTCACCAGCCCAGCAGCTCTCCAAACCCTATCCTTTTGGGTTTCTACGGAGGCTTCATTACATAGGCATGATCGATTAACTCATTGACCTTCGGTGATTGAACTCTATTTCCTAACCCCTCTCCCCTCCCTGGAGTTGGGAATGGGAGGAAAACTGACCTTTCACACCTCTAATCACGTGGTGGGTCTGCTAGCATCCTTAGGCACACCCAAAAGCCACCTCGTTAACATAACAAAATACATCTTAATCACTCTTAACGCTTTGGAAATTATAAGGGTTTTAGGAGCTCTATACCAGAAATGGGGACAGAGACCAAAATATATATTTCTTATTATAAATCAAAATATCACACTCTCTGATTCATCATCTATTTCAATTTTCATAACTGCTTAAAAGTTTCTAATTGTTAACAGTTCATGAGACCTCCAACTGTTTTAGTCCCTCATTCATTCAATACTGTGTGCCAGTCACTGAAAAACAAGACACAAAATCTCAACTGCCTTAGATCTTAGAATTGAGTGGGAGAGAGAAACAGACATTAAACTAATAATAACCAAATAACCATTTAAAATTGGAGTTGTCATAAGTTTTAGAAGAAAGAACTGCAGAGAACACTGTGGGATGTAGCCATCCTGGTGTTGGTTCCCCGGGTGGAGAGGGTGATGCCATTTGCTGAGATGAGAATCCCAGGAGAATCACGTTTGGGCGTGACTTTCAGGGGATAAATAAGACTCAAATGTATCTGGATCTCACTGTGTACCAAGCACTGTTCTTTTTTTTTTTTCTTCCTCATTATGTTTTTCTTTTTTTTTTTATTATGATATGTTAGTCACCGTACAGTACATCATTAGTTTTTGATGCAGTGTTCCATGATTCATTGTTTGCATATAACACCCAGTGGTCCATGCAGTATGTACTCTCCTTAATACCCATCACCGGGCTAGCCCCTCCCCACACCCCCTTCCCTCTAAAACCATCAGTTTGTTTCCTGGAGTCCGTAGTCTCTCATGGTTCGTCTCCCCCTCTGATCCCCTCCCCTGCACTCTTCCCTTCCTTCTCCTAATGTCCTCCATGCTCTTCCTTATGTTCCACAAATAGGTGAAACCATATGATGGGTGGAACTGGAGGAGATTATACTAAGTGAAATAAATCAAGCCAAGCACCATTTTTCTTTTAAGATTTTATTTATTTATTTGACAGAGAGAGAGGCAGTGAGAGAGGGAACACAAGCAGGGGGAGTGGGAGAGGGAGAAGCAGGCTTCCCTCCAAGCAGGAAGCCTGATGCGGGGCTTGATCCCAGAATGCTGGGATCATGACCTGAGCCAAAGGCAGACTGCTTAACGACTGAGCTACCCAGGCGCCCCGCCAAGCACCGTTCTTAAACATGTTACAGTCATCCACTGGTGTGACCTTCCCAGCAACCCTCTGATGGAGGGACCATTGTGATTCCTGTTTTACAAATGGAGGCCTGAGGCACAGAGGGTTAAGTGGTTTTCCTTTTTTTTTTTTTTAATTAAAGATTTTATTTATTTATTTGAGACAGAGACAGAGAGAGAACACGAGCAGCAGGGAAAGGCAGAGGGAGAAGCAGATTCCCCACTGAGCAGGGAGCCTGACACGGGGCTGGATCCCAGGACCCTGAGATCATGACCTGAGCGGAAGGCAGATGCTTAACTGCCTGAGCCACCCAGGCGCCCCCTGAAGTGGCTTTCCTAAGGTCATACAACTAGTAAATGGCAGAGCCAGGATTTCAAACCGAGGCTGTTTGGTTCCAGAATCCACACAATGCAGACTGTCTCATAAGACTTTATTTAGATCCGTTCAGCTGAAGATTCTGGTGGGACAGCTAAGTGACAATTTGATAAACTGCTTTCTTATTGTTAAAAAAAATGAAATTCAACTGAGTCAATTTGAAGGTCTAACTGACTTTATTCAACAATTCCCATCTAGCAAATAGAAAGGAGCTCTGAGGAGCTGGGCAAAATGGAACTTTTTTGGGCTCTTGGGTGGCTCAGTTGGTTAAGCATCTGCCATCGGCTCAGGTCATGATCCCAGGGTCCTGGGATCGAGCCCCTCATTGGCCTCCCTGCTCAGCCAGAGAGCCTGCTTCTCTCTCTGCCGGTCACTCCCCCTGCTTGTGAGCTCTCTCTCTCTCTGTCAAATAAATATAAATCTTAAAAAAAAAAAAATGGAAGGCTTTCATAGGCAAAAGGGGGGAAGAGAAAGGAAGTTTCTAGCAAAGAGGTTGTTTCAGCAAGGTCACCTTCCTTTGGGGAAAGGTGGCGGCGGGGTGGGGGGGCGTCTATCAGGCAGAATATCTCACTGGTGCTGACCAGGTCATTCTAATTTGACTGGTTAAAGGTTATATTCCCAGAGGAGCCTGAAACTGCAATTAGGTCACATATGAAGTCTTGGTCTGCTGCTCTCAGGCTTAGGACAAGTGACTCCATTTTAAGCCCGTTGTTTCTTTTTAAAATATCATTTAAAACAGCCTGAGTTGGGATTTCTGTTACTGCTGGCAGAAGGATCCTCACAGATGCAGATGTGAATGGATGTCTGAAATGGTAAAATTCAGGAGAGTGAGCTGGCCTGGACATTTCATCTGGGTGATACCTTAATGTTCCACTTCCAGCAGCACATTCTGGGTTTTCCCTTCTGTTTAGGGGTGTCTAATCCTTACAGGATTTGCATGGGTTATAGCATCTTCCAGGAAACAAAGATGCATAAAGGGTGATTCTTCTTTTTAAAATTAAATCCAAAGAGAGTATCTGCCTCCCTGGTGGGTAATACCACCCATTCACAGATTCTGCCTTCCTGTCCCCACCTGTACCACCTACACATGTCTTCAGATCCTCTGGAATGACTCTGTTATGTATAAGCTAAGTTGGACATTGTGATGGATGTGAAAACTGGCCAGTCTGACCAGCAGAAAAAGCAAGTAGAGCAGAAACAGCTCTCAGCAATGGATGCAGGACACGCGGGCTGCCTGTCCTGGGCATCTCACGTCCCACTTGTCTTGTTGCAAATACTGTACTGCTACCTTGTTTGAGATTGACGAGAACTGATTAAAATCCTTTAAATGGCTCTTGTTGACAAGATTTGCTATAGAACATTTTAATGACTAAACAAAATTATAGTGCAATTTCACTTGATTAAAGACAAAATGAAACCTGTACAATTTTCCAGTGTATGTTAAGAAAGCGACTCAGAAACATCTTTAAGAAATTCAGAGCCTGGCTTCTGCTGGAGAGAAGCATGATAGTGGGTGTGGTGGCATTGTTCTTGGATTTCCTTCCCTTGGCCAAGGCCTCCTGCCTGGTTTTTGTTTTCTTTCTCCCCTGCTGGCTTTGTCTGCTCTTTCCCAGTTATTTAGATGCAATTATTTAGATGGCGTGAAGGTGGCCAAGAAAAACCAGATGCCATTTCCAAGTAGTGTTCTCTTTCTAGATGTTCTCTGGATGTCACGCTTGGTCAGACTTCTTAAACCTGTTTGTCATTTCCCTCCATGACTCTGGTCTGACCCTCTCCTCTGATACCATCCACGCAGCCTGTGGATAAGACAAAGACGAGTCGATGGCTTATGGCAGTAATGAGGAGGCCACATAAAGTGATGGCAGGATCTCAGATGGGGGGAAGGGAAGGTCAGAATTTAATGAGACTTGGAAGTTTAAGACGGGGTTTTTCAAAGCGGGGGCCTGGTTAGGATTGGGTAAAGATAATCAACAGTTCAGGGTTGCTGGATACACCAAGGTGTGGATTTTGAGGCAAGGGATTAAAAATATTTAGAGTATAAGCTTGGTATTTTCCACTGAAGAATCGACAATTCTTTCTTGAGTTCTTATAATGAATACCAGATCATTTCCCTGGGCAGGAGACTCCTGGGAAGGGGGGTGGGAAGTCATGCTATTGATGCTGGTGAAGTGAGAGGAGTAGCATAAATTCATGTTCAAGTAGACAGTAAGATGTAGTTTTGGTTCTCAGTGTCTAGGCTGAGGGCAGATGCTTTCCCTTCTCAGTCCCCATGGGTAAAGTTCAGGATGCTTAACATGCTTACAGCTTCCTGTGTGACTTACCCTTTGCCTACCTGTCCATCTACACCACACTTCACTCTGACCTTGCAGTCTGCAATTCAGTGCCACTGACCTGCTGTTAGTTCCTTCCCACCTCAGGGCCTTTGCACTTACTGCGTGCTCTACTTGGAATGCCCTCACTCCTTTGCATTTTTTGTTTAGTCAGCTCCTTTTTACAGGGCTCAAATGTTGTCTTCTCAGGGAAACTCCACTGACTCTAGTCTAAGTTGGGTTCCTCTTTCCAGCTCTTGTGATACTTCTTACATCTTCTTCAGACTACTTATAATAGCAATTAGATAGCAATTTTGGAATTCATTATTTTATGCTTGCCTCTGACTTACTTGGTGTGGTGGTATTCTTAGGGCTTATAAGAGTGATTTGCAACTAATGGATACTCAGTACATATTTGCAGAATAAATGATGGTGAATATGGACTGTGTCTCCTGGTCTTTGGGAAAAGTTTTGGTTCCATGAAGCTAGGGCATGTGCAGTGCTGATGGAAACCTTCTGTTTTTTCTACTCCTGCTATTATGTGATGACTTGTGAGCCCCTCCCCCCGTGCAATTCATATGTTAAAGTTCTAACCTTTCTATTTCTATCATAGCACTTATTTCTCTATATTGTAATTAGCCCCCATCCATCCCTAAGCTTTAGGACAGATGGAACTCACTCACCTCTTCCTTTCTGGGACCTAGCACAATGCCTGCATTTAGTAGGTGTCCTGTATGTGTTTGCAAAATGAATGAATGAATGAATTTAGGAATAAAACTGGGATACGGAATCTCAGCTGTAGTTAGGTGCTGCCTGGCAGGAATTCATTCATTCGTTTGTCAATTATGTATTATGTGTTACACACACACATGCTGTATACCCCACACAAATCTAATGCAGTGCACAAAGTAGGTAAAAAGCCTTGTCCTCATGGAGGTTATGTTGTGCTGGAGGTAGATACACACTAAGCAACATAAATAAGTCAGCATGTGTCATGGTGCAAGGACTAGGGTGGGGCAAATGAGGCATGTACTTTGCAGAATTTAGGGAAGGTTGGCAAAAACTCAGTGATCAAGATAAATGGTACTCGAATACAGTATTAAAAAAATAAAATGAATGCAAAAATATCTATGATGAACAAACTATCAAGATTTTAAGTAAAGACAGATGCTTATATAACCAGTTAGATAAATGCTCATGAGAAGAAATAAAACTGGGAATGGGGATAGGAAATCTGGGGGTGAGAGGTGTTGAAATTATAGGTGGAGTGGCCAGAGAAGACCCCTACCAAGAAGGTGATGCTTGCGTGAAGACCTGAAGGAAGCGAGGAGCAGTCCATCCTCGTATCTGGGGGAAAAATTTCTGGGTGTCAGAAACAGCAAGTGCAAAGGCCCTGAGGCTGGAGCACATCTGGATGGGAACTTGTGTGACTGGAGGAGAGTGAGTCGAGAGAAGGATTTGGGGGGGGGGTAGAAGTACAGGAGGTGGAGTTAGAGGGGTAACAGAGGCTAAGATGTAGAGGGAAGGGGCTGGACCCAGTATTACTAACTCATTTGACCTTTTCATAGAGAGACCAGAAATTGAGACTTAAAGTGATATTCATTAATTTTAAAAGAGAGTCCACTCATTTGAAAAAACAGTTAAACACTGCACAGACTAGAAACAGCAATTCACTACCAGGAATGATTTTGCCTCCCAGGGGACATTGGCAATGTCTGGAGGTATTTGTGGTTGCACATCTGGGGAGGGGCTGCTCTTGGTAGATAGCACACAGGTGGAGACTGAGGCCCAGGATGCTGCTAAAAATCTGCAAAGTGCAGGACAGCCCCCAATGACAAAGCATGATCCAGCCTGAAATGTCAGTAATGCCAAGGTTGGGAACTCCTGTGCTAAATAGAATATGCCCCTAGATGGGACTCTATTGATGAGGTCAGCAAATTTCTTGAAGTGAGCAGATAGGCAAGAAGCTCTGGGCTGGCCCTCTTCCCTCCAGACCTCGCAAAATGCTGACCCGCTTCCTTTATGCTTCACAGAAGCGATTTTCCACCATGTGCCCAGCACTCCTCCTTATTAAGTAATCACCACGCACAGCCCCTCATTTCCATGTCTGTGACCACCCCAGGTACAAAAGATGTCCTGTTCATGAGAGGCAGATGGAGATCAGCCAATTACAAGCCTATTAGACTAAATCGCAGGTGCCTGCCTTATCTCATCTCTGTGGGCTGTGTACTTGAGGTTGGCGGCTTTGTGCTTGTTCGCCCCTTTAGTCCGATGACTGCCCAGCCTGGTTCTCTAATTCTTGCTGATGGAGCACAGTGTCCTATTCTAAGCC
The DNA here is from genome assembly GCF_002007445.2 of Ailuropoda melanoleuca. Lineage (NCBI taxonomy): Eukaryota > Metazoa > Chordata > Mammalia > Carnivora > Ursidae > Ailuropoda > Ailuropoda melanoleuca. Next base: position 24,922,223 of record NC_048227.1, read on the forward strand.
AGAGTTGTTCCATTAGTATGTCCTAAGCAGCGGCAACATCCACCCTGCCCCACACTGTATTCATCGCTGATTATATGACGCACATTTCAATAGTCTTCTCTTCATTAAAATAAGGTGAAAGATAAATCATTTTGGATAGACCTTTGTTGTTACACTCTAGAGTATGTCTAGAGCAACCGTTTTTCGTCAGAAGAACTAGAACAGAAGTTATAAACTAAAAAATGCGATAGAGGCCAGGCTGGTAATTGGAAAGCATAAAGCAGGCCATTAAAATAGGGAGTTGTGAGAACTGGGAGACACCTGGGGGGGGGGGCGGGACTCACAGGCTGGAAGCATCTGTCCGTCACGTCTACCCAGTGCTGCAAAATGGTAGTTGGACCCAGCGTGGCAAGACCTTTTGACATTTCAATAGAAATCTGAAATTTTATTTTATTTTTTTAAGATTTGCTTTATTTATTTGATGGAGAAAGAGCACGCGAGCACAAGCGTCCTCCCGTACAGGGGGAGTGGCAGGCAGAGGGAGAGGGAGAAGCAGGTTCCCTGCTGAGCAGGGAGCCCAATTTGGGGCTGGATCCCAGGACTCCAGGATTGTGACCTGAGCCAGAGGTTAGACACTTAACCGACTGAGCCATCCAGGAACCCCGGAAATCTAAAAATTTAAATACATTCACTCATTTTAATATATTTTGCAGGATGTCTCTAAAACCATATATGTTGCCTACATGTGGTTTGTACGTCATCAGAGGACGATCTCTACTTAGATTCTTGGGAGCCATCTGTTTTCTGCATATGAGAGTAAATTGGTTCAGAAAGTTAGAAATGGACCAGGTTAAGGAGGGGTAGTGAATTAAAGACCTGCCCATTTCAGGAGAAATGGTTTTCCTGACTACCCCCCAAGCAAAGCCCCATCAACCTCCTTGGATCATACTGGCCATTTGTGCACTAGGCATCCTACCCAGGTAAGGACCTGGGCTCATTTATTTCCCATAACACCCTGGGAAATACTGCCTTCACTTTGCAGATGAGAAACCAGAGTCTCACTGTAGTAACTACTCATGATCACATGACTAATAAGAACTGCTCATGGTCACATGACAGGATTTGAGCGTGGAGATGCACAAGCCTTTATCTGTGCCCTTTATTGACCAATAGATGTAGCTCGGAGCTGAGGATGAGTTTCTGAGCTTTAGAAAGGTGTTTGGTAGTTTTTGACCATATCCATGTAGGTCAAGTGGAACGAAGGTGCTTGAATGGTCAAATGAGAATCAGAGGCTTCTGAAGTGTCTGAGGACAGCAGGGACAAAGTTGGCCAATGTATCATTTTCCTGAGCAGCTCTCAACCTGTGCCTGAGGAAAGTTGGTATAAATACCGCCACTCCCTTCCGTCTTTTCCACGCCATTCCCTAGGGCTCCCCAGCAAGACTGAGCCACCGTTGCCTGTAGGAGTATCTTACTTGATACCCTGAGAATTGGCGTCTTTCCCTCCCCAATCGGACTACTTTTCCCTCTCACAGCAACTATGCGTGTATGAATCCTTGTCTGCTTCGGGGAGAACCCAAACTAAGACCCAGGGGAATCTCAAATTCTTTAGTCTTTGCCAAAATTGGATTATCTTTGCTTCTGTTGAAGCTAGTCAGGTCACCAGGCCCTAGCCATCTGCATTTATCAACCAAAGTCTTATGTTGTCCTAAGGGGCGGGTTATAACAGAGTAGAGCACCAGTCTTAAACTTACTAGGAGAACAATGCAGAAATGGGAATGGTATGTGTGTGTGTGTTGGGGGGGTGATATAAATCAAAAGGATTTATTTGGTCACAGAGAAGACACTTGATTGCTGTGACCCCTGCCACGTTTCCATCAGTTACAGCATGACTGATTGTCTACAGTGTAGCATTGCCAGTGATAAGAGGCTCTTTTCTTTCATCTTTCTGTTTAATTTCCTAACAACTTGAGAGGAAGAACTCTCTGGCACTGCAAATTACTTGGATTGTAACAAAAAAGATCCAGAACCCTTTTTCTATTTCTTTTAATAGTCATTCAGGGACATAGTGTAATTGAATTAAGACACTTCCAAGAGGTGAATTATAGGATAATAATTCAGACCTTTCCATTTAATAGGAGCCGGCCTATGGCCTTGGGTCCACTAGATCTGAAGGGGTGAATTACTGCTCCATAATTCACAAGGTCCCATTTAAAGAGACCCTGGTTAAAGGGAATTAACATCAACAACCAAGTTAGCAAAGGCAGTCCGAGATCTAAGAGTAAGGGATGAGGGGAACACAGAAATGAATTTGGAAACTTGGCCCCTCACTTCAAAGAAGACAGATATCAGAGAATAATGGCAGACCCTCAAGGAAGGATGAATGGTCTCTCAGCTGAGCAGGGCTCTGGGTATTTTCCACCAATGCACCGACACGTGTGTGTGGGAGTCTCGAGCACTCCATCCTTTCAGATGGTAAAGTAACTACTTGGTCTTTAACCGTAGCCAGGACATAGGTGAGGTGCCCAGCAGGTTCTTACGTCCTGGAGGCAGAATGAACAGTGACATCCCAGGGCACCCCAGTGTCCTTTTTCCTGTCCCCCTTCTCCCACCACAAGCATTTTTTCTTCACAGATGCCTGAAATTTTACCCTTTGCAATTCATTTATTTGGCTTCAACGTGAACGCCCGATTTCCTCTTTTTAAAAAGGAGTCAGCATTATACATAAGTAAATGTACGACGCTTAACTCATAGGCAGATATGTGTTTGAATCTAAACTCTACAACTGACAATCTGCGACATTGCTTACCTCCTTTGGGTTTTAAGTTTCTCATCTGTAGGATGAGGATTATCCTAATAATACCTTAGGGCCGTCATGAAGATTAGATAGAAGAACGGATCGAAGACTTAGCCAAGTGCCAGACAAGAGTAAGGCTTCGGCAAAGAATAAGTATTATTATTGAAAAATATCCTTCAGAGAGTGATATGCTTGCCAAGAGTCACATAACTGTGCTCTTCTTTCAAATTCCAGAATGCGAATATCGTTCCATATAAGAAATAAAGGATAATTAATTCAATTTGGTTCATGGATACCCTTTTCTAATATGGCACCAACGGAGCGTTTGCCACTTCTGAGGTAAATCTGACTGCTGGAAATTTCTAGAAACCTAAAGAAAACCACCTCAACTCCAAAGATTCCCATGCAGTTTAGGAGGTCAGTACCAGCTGACAGGACTTGTCCCTTTTTCATTCCCTCTCAGACCTTTGCCTGTCATCTGCCAACCTTCTGCTATCCGTCCCAAACTTCTACCCAAAGATAAAAAGAGAAAGTTTATAATTCATTACAGTTCATTAAAATGAAAATAAAATTTATTTTGCATCAAAATGAAGAAAATGCATTTATTATTAGCATATAAATGGTATTTTATAATGTCACTCTGCCTCAAAATCACTTACATTTTCAATGATCACAGCACACAAAATTAATTTTTGATAGCCTTTTGTGATTTGGCTGAAAATTCTTATTTCTTTTTGTGCTTTAAACAGCAAACTGTATCCACTGCTATTCATAGCAAATTTTAGATAATGAAGCAATTAAAAATACATGGATTTAAGATCTTATCTCATTTTTCCTTTGGCCTATTTCTGCTTCATTATTCATGAAGGGATATGTTTAATTCAGAGTTCATAATTGCAGATATATCTAGTATAAATTGTGCCTCATATTCTTTACCCATTTCAATTTATTTTAGCAAATAGATCTCTGTTTGAAAAAAGTAGTTGAGAGAGGGGAGAGTATGGTAAAAATGCAGAAATTTGTGTGTGTGTGTGTGTGTGTGCTGATTGGCAGATCCAAACAAGATCTCAAAAATGTTAATAATTACCAAAAGATGTGCCAAGAGCCAGGCACTGTACTGAGTAAATTACACCTGGCATTTCATTCAGTCCTAAGAGTAATCTTATACGGGAGGTACAACCAATACAAGTGTTTCTTAGGTACGGAGACCAAAGCTCAGAGAGGTTACAAAACTGGCTGGAAGTCACATGCTTACATGTGACCGAGAACTGGGATCAGAACCTGGCTCATCTGTCTCCAGGACTCTGTACGTCCAGCCCCCCATTACACTGTCTCTTGCATCCTGGGACCATGTGCACATGAACCTTGAAGCCGTTGGTCAAAGGCTTTTGAAACCGCTCTGCTGCTTTACCTCACAGCATCCCCAGTTCATAAAGTAGTTGGTCCAAGGCACTTGTCACTTACTCGGTTCCAAGGAACCCTAAATATATTTTAGGAATTTATCCTAGGGAAGTAACAGGACAGGTACACATGGTTTCTTGTAATGCAGTTTGTCCTATACCAATAACAAGGAGAAAAAGAGAAGAGAAAGAAGGAAGAGAAGAAAAGGAAAAGAAGAAATAGCCTAAAAATTCTATATACCAATAACAAAGAGAAAAAGAGAAGAGAAAGAGGGAAGGGAAGTAAAGGAAAAGAAGAAGTAGCTTAGAAAAATTCTATCACAGGTAAATAAACTCTGAGGCACTTAGTGTTATACTCTGGAGCCCTTAAAAATAATGATGAGAATCTAATTTCCTGACATGCAGAAATGTTCCCGGTAAATTGTTAGATAAAAATAGCAGGTGTATGAGACAGTATGTACAATGTGCTCCTATTTTAATAAACACAATATGTACACATATATGTGTGTAAGAGGAGAGCGAGAATCTGGAAAAGTGTTGTCCAATTGAAATAGAATACAAGTCACATATGTAATGTATGTATTTAGTTTTAAAGATTTTTATTTATTTATTTTAGAGCAGGAGCTGCAGGGGCAGAGGGACAGGGAAAGAGAACCTCAAGCCGACTCCACGCTGGTCCCGTTGTGGGGCTTCATCTCATGACCCGAGAGTCAGAGGTTCACCTGACGGCACCACCAGGCGCCCCCACATATGTAATCTAAACTTTTCTAATAGCCACATTAAAAAGTAAAGTGAGGGGAGCCTGGGGGGGCTCAGTGAGTTAAGGGCCTGACTCTTGGTTCCCACTTGGGTTGTGATCTCAGGGTCGTGAGATTGGGCCTCACGTTGGGCTCCAAGCTGAGTGTGGAGTCTGCTTGGGCCTCTCCCTCTCCCTCTGCCTTTCCTCCCTGCTTGCTCTCTCTCTCTCAAATAAATAAACAAATCCTTTTTAAAAAAGTAAAGTGAATAGGTGAAATTAATTTAATAGCATATTTTATTTATCCCCAAATATCCAGCATATGATCATTTCAACCTCTAACCAATCTAAAATTATTAATGAGANTTTTTTTTTTTTTTTTTTTTTTTTGGTATAAGCCTTTGGATTCTAGCCCAGATCATGAGTTCTCTCCAATGTAACACTGTCCATGTGGTGCTTTCTCTTAGTGGCAAAATATCACCCTAATTACTTAATTATACTTCGAGGTGATCATGTTGACATGGCTCCTGAAAAGAATACTTTAATTAAATGGAAAGTGTGTTTACTGCTTCTTTTACTCCATCAACACATTGCATTGGTCCCGCACTGTGTACTCCTCCGTTCTAGATCCCGGGGATGCAGGAGAGAACTCAGTAGGTGAAATCACCACCCTTACAGGACATGAGTTCTGGCAATGGAGACAGACAAAAAAAAAATGTGAGCAAAAAATATGCAATATGGCAGGTGTTGATGAGTGCTACAGAGACAAAGGAGGAAAGGAAGATCAAGGTGTGCTTATGAGGAATGATCAGGAAGATGTCTCTGATACAGTAACATTGTGCACAGACATGATGGAAGTGACAGAGCCATCTTGAGGCTGTTTGAGGGACAATCATCTGGCAAGTGCAAAGGCCCTGGGGTAGGAGTGAATTTGGCATGACCGAGGAAACGTGAGGGGCCACAGTGGCTGGAACAAAGCTTATTCTGCTCGTTCTGGAAGGGTGAGGTAAAGGTTGAGTTCGGGGTCAAGTAGACTTGAGATACCTAATGGCCAATTTTGAGGTATTGGCATTGCTGTGGTAGTACCCCTCTTGGTCAGCTCAGAGTGTTGACGGTGACAGACATTAAGGAACACCAGGAAAGGAAGCTGGGACTCTGCGGGTCCACACAGTGCAGAGAGAATAGCCTCGAGAGATACAGTGTGTGACAGGGAGAGTAGCAGGGGGTAGGAACTTAGAGGCAGAGGAACATGAACTCTGATGATTCCACAGAAATCTTGGGAGGATGTTAGACTCCCAGGACTTGGGATAGCAGCTTAGGCCAAATATATTTAAAACTCAAGGTAAGGGGTGACTCCGGCTTACGTCTGTCTGGGACAAATTTACTTAGGACACCAAATATTTGGAGAATCATATTTTAATTTGGTTTATTCTTAGTGGATGTGCCCTGTGGTTTAAACCTGATTTTCAAACTGGTTTTTTAAATCTACACTTAATAACAGATAGTTTGGTGGGCAAAAAGCAAAAGTTGCCTAGTGAAGAGTCTTTTTCAAATAGTGCATTTCCTTGGCATACGTAAGTGTTATTTGGGTTAGAAGAAAGTGTGATTTATGGAAATCCTCCTTATGCCACAGAGATGCAGAATGGAGGAATATTGATTCTGCTGCCCCGGCATGCAAATGACCATTCTAGCAATCCTTCAGCGTGCACGTTTCTCGATTGCACAGAAGGATGGAGTCCAAAACATAGGTAGGATTCAGTGTGCATGCCAATTGTTCATACTGCCAGAAATCCAAGCCATCTGGATGTCCTCCTAATACACTCTCACCTTCGCTCAGAGTAAATCTCCATCATCATGCATAAGTGTTATAGCATAATCTCTGTGTTCCAGTCTTGGCTGGTCACTGACTGTCTTGGGAAGGTTACCGTAAATCTCCTGAGTCTCAGTTTCCCCTCCTGGAAAGAGAGAATAATTATTAAAATGAGGATAAATATGTTTAGACTGGGGACCAAAAGGGGGAACCCTTAGCAGAAAATCTGGACAATGGCAAACTCTTAATAAAGATTAGTAATATGTAAATGAAAACTTCTAGACCAGCAGTAGAGAGCTTACCTGTATTTTGTTTTATTCCTTTTCCTTTTTTTTTTCCCCTAGAGAAAAATGACAGGGACTCACTTTCCAAGAAATTACACTATGTTCAATGACTTCCCATCAAGAGTAAGCAATGTTCCGTATCCTGCCATTGGTAAGTATCAAATGGGCCCATGTCAGACAAGGCATGGCTTTTAATCTCCCTTTATTTGCCATGTCACCTGTCAGTGACCTTGACTGTTGCCGGCTGCCTCATGCTCTGCAGTTTACTGATAAGTGTGTTTACGGCTTTTGAAGTCATGTCTGCCGAAAACCACATCTGGTTCACCGCCGCTTCAACACACACACAATGAAATATAAAGGCTAATTCTGCGGTATACACAATCCGTGTCTGTTTTCCCAGAGGATTCCAGATGGAGTGAACTCAGCAGAGGCAGCTCATTGATGGCTGGCAGTTCTGGGGGAGGAGGGAGCACGGGGTGTGACCTGAAGCCTTTGCTGAACTGATAGGGGTACCGTGGTCTCAGACAAGGGAGAGGAGAGGGAGCTCTCCTTCCAGGGAGGGCTGCAGTGCCCTGCAACACCCCTCCCTCCCCATTTAGTCCACCGGGAACTTTTGTGCAGACCTAGGTTGAGATTTCTCAAACAGAATAACCTTTCCCACCCATAGCTGTCTCACTAGGTAAACATAATGTGGACGTTGAGGTCGGGAGAAGTCCAGGGTTTATAGGAGCGGTGCAGGAGGCAGGTTATTCTTTTTTAGGGCAAATGACGGCGTCTGTATTTAAAAGTCAGATGAAAATATCAGCAATCATTTATTGAGCTTGTACTGTATGTTAGATGCTAGTCTTGACTGTTTCTCTTCCCTGGACACAATCCCGAGAGGTAGCTGTAAGTGTTAGGATGTCCATTTTACAGATACGGAAATGATCAGTCCTCAGGACTTGAGTTGTTTCAGATGTTTGACTGTATATCTCATTTAGCTTGAGTGGATGCTTAGCAGCTTGGTTGCAGGGTCCTACGCTGTACACACATACATTCGCTGCTAGATACTGCCAATCCAGTTTTCCAAAGTCATTTTATCAGTCCAAGCAGAGGAGCCAAATTTGGAAGGTGAGTCTGGCTGATTCCTGCGCTGATGTTTTTAACCACTGAAATATACCCCACCCATGTGCCAGGTACAAATAGAGGGGGCTTTCCAGGAAACCGTTGCTCCTGGCAAATAGAGGTTTTGTTGCAGAGACTGTTTTGTTTTGTAAACATTTTTATTAACATATAACACACATAGAGCAACGTGCATAAACTTCAAGCCAGCAGCTCATTGAATTTTTATAAAGTGATGACTCCCATGAGATCACCGCCCAATCAAGGCATAGAACACAACTAACACCCCCGACAGCTTTCCTCCAACTTTGTTCTTGTTCAAGATTATCTTTACTCTGGTGACCCTTTGCATTTCCATATACACACTTTAGAATCCTGTGGTCGCTTTCCAGAACAAGACCTGCTGGGATTTTGAATGAGATTGTTTTGAATTTAAGAATTTTGTTAGATTGGTGTTTTTTTTTTCCTCCTTAACTCAAAAGAATTCATTAGTAAAGTCATTTGGGTGCGAGTGTGTGTGTGTACGTGTGCAGGAGGGCTGGATTATAATTGCAGATACAATCTCTTTATTAGCTAAAGGAGTGTTCAGATGTTCTGCTTTTTCTTGTGTCAGTTTTGCTAAGTTGTTTTTAAAGAAATACTTGCATTTCATCTAAATTTTTCAGATCTGTTGACTTCAGACTGTTTTACAGGGCATGAAGGGATTACTTTACATGATCGAAATATTGTCTGTCTTGATTGTGGCAGTATTTACATGGGGGTATACATTTGTCAAGACTTACTTAACTGTACACTTAAAGTGGGTGCATTTTCACCTCAACTTTTGGAAAAAATGAAAAAGTCCAATAAAATCAAACGTTAGTAGTAAAATGGGATGTGTTGCAGGAGAGGGTATACACTGGCACAACCACTTGGAAAAACAATTTAGAAATATCCTTAAAAATTGCAAATGTATAGATGCAGTCACTTAGACCTTCTACCTGTAAGTATATGGTTTAGGGAAATTCTCCCATAGATACTCATGGAGATAGTACTGCGTTTACTGCGGCAATGTTTATAAGAGGGAAAAAAAAAAGTGAAAAAATGTTATCCTATTCAGGATATAAGTGGTGGTAAATTCTCACGGTAGACTAGTATCTCACTTTTCAACATAGTGATTTAGAACTACACATTTCAACCTGGATAAATTTTTGAAACAAATGATTTTTTTTTAAGTTGCAAAAGGAACACCATGGTGAATGGCATTTATGTGAATTTTTAGAAAGATCACTATTCTTCCTTTTTTCCCCCCTATCGTGAGAAACATTTGAGTTGGGCACAGGGAATCCAGAATAAAGGTGTCTTTGCAGGGAGCTGGAACCATGTCTGACTACGTTCAGTGGGATGTGAGCGCTAGGATGTGGCAGCTTCCAGGAATCTTCCACAGGGTAGCTGATAAACTTTCAGCCCTTCCACTCCCCTTTGTCTTCCTTGTCTTCCCCTTGGCTCTCTGTATCAGGTTTCCTAGGGCTGCTGGAACAAAGTAGCATAAACGGAGTGGCTTTAAACAACAGAAATTTACTCTCCTACTGCTCTAGAGGCCAGAAGTCCTCTCAGCATGGCCATGCTGTCTTGGTGGCTCCAGGCGAGAATCTTTCTCCTAGCCTCTGGTGTTGCGGGCAATCTGTGGGATTCCTTGGCTTAGAGACCCATCATTCCAACATCTGCCTCTGTCTCCACATGATGTTCTTCCCTGTGTGTCTTTCAGTCTGTGTCCCTCCTCTTTTTTTTTATGAGGACACTGGTCATATTGGACTAGGACCCACCGTAATTCATCTTAACTTGATTACATTTACAAAAACCCCATTTCCAAATAAGGTCCCATTGACAGATACTGGAGGTTAGGACTTCGGCATATCTTTATGGTAGACACAGTTCAACCCACAACATCTTCTCTTCCTTCTTATATTTCTTCTCTATCCCTTCTATCCTTTCTATTGGCTGGAGTATGGATGTAATGGTGGGAGCTAGAACAACCATCTTGGACCAAGAAATAAATTTGAGAGTGGAATCCATGTATGGAGGAGCTATAAGATGGAAGTAAGCTGGGTTCTTGAACCATAAAGAAGCCACATCAGGTCTGGACTCTATCAAGACTTATATATGAGACGGGATGCCTGGGTGGCTCAGTCGTTAAGTGTCTGTCTTCAGCTCAGGTCATGATCCCAGGGTCCTGCGATTGAGCCCTGCCTTGGGCTCCCTGCTCAGTGGGGAGTCTGCTTATCCCTCTCCCACTTCCCCCTGATTGTGTTCCCTCTCTTGTGTCTCTCTTTGTCAGATAAATAAATAAAATCTTAAAAAAAAAAGACATATATGAGAGAGAAATATTTATCTTTAAAGATCCCTCTTTCCTTTACTTCAGGGTTTCTTTTTACTTGTGGCCAAACCTAATCTTAACACACACACACACACACACACACACACACACACACACACACACAGAGAGAGAGAGAGACGCACAGAGCCATAGGTATCACTTATTGGAACACAAGCAGGAATGTACCAAATACATGGAACATAGGAAGAGAGAATAGAATGGAAAATGATCATCAATGGCAACCTCAACTTCCTCCATAATGTTTTATTTCTTCTGTTAACAGAAGATCAAGCAATACAGAGTTAATGAGTTCTAGGGGTGGGGACCAGTGTCACAAGTCACGATACTGTAAATTTTTGAATTCTGAATTTTAAAAATATATTCTCCCCACCTCCCCCCCAAATAAATTGAGAAGACTCTATCTGCACCTTTTACTCGAGTCACATAGATTGACCTGGAATTCCCTGAGCCCACTGGCTGCTTTCTTACCTGTCTGAACACACTGTTTCTCCTCACTGGCACGTACTTCTCCCCTTTCTCACCCAGTTTGCTCCTTCACATTATGGATCTCAGCTTGGAGTCAAATAATGGGTGTCAGGGCATCTGAGGAACCATTTAGAGAACCAACAAAAGTTCGATTCCTACCTATCAGATTCCAGAGTAATAGCCCAAGTGGTGATACATTTTTCATAATTATTCAATGACAAAAGTAGTGCTTGCTCATTGTACAGAATCCAAAGACCGGTAGTACAGAAGTATCTAAAAGTAAAAATTGAAACCTGCCCTTTATCATCTCCATTGTGTCCTAGAGGCAACTCATTTGAATAAAGATTTAAATATTTTTAAAACCACACTATAAAGTGTTAGGTTAAATAACAGGAGAGTCTTTGTAAAATCTAATGGTAAGGAAGGACTTTCTTTAGCGGAACAAAGGTGGAAACTTTAAATCACCAGACTCATTTTTCTATGAGAAAGCAGTTTTCAAACTAGCCGTGTGAGTGAAAAGCCGGGAAAATATTTGTAACCCACGCGATGGGCCAGAATGGCAATGTTCTTTGTATATAAAGGGATAGTTCAAATTAATGTAGAAGGAAAAGATGCAAAAAGGAAACTTGTTACATTGACGCATCATTGACATGCAATATTAACAGGCCATTTTGAAAGGCCAAACTAAGTGTGGCTTACATATGTAACAATAAATGTGTAACAATATATAATAATACACACTGACTGACGGAAGATCGTGGGAGAATTGGCAAGTTCCTGAAACATGGATGGAATTGAAAATGAGCAACACCTTCAGGAGAAAATCTGGTCCCGTGTATCAAAGCCTTAAAAAGATCTGTGATTTTCACTCAGGGATATCACTGCTCGGAATTCATTCTGAGAAAATAAAGGAGGATATGTGCAAAAAAATTAGCTGTAAACATTTACCACACGGTTGTTGATAGCAGCAAGGAAAATTGTAAACAACCCAAATGTCCACATTGAGAGTTCTTCACGAAACCAATAATGGTACATTTCATTTAATGGAATAATCTGAAGATGATTAAAATGATTTAATTTCTGAGGGCAATGTTCACAATATATTAGGTGAAAAATAGACCGATTAAAAAATAGTATGGGTAGCACGACCCAGGTTTTCTAAGAGTGTCTGTACCTACTGACAGACAAAAAACTGGAAGGATACACATCCCTGTGTGTATGTGTGTGTATGATTGCATGTTTGAGGGAATTGTTTCAGAGTTGTGGTTTATAGGTGATTTTCATTTTCTTTTTATTTATCTATATGTTTGCAATGAGGAAACAGTTAAAGCAGGCCTCAGGTGAAGCATTATGTCCTTTGAGAAGATTCCCTGTCCCCCGGTCCTCAGAAATGCTCTCCCCATGTGCTTTCAGGGTGCGTTCTTGGGGGGCTGGCATGGCAGGCTGAGCTGAGATCCATGTGCCTTCTGTTCCTCACCCAGCGGTGACTTATTCGAGCAAAAGCGACATGTCTTTCTTCGTCACTGTGTTCTCAGTCTGTAGCTCGACAAACGTTTATGCAATGGCAAATTAAGACTATCCTCTCGCTCAGTTTTCTAAGTCTGTTTCATTTGCCAGTTTCCCACGCCTTGATTAACAAGTTTTAAAAATTGAAAATCACGAATTATCTGAGCTGGAATGATTGATTTCTTCAAGCCCTGATTATGTAGCTAGAGAAACTGAAGTTTGGAGAGATGATGTGACTTCGCCTCTGTCACATTAGCAGGTTAGGGACTGGCCAGGACTAGACCCGGACTCGCTACTGTCCTTTTGGGGTTTGTTCTTGTACCGGTGTGCTCACAGCCCTGCGGATTGCCTGTTGTTTTCTGGAGAAATTGGACACACAGCGAGTTTCCGAAGGGGATGATGTTTCTGGCGAGGGCTGGTTTGGGGCAGTGAGAAAGGAAGAAATCTGGGTGTCAGTGTGAAGCAAGATTCACAGCTAGATTTTAGGACATCCCACCCTGTCTCCAAACCCTGAAATCCAGTGTGTGTTTGTGTTTGTGTGTGTGTGTGTGTGTGTTTACTCTGTGGGGAAGAAGATGTAAGAAATCTTCACCGCAAGCAGCATGGTGAACTCAGCCTCTCCCACCACCACCCTCAGAAAGTGGCTGTTGCTTTCTTTTCTTTAGTGTGCCTTGATGCTTTCCTTCCCAGCTCTAGAATTTGCTGGGTCATTGCGCCTCTGTTTCCACCTCGCTTCATCTGAATAACCACGGTGTCAATGAGTGAATTCAGGCTCCCAGCTGGGGGCCCCAGAGAGTTTATTTCTGAAAACGGACCTGTCTTCACACTTAATGCAGTCTCTGTCTACACAGCCTCTTAGCAAACAGCTGTAAAGTGAGTTGAGTCAACCAAGCAGTTGGCCTATACGTGGCTTTCTATATTACACACTCTCTCATTTTAAACCCTCACAACAACTCAGTGAGGGCCTATGAGCTACTGCCCCCATCTTGCAGGTGAGAACACTGAGTCTCAGAGAGGGAAGCGACTTGCCTGGAGTTCTAGAACAGCAAGGGGCTGAGACTAGCTGGGAAGCCAAGTGTTCGGTTGCAAGGAAGTTAAATTTGCTTTCTCCTTTCTGGCAGGAAGTTAAATACGCCCTCCCCTTTCTGACAGATGACATTCACAGGGAACTTCAGGGTGGCAGACTGAAAAAAGTGACTTCAGTGTTTCCGTAACACTTAGGAATAAATTACTAAAACTGAATTGGCCCTCCGCCTTGGCCCATCAGATTTGATGAAAAATTCACTATCAGTCATTCTTTGGGGTCCCTTGCCCCATCTTGGGCTCATGCAAATGTCCTGGGACCTGTGACATATTTAAGAAAGCAAAGCAAGGCTTGGTTCTGAGTTTCCTGAGGGCTCATTATTAATGGTGCTTTTCAGCTGTGCCTTGATAGTGTGGACACTGGCCCTGGGCCATTTGTTCTGGATGGTTCAGAGATGCCCCTCAGAGCATCACCTCCAGCAACCACAGACTCAGCCACAGATATCCACCTCCGTACTCCGGAGTCTTCCTTACATTCACAAATAGTTATCCCTAAGGCTTCCATCCCTTGCAGAATCCTCATTCCCAGTCTCGTGGGCCTATTGTCCTGGAGTGGATCACATCCTCTCTGTTCGGACTCCAGAGCCATTCCCCTCTGCTGCTGAGTTTTGGCACCCAAAGCTCTGGGGCCCAAATGCCCTGCTCACTCTCTTAAAATGCAGATGCAATTTTTAAATCATCCTCTCTTAATTTTTATTATTTTTGTATGTTTGGAGGCATAGAGGACATACAGTACCATGCACAAATCTAGTATACAGCTCAGTGGACTTATGCATGGGTATACACCTTATGTCACCACCATCCAGATGTAGTCATGAACATTTTCTTCATCTCGGAAAAATCCCTTGTGACTTTTTCCAGTCAGCCCCCCCTCCCTTGGATGTAGCCACTGTCTGACGTCAGTCATTGTACATGAGCTTTGTCTGTGTTTGCTCTTCATACTCATTGACTCATACAATAGGCAGTCTTTTGTGTCTGGCTTCTTTGCTCAACATAATGTTTTTGAAAATCATCTGTGTGATGTTTTCCTGTATTTTGTTCTAGTTTATAGATGATCAGTTTTACATTGTATGAATAAACTTCAATTATCTGTTTTCCTTGCATTGTTTCTGGTTTGGGACTATGATGAATTAAGCTTCTGTGAACGTTCCTGTACAAATCTTTTTCTGGACATATGCACTTGTTTCTCTTGAGTGTCATCTTTGGACTGGAACTGCAGGATCATGGGAGTAGGAGTATATTTAATTTTATTAGAAACTGCCAAATAGCTTTCCAGAGTGACTGAAGTGTTTTGCACTCCCACCAGCAATGTGTGGGAGTTCCAGTTGCTCCACATTTTTGCCAATACTTCTATCATTCTTTTCTAGTCTATCTCAGCCTACAGGAATGCAAAACACTCTTCACTGCTCCATGAGTTACCCAAATTTTAAAGTAAGTGTTTTTTATTTCTATTCTGGATGTCTTCCAACTGTCACCTCTTCTTCCTGGTACTCTATCCTAAACCTTACTTACTTTAGGATGGCTTGGAAAGTGATAGAAATCCAGTAGCTATTTCTTGTGAAATTCAAAGTAAACTGTGTAGTTGAGAAGTAGGTACCAGAAGGGTTCAGTTTGGGGGCAGTCCAGGAGTCTAGGATTTTTAACTCAGATGGTCCTATTTTTTTTAACTGACTGTGTGACAGATCCTTTAATATCATTGAGCTTTGGATTCATTGACTATAAAATACAGACAAGAAAGATTAAATCCATAAAAGATATAAAAAGGAATTTCACAGACTAGGTACTTCTTGAATGTATTTCACAGTTTAGATGGTATCAGTCAGGATGGGCTGGGTTGTGCTGTGATAACAAGCAGCCTCGAAATCTCCATGGCTTAGCACAATAGAATTTCACTTCTTATTCATGCTTTATGTCTAGCACTGGTTCTTGGATTCCTCTCATCAGTCACTCAGGAACCCGGGCCCATGAATCTTCTGCGAGGACACCTGGTTCCAAATGATAGCAATCCACGCTCGCTCGTTCAACTCACGTGAACTGGGAAGAGGATTCTATGATAAATGTTGGAGATACAGAAACAAAAGATACTGTACTTGCTTCCAGGAGATTATGGTAGAATAATAAGGACAACAACAAGAGTAATAGTAAGAATAACAGTAGCTACATTATGAAGGCAGAGATGGTATTAAGAGCTTATTTTATGCAGTAGGCATTTTCACAATTGGAAAACTCAGATGGGCGAAAATGGAACTATATTTTCCTGTAACCTAATTTAATTTCACTCTTAAGCGTCCACTTCCATCATGTACTGGAGAATTGCATTAGAGGAAATGAAGTCACTTCTGGCTTAAGATTCAGTCTCTTTTGGATACTAGTCACTTAACCCAAGCTTCTCTTGATCTTGCATTCTTTTCCGTCCTTCTCACCAGGCATACCCGAAGTTCCTGGTGTGGCATGAAGCCTTAGTATTGGGACATGCCAGACTGTGGGGAGAAGTATCATTATCTGTTGTCTCTGCTTAGTATAGCTGGGCATCCCCTCTGCTTCTGCTGATGCTGGCCATGGTTCTGTAGTCGCCTCTGGTTTATCAGGTCCATGCATCACAACCTCAGGCCCCAACCATGAGGACATTTTTGGTCTCCTGATTCTCACAGACACTTCTGTGCCCTTCACAGGAGATTGAGAGCTCCCAGCAGCTTTCTGTATACCATACTGTCACAGTCAGGATCAACAAGGTTGCCCTCGTTCCTGTCCACCCAGACAGTCCCCTTAGCCTCTGCTACCCTGGGGCTTGGGCGCCATGTTGGACAAGGAGCTGCCCCAATCTTGTGGCCTCCTGGGACACAAAGCAGTGGCTCTTCTGGTCTGGGATAAATTCATCTGTGGTTTCTGTCATCATCTTAGGCCATATTTATTTGGTTTACCTACAGTCAGCATGTATAATCCTAATGGTTTCAAATGACCTTCAAAAAACAAACAAAACAAAACAAAACAAAAATCTGTCCTCAAAAGATAGGCCAATTGGTGTTCCAGATGAAGATGGAAAACAATCAATACTGCTTTGTAATATGGATAATAATTGTGCAAGTTCAGGACTGAAATAGCAGCAGAGGCCCAAAGCTGGAATCAATATGAATTAGGATTCTATGTCCATTCATCATTAAGGCTAATCAGTTGTTGGCTTTGAACAGAAGACTCATACCTTGATTAGAGCTGTTATTGGTACAAAGTAAATTAAAATGTGTTTGTGCGCCACTAGTGTGTTTGAATTTTAAATCACCTGGAATCCTGGTGTGGCCTGAACTGGAAGTTTTCTCATGTACTTTTAGTAGGGAGTTGGAATAGATAATCGTTTAGTTTCCCTCTAGCTATGAAGTATTCTCTTTGATAATAGGAAAGTAAACAGAATCTTAATTCATTCCTTTATGACTTCATTTTTTTTCTGCATCATGGAGGAATAGCAGCCAGTGTTTGGTATTTAAGGAAAGCATACATTTATAATTCATCTATATGCAGTCATATATGTTATGAATGTGAGTCCAAAAGATACCTCCCTTAATAAGCAAGTGAGAATTTATGACCTTGTTCTCACCCACCTCACTACCATTATTTATTTTATATTAATGGCCTCTCTACCCAGTAGACTGCTCTAGGTCTATTACATTTTTTTTTTAATGGCATCTTTTGGATTTGGGGCAAGCCATTGGGCTCTCAGCTCATTTGCAATTTCTCCATTGTTTATGAATGTCCTGATTTATGTCAAGGGGATGTAGTGGCTCATTTTGAGCCTAATTTTGGCTCTCAATTGGATTCAAAGCATCTGAGCATGTCTTATGGGCCATTCCATCAAGCGTCTATTTGAATGAGTTGATTTCTGTGGTGGGGATAGAGTTGTAAGGGGCAGTCGAGACGGTGGTTAACACACGGTCCCCCAGGAGAACAACATAGTCATAAAGACTGCCGGCTCTGGGGGCAGACATTCTTGGTCCCACTTCTTATCTCTATGATTTGGGGCCAGTTACTTAAATTTTGGGGCTTTGTACTTCTAAAAAATGAGGACAATTCCTTCCAACCGCCTATGATCGTTTAAGGGGTTCAGTATGGTTCCACATGCCATGGGGCTCAGCATACTGGCCTGCACAGAGTAAGTGTTCAGTAAACCATATCTGCTGTTGTAATGTCTGCCCGTTACCTGGCCTTGTGAACTTGTTTCTGATCTTCCCTCATGGAGGGCTGTAGGGAGAGGGCAAAAGAGCTGTTTTCACAAGGGACCATGTGAAATGTTAAGGTGGGTCCAGAGGTCCTGGATTTTACATGTGAAGTCCAGAGCCAGGGAAATACGAATTATCATTGCTCATGACCTCATTTGTCCCTCGGGCTGATGAGCCTTAGGGGGGAACTCAGGGTGCATTTATATTTGCTCTTCCATATCTGTACTCTTCCTTTTGCGTTTTTCATATTTGCGGAGCCACAGACTGGCTGGAACATACCCTCGAGGAAAACTATTTCTCTACTCACAGAACACTTCTGACACCACGTGTGTGGGCATTTTCCCCACACCAAATTCTCTAACTCTCCAGACACCAACTGGGTAGCCTGCAATTCAATTCTTTCTTTCTTTTTTTAAAACAGGTGATAACCTTTATTTATTTATTTTTCAAAGTAAGCTCTATACCCAACATGGGGCTTGAACTCACAACCCTGAGATCAAGAGTCGCATGCTCTACCGACTGAGCCAGCCAGGCACCCTTCTACAATTCATTTCTGACACTAACCACCCAGAGTCAGAGCAGATCCCAAGGTTAAGGGCTCAGTCCCTCAGACTGCTCACCCTCCCCCCAACTCAGATGCCAGTTACTAGTCCCAGGGTGTGATCTGAACTTCCGGCCAGTTGGCTAGAATTCAGAGGTTTCTGTAACCCCCTGCTGCATATAATGGCTCACAGAGCTCAGGGGAGTGCTTGACTTAGGTGTACTGGTTTATTCCAAAGGATATTCTAAAGGATACAGATGGACAGTCAGATGAAGGATGAGGTCTGAAAAAGTCCTGAGCATAGAAGCTTCTGTCCCCATGGATTAGAAGTACACTCCCCTCCTAGTACATGGATGTGTTCACCAGTCTGGACACGCTCCAAACCCCATCGTTCATGCATTTTTATGGGGGTTTTATCACACAGGCATGATGGATCGATTACTCTGTCTCCCTGGATGGATGGGGGATGGGGCTGAAAGGTCCACGTTTGATCCTTCTGGTGACCAATCCCCATCCAGGAACCCACCAAGGGTTCTCGTA